>NC_044007.1:60961418-61266902 GCF_900496995.4 Aquila chrysaetos chrysaetos
GTGCCATAAAAAATTCCTTTGAGGCAAAGCACAACAGATCAATTCTCAGAGGGTTTTTTGCACTAGCAGAACCCAAAATCTCAGCTTCACAAAATTATTTTTCAAGATAAAAATAGGAAAACAAACCACCACATACACTCTTCAAATTTTAACAACTTAATAAAGTCAGAAAGGCTCAATATACAACCTTTTTTCATACAGATGGCAATTTTTTTTCTCAGACATAAAGTGATATGTACCATATACAATAGAATGATATAATAACACTATACAACCGTATTTCAGACACATATTCTGATGTGCTTGTAGACGTTGGGGGAAGTGGTATATATATGTAGGATACTGTGATATAATCTGAATGATAGTATTTTGTTGCTCTCTAATTTCTTCCAATTACTTTATTGCTATTGCTTTAAGATATACCTCTTTTCTTCCTTTTTGTGATGCTTGAATATATGTTTTACACGTATATTGATAATTTTGAAAAATACATACATACATGGGGGTTTTACAACTGTTTCTTTCTTTCCCATTGAGCTAGTTCCCTATCCCAGTAAACTGACTACAGTATATAGCACACAGAATGTTGATAAGGAGATGAAATGCAGGAAAATCAAATCCCTCTCCCCTTCCACAATAACGAGGTTCCTCACATAGGAAGGTTGAGATACCAGGCCTGGATCTGGTCCCTTTCCGTGCTGTCACTCAAAACAGTATGCTGATTTTTTCTTACTTTTTCCAGAGACTAAATTAATTAAACCCACTCTAATTTCACCTTAATTCAAGTGTTAACTAGTTAAGCAAGTAGTTAAACACAATAGAAATTTATCTAAATGGTTTTGGGTGAAGGTTGTTTCATAATTGTCTCATACAAACATTTCCTTCACTCTCTCTTGAGATAGGCACCAGCACCTCCATTAATCTCCATTCTTGTCTCCATTTCATGTCTGTCCTTGCATTAAAAGCCCTCTCTGATTTGGGAAAAGAGCATAAACAACCAAATAAATGGATATGAACAACAAATTTAAAAAATACCTGTGGATATGAAAGTAAGTCTTAAGCATCCAAACTAGTGAGCAAAAAGCAGGAAAAAGTAGAGAACCACTAAACAGAAATAACTCTTAGAAGGTGAGCTAAGAGCAAAGGAATATTGTCTTTGCCTGCAGGACCGAGGTCACCACAACTGCATACACCTGGAGGTCCTCCCCTGACTGCTTTCTTCCTGATCCAAAGGACGGTTAGTGGGGGTATGCCTGCAAGGTGTTGACAAGGAGGTGTCCCAACTTTTTGTGGGTTCAGAAGGGTGTGCAAAGGAGAGGAGATGTGATGCAGTCTGGCCTCTGAATGAGATTCTGGAGGAGACAGGGTAGGAGCTGCAACCTGGGCAAATATGCGTAGATAAGAGTCGAGTTCTTCTTCTTATAGCAGCGTATAATGCCAACCGAGAATATAAGACCAGCTGGATAGCTGGGCAATCCTACCATCTTTAGTTGCAGGTAAAAAAGAAAGCTAGATACCCAAAATGGAAATAAGTAGTTGCTTCTGCACTGTAAACCAGGCAGTGATATAATAGAGGAGATGCAATAATCTTGAAGTGTGATGGAAGGAAGAACATTTTTCCACAACCACAATGTAAATATACAAAAACCCCAGTGTTTGATTCCATAATCCAATGCCAGAAAATTCTGTTTTCACCATTTTTTCCTCTCTCTTATCATGGAAGAAATTAATATTTTTAACTTTCAAATAATCCTTAGAATGACTAAACTAATATTTTGTTAAACTTTATGGATTCTCTCTCCATCCATCTATCCAGAAAACAAAACATTTTGTGTGTCCCAAAAGATTATTTCTTTACAAAAAAGAGAAGAAAAATATTATATTCCACTTTAATCTTAAAAATATTTCAGGTTGCTATTGGACTTTAAAAGCTCTTTCTTGCTCTCCTCTTTTGCAGACTCTTTGCACCTCTAGTAGAAAGCTAAAAAAAGACTCACCAGCAAAACTCAAATGCTGTTTCATGTATTAGAGATGACTGAAACTGATTGAATTTTTTTTAAAATTCTTGACTTAAAAATCTGAAATAAACATTAAAAAGAATGCTGTATCCCTCCAGCTCAGTTCAGTTTGAATCTCAGTCACCATTTTCCTTTGATAGTCTTTGTAAGTTGCAGGCACAGCCTCAAGCAAAGACAATTCCAAAAAAAATGCTGGAAGGATGCATTTTTCATGCCAATAAGCAAGGGAGAAATTTAAACTCATGAGTCTGCCATGCAAGAAATATAATCATACTTACAAAAATAAAACTTAAAATCCAGAATATTTTAATATAGTGTTAGATATAATTTCAAGATAATAATAGTTAAAAAATAGCATTACTATATTCCATACTGCATAAGGAAATAAATGCTATTTAATATTCTTAAATGTGTAATGTAAATTTCTATCACTGTTGTATCATGATGCTACTTTGTAAAGCACTTCAGGCTTTTTTTCCTATCACAGAAAACTGCAGTGGTTTTCTATTCAAAATCTGATCCAGTCCAGCCTTGTTTAATTCATAAGTTCTCAACAGTTAGAGTTAGTTGCTTATCTCAGAAAAGGATGTGCAAATATTTGAAAACAAACAACAATCCTACATTAATACATTGGTATGATTGAACACCTTGAAATGATAATAATATGGAAATGCTAAAAATTTTAAGTCCCAAGGGCAACTTTAATATGAATGTATTATATATACATAGCATTGTATTTTCCTGAATATATTTTCTACTTAAAACCATAAGAGGAAGGAAAAGCTTTGTGGCCTTTTCTTCTGTTGTTGGCAAGGAGCCCTCCTAAAAGATAAAGATTAATATTTCAGATTGTGCACACAAATCACAGAACATAACATTTTAAAAGCCTGATTCACATTTCACTGGTGCTTTGTAAGACTTATCCAGCCAATTAAAAAAAAATACCAATGGTACCAACAGCCTTTCAGAAATTCTCAAAGAAATCTGTTCACCCATGGAGTCTGTAGGTCTTGCTAAACAGAAATCTGAAGGGATGCCAACAGGAAAATAATCCCTTGAGCCTTAGAAATACTTAGGGTTTGGCTTGAATTTCAAGTCAGTTTCCTTCCCATCTTCCTTATTTATTTCTTGCCTACCTTTCTTCTTTCTTCCTTCCTTCTTCCCTCCTTCCCTACCCCCATGCTCCCTCCCCTGTCCATTCTTCCTTCTTTCCCTCTCTCTTTCTTACATTTCTTCCTTTCTTCCCTCCCTCCCTCCTTCCATTTTTCTTTAGTTAAGTACCTATATAAGAAAAGAACTAAATTTTCTTATGCCTTTCTCCATTTTTAATACCAATTCCTTTGTGCTCCATTTATTGTATGCCATTATAATTTATAATAACTATGCAGCTTTGCATTTTTGGCACTGGAGACGCCACAGCTGCAAATGACTGACAAATACTCAAAGACATGCAAACCTGGAGCTTGATAAAACTGGTTTTAGGGTTAACAAAGAGAATGAAGAAATAGTATCTAACATATGTAAAGGTGACCATATATTGTAAATTTGGATGTAATGTGGAGCTGCAGACCAATGAAGAAAGAAAAAAGTGTAAATGCATGTTAACAAACATATAAATTTGATCCAAAGTGGATCCCAGAGTGAGGAATAAGAAACCATCAACATGAACATCATATTCCTCCTGGCAAAACACTCGGACACTGACAATTCACTGCTAGCATTGGTGCCCACCACCAGCACCAGAGTGAAGCCACCGACCTCAGGACCCAGAAGAGCAAGGGAAGGTTTAACATAACTGCAAGAAATGGGGTAGGAATTAAGTGTGCATATAACTGAATTAAACCACATTATTCTTTTTTCTTTTTCTATAAGAACCACATTTGGACTAATAATGATTAGACCCTTATAATATTAGTTATACTATCAATAGATTCTTGTGTTTACTTATATATAAGGTGTGCTTTCTCTGCCCATAAACAAGATTTGAACATAACATGCAAAATAGGTTGTATTCAATTTAAAATATAGGGCTAACTATCTGTAATATTTTTAATGAGAGCTTGTAGGAAAACAGATTTAGAAAAAAGGACCAATGAAGAACCTAATTTAAATAAGTAATTTCTCCTTTTGAATGGGTTAAACTCATGTTTGCTATCTGAACTAAAGTGAGGAAATAGTGACTAGACTGAATTGTGATTACAAGCCTATGGTATCTCCAAATTTATTTTGTTGTTTTTGCAGAGTGTTTGGATAACATGGACCTGAACAACAGAGAAATACTCAGGAATGGATGCTTGTGCATTGTTAATATTCACTATGATAGCATTTACCCAGCCAGATGGAAGCATATCCCTTGGTCCTTTCTACATAGAGATAAGGTTGCCTTATCTCCCCACACCTTGCCTTGCAGCTCTCTCAGGTCTAACATTCATCCATCTCTGAGAATGCAAGTCTATGAACAGAGGTTTCCTTTCTTGTGCAGACTTGTATAGAAAGCATAGAAGGAGTCAGACTCCCAATCCTTTCAAAGGATCAAATTTGTTCTTGTGGTAATCCCGAGGTATTTTGCGGAAGGTATGGAATAGCAGATTTCACCTTTCTTTTTTGCTTGAGCAAACACATTGATTGGTGTGCTTTCACTTTCTCAAATCCAAAATAACTGAACTTCAGCAAATATATTGGGAATCCTGAGTGCAGCCTTTTGCACCTAGCAAAATCAACCTGAAGGCCAAACCAGTAGGTAAGTGAGGACATAAATACATTTGTGGAGATTGTACAGATCAAAGACTTGCATGGAAGAAGTCCCCCAAGTTTTAATTTTCCAGTTTCATTTGTCTTTCCAAGTAAATATTACATGTGCTGAGGACTTGCTTTCCAGGAAGTATATCTGCCTGCCACTACATGGGAAGTAGTGCTTGACCTTTCTTGCTTGATTGGTCAAAAGAGGTGATTATCCCACTGTATTCAGCGTTGGTGCGGCCTCACCTTGAATACTGTGTGCAGTTCTGGGCCCCACAATTTAAGAAGGATGTGAAGGTACTCAAATGTGTCCAGAGGAGGGCAACCAAGCTGGTGACAGGACTGGAAGATATGTCCTGTGAGGAGCTGCTGAGGACTTTGGGCTTGTCTAGTTTGGAGAGAAGGCGGCTGAGGGGCAACCTCGTTGCTCTCTACAGCTTCCTGAGGAGGGGATGTGGAGAGGGAGGTGCTGAGCTCTTCTCCCTGGCATCCACTGGTAAATTGTGTGGGAATGGTTCAAAGATGCATCAGGGGAGGTTTAGGCTGGACATTAGGAAGCATTTATTTACCGAGATGATGTTCAATCACTGGAAGAGGCTTCCTAGAGAGGTGGTCGATGCACCCAGCCTGTCAGTGTTTAAGAGGCTTTTGGACAATGCCCTTAACAACATGCTTTAACTTTTGGTCAGCCCTGAAGTGGTCAGGCAGTTGGACTGGATGATCATTGTAGGTCCCTTCCAACTGAAATAGTCTGATTCTATTCTATTCTATTCTATTCTATTCTATTGTCTTTATCTCAACCCATGAGTTTTCTTGCTTTTGCCCTTCTGATTCTCTGCCCCATCCCACTGTGGGGGAGTGAGCAAGCAACTGTGGGATGCTTAGCTGCCTACTAGGATTAACCCACAACAGGATGTTAACTATAGAATCATAGAATCATTTAGGCTGGAAAAGAGCTTTAAGATCGAGTCCAACCGTAAAGCTAACACTGCCAAATCCACCACTAAACCATGTCCCCAAGTACCACATCTACACCTCTTTTGAATGTCTCCAGGGATGGTGACTCAACCACTTCCCTGGGCAGCCTGTTCCAGTGCTTGACATTTTCAGTGAAGAAATTTTTCCTAACATCGAATCAAAATCTCCCTTAGTGCTAAAAAAGCATTTTTATAGATACATATAACTAATATATAGTTTTTATATGATTATATATAAAAATGTAATTTAAAAATGTATAACTAATAATTTTTATATGATTATATATATGTAATGCAATATATATGTGTGTATATCTAAAAATATGGGGGGGGGGGTGTAAAGGCTTTTCATATATATATATATATGTGTGTGTGTGTGCTCTTACCACTGATATGTAACTTAAAATTCCAGTGACCAGACAGCAGTGCCCCTCCCGATACCCACAAAGACACACAACACTCACACAAGCATAAGCAGCACTGACAGCCCCATCCTGTTCCTCCTCTCCAGCTAATCAGGGTCAAAGTCTGCTAGTGAAACATGTGCACTCACAACATATGGGTCTCTCCTGTACCTGGTCTTAAGACACTCAGCCTATACAGTAGCTGACCCCTGGTTTCCCCGCTGTTGTTACGCTTAGACCTTCAGGCCCCTGAGTTTGTGATCCTCCTCCAGTTGCTGGCACTCAGACTTCTTATCATGCTCACAGGCTAGTTCAGCTCGAAGATCACTGGCACCCACACATACACAGTCAGAATTGAGAGCACACACACACAGACTGTATTTAGAAGTAGGATTTGATAAGAACATAGGATAGATGGCAGTGATAAGGCACAGTCAGACAAGCATACTGACCAAGCCTCTTTTATCCCTTTTTCCCTCTATTTTCCTATGCTTGTTCCTCCATGATTCACCTTTATCCCTCCCTATGGACCTTTCCCTAAACAATTTATACTGTCTCACACATTGCCACAATCCCCTTATAAAGCGCCCCATAATACACTTTATGAAATCCCAAAATGCTCTTCCCCTGCATCCCTGCAACCCTTCAGGAGATGAGCCCCTTTAGTCTTCAGGGCATTACAGGGAAAGAGTTTCCCTACTGACCCCTCTGAATGGGTTTCACTCCAGGGACAACGGTTTGATTGTCCTCCTTGGATGGTCCTAGGGAGTAGTTGACTCAGTGTGCTCCGTTCTCACTCTGATTAGGTTCCTACACTTACCTTTGCTCCCTGGATGCCCTCAAAGTCCCAGTGTTTAGGTGGTCAGCCCTAACCTCACAACCACAACTAATAGCATAGGTGGACCTGCCTCCTGTCTGGGTAAATAAGGCTATAACAAACCTCACAAGTCACGAAAGCTCTCCTTTTTTTTTTAGAGTTAGTTATGCAGAACTGATCACTGACATCTTGTGCTATAGTGCTCTGTATATCTGCTATCACCAAACTTAGTTTGCTGGTGTTTGCTCTAGTACCGCACCCTGGGAGTTTGGCTGTGATTTGATACAATAATATTGCTGTCCAAAAGGCAAGACGCAAAATGGGAAAACAGGTTAGAGAGGGAGAAGTATTCACAAATGACATTTTCAGCCCAGTATTTGTATTGCCGTTTTCAGCCTCCAGTAGCGTCTAATCGTAAAGTTAGTATTTTATAATGAGCTGATCTACTTTTTTTACTGACTTCTGAAACACATCATGCACGGATCAATAGAAAGCTAAGCCTGATAGTTGCCTTCTGATAGGTTAGCATCATGGGGCTAAGAAGATGGCATATATCATTAGTGACAGATTCAGCTACAGATTTTTATCATTGGCAGAATGATGTAACCCTCATTACAAAAGAACATTGTTTAATTGATCCATTTGCTCCCAGCAGTCCTGTTTTTTTTCCTTACAACATAAAGGCCAAATTGCAGTTCAGCTTCAATCAAGTGAAAACATTATACTGCAGCAGGAATAAGAAATAGTCTGCACTTTTTAATTACCATAGTTTAAATATAAGAAAATCATTATACGATTAATGTTACAAATGCTGCCAGAGGACATTTCAAATAATAGTTAAATTAGTGCAGAGAAACCATAAAAGGATTCTTTTAATGTACTGGCCCCCAACCTTTTCCTAGTTCCCAAAACTTTCTTTAGGTTTGCCAGAGTTCACTTAGCTTGGCATACAAGCCTTATCATTACTACCTCAAACACATATGAACAAGAGGGATTTTTATTCTCAGTTATAGTGAAAGTCTTAAAGCAACAAATGTTATAGTTAAATCAGGCAAACCAATGTATAGTACATAGGTAATAACGATAACCCTCACAGTTTCTTACTAAAGGCTGCATAGAATTTAAACAAAATGCCTGCAGCTTCTAAATGGCTTTAAATAGGCAATTGTTTTAGAAAGGGGAGCTAATAACTTCTTCCCTCACCACATGGAACACTGTGGGAGAAAAACAAAACAAACATTTTTATCTACAAAAGGCAATTGTAAAGAAACAAAAGTACCCAAAGTGCATCCTCTGTGACTGACCAGAAGCCAAACTGAGAACAAGTTATCCAAAGGTCTAATGGGGTATTGGCAAGAATGAAGAGGTTTTTGCTGTGGCTTATTTCTCACCTCTTGCGTTTCAAGTAACAGAATCTGTTGGCTTAAAGACTGGATTTCTTTAAGTAGCTTAATTTTTTTGCACCAAGCTCTACCCTACTACCTCTCCCCAGACAATAAAAACCCTGGAGCCTTCCCTTGCTAGAAAGTAATTAATTTCCTTCTCTCTGCAGATCATGCCAAATCAAGCATCGAGCAGAATATACAAGAATATATTGAAGAGCTTGGTTACAGTTCTCTACCTCCCTATCCATTTTTACGGAGACCAAACTTTTTGACATCTGCAGTGTCTAAATCTTTAGTAAATGCTCTTAATCCTATTTGGGATACCAGGACACTGTTGCAATACAAATACAGTATTTTTTGTCTCCTTGAAGAAGAATGTTTCTTTTTTCTTTTCTTTCTTTTCTCTTTTCCTCTTTTCTTTTCTTTTCTTTTTTCTTTTCTCTTCTCTTTTTCTATTTCTTTTTCTTTTCTTTTTTCTTTTCTGCCATATTGTTCCTACAGCTAACATTCACTTCGCTGCATTACAGCTGCAGAGAGATTTGCTTTGGTTCTGTATATGTCAAGCTCATATAATGTAGAACTGCAAGCACAGAAGTAAAACAAATGATTTTCAACAATGGGCTTTCCATATTTTAGTCCCAGTTCTGTCCAAAATAGCTGTATAAACTTTTACGTTATGTGATGAAAAGCTTGTCTCCAGACACAAGTGAAAGAGCTGAGGCATGATGGCAGGTGAGGGAACCTCAATAACCTGCTCAGAGAAACAGAGCCCTGGCCCCAGCCTGTCCCAGCTAGCAATCAACCCATGGACCGGGGTGAGACCCAGCACCATCAGTCAAGAAGAGAGGCTCTCTGGACCACCTCGCAGAGGGAGGGCTTACTGCCTAAGGAGTATGGGATTCATTATAAGGAGGGAGGGAAGAACATTTTGGGATTGCACAACACTTACTATGGGATGCTTAGGGGAGGAAGCAAAGACAGAGGAAGGGTGGTGGGGAGGAACGCACAAGGGAAAACAGAGGGATAAAAGGTGATGGTTGCATTTGAACAGGTTGCTGGTTTGTAAGCTTGCCCAGCTATGCCATGCACCTGGTCAACAGCATCTGTCCCATCTTCTCATTATACTCCATGTCTAACTATTTTCATGGCTGGGGTCTCTTTATTTGGCATGTCTGTATGTGTACAGAGTCAGACCACAGGTTCTCAGTGCCCATGTTTCTGTGCTGCAGCAACTGCAGTGAGTGAGGACGGGGATGTCGGTAGGCAACTGCTGCCAAATAACAAGCCAGACTACCTAGGTAGCAGGGTAAGTGGCCTGGGTTATGTGTATGTATATCCCAGAGCAAGTTACTTGGATGAGTTGGCTACTGGACCAGGGGATTCCTGGACAACTGCCAGAGAGACTGTGGGGTCTGGGGGTCAAATGAGAGACGTTGTCTGTGTTTGTGTGTCTGTGTGGGAGGCGACTGGGCAGGGTGAGGATCCAGGACCAGCTGCTGGGAGGACTGTATGTCTTAGCCCAGCTACCAGAGGGACCCATATTGTGTGTATGTATATAATGTATATATTTCCCAGTAATGGACCTCCATCCTGATCAGCCAGAGAGGGAAACTTCATCCACCATCAAAAGAAAAAAAAGAAAAAAAAAAAAAATAGCAATGTCAGTCCTTCACTTTGAAGTTTCATTAGTTGTTTATTTTTGTCTTTCTCTTCTGTGATCTCTAACCTGCTTTGGTCACAGTCAGAATCTCTTGCTCATTCAAGTAATCTCTGGCATTCTTTCATGTCTCTTTCATCTTCAAATTAAAGGTAATTTCTAAGTATTTGAGAATGGTATTTAATGTGAAAAGAATTGATTTAATATTATCTAATACAGAACACTTTTAGAAACTTCTTTGCACTTCAGAAACTTCAGATGATCTGTCTACATCGTATTTAGGGCTCGCATCTAGGAGGAGGGAGCTATGGATTAATGTAGACCTTCATCTCAAATGCATTAAGTTCCAATACGCTCTAAAAAGTATCTTCCTTATGCAGAACAACAGTCTGCAAACCCCCAAAGAGAAAGAAAGTCCGTTATTATTTTATCTGTACTGTTTTTGGGTCTGAGACGTTATTGCTTGTTGCCTTTTTGTTTGCCTTTTTTTCTCTTTTTTTTTAGACTTTTCCCCACGGAAATTTTTGCTTCTAAATAGAAAAGTCTATGGAATGAAAACAGGTCTATCTGTCATCTTATAAAAACTTCAGATAAAATGTGTCCAATTACTTCAATCATGAGAGTATCTCATTCTGGAATTTGATGCTTTGTAGTTTTCTCCCTGTTGATCATTGTGAGCTATGACTTAGCTATATTAATGTGTCTGTATAACAGTAGTTCAAAGCTCTGCAGAGCAGTACAAATATCTCAGGACAAAAAGAAAGTAACTTTAAAAAATAAGTTAAAAATAAAAAGTTACCATAAAGGCTGGATGTAGCCAAATGGAAAAAAAAAAAAAAAAAAAAGAACATATTTGCCCAGATAATAAGAGGAAGAGGGACTCAGTAACTAAGCACACGCACAGTCCTGAAAGGTATTGGTGGAATAGAGCAATTTGGAATCAGGTCTGTCCTTTCCCAGCGTGTTGTTGGTCAGATCACACACTGTGGTGTATAATAAAGGTGATTTACTCCTTCCCTTATCATCTTCCTTGGAGGATTGAACTGAACAATACTTTTGATATGCTGTTTTGTGGCTAGTTTTTCCCCTGTTGATTCCTCAGTCTTTTGGGTTTTGTTTTCCTGTTCTTGTTCTTATGAACCTTTTTACCTTTAAAGTGGTTTCAGACACCTTCTGGAGAAATATTCTAATTACATGATTCCACTGGGTGTTTTGGGGCGAAAAATGTAGCTGTGTATTAACTGATAGCATGCCCATAAGTGATTTGTACAGTTCAGTGATATGAGATATAAATTTCATTTACAGGCATACTTAGTTATTTAGACAATGAAGTCTATGACTCTCTCCCTTTAAGTAGCTCTGTGGATGCTAGTCAGGCCCCTTCTAGAATCACTGAGGTCATGTTCATAAGATATACAAACAGGCTTACAACACTTTTATGTATCATCTAAGGCCTTCTTCAAAATCTGTAGTGAGTAATTATTAGTGAGTGATTCACCATTAACAAAGATCTATAGGTTAAAATGCTGACTAAAATTTTTAATGCACTGAGTGAAAAAAAAGAAGAAAAAAAATATTCAGTTCCATCCTAGTTTCCTCCATTAGAATTACCAAAACCAAACAAAAACCCCATAACCCCCAAAACCAAGCCAAACCCAACAAACAAACAAAAAAACCCAAACAAAAAAAACCCCTCCCCAAACCCACCCAAACTCTGAGAAATTCAATTTGTAATTTTTAGATCAAGTAAAAACTGTGTACCAAGCAGCTCAAAAGCCCAAGGTGAGCAGTAAAAACTTTATTCTGTTCTTGAACTGATCTACAAAACTTAGCCACTGAAAGGGAGAGAATAAATTAAAACCAGATCTTTGGACAGAATCTATCCCTTTACATTCAAAGCCAAGGAAATCTGCTCTGGTATTCTGATACCCTAACCCAATCAAATATACGAACAGCAGCATAGCTGCAGGTCTTTGAGTAGTCCTACTGCGACACGTTCCTGCCTAAATGTTTTGCTAGACTAAACACTGAAAAGCATGAATGGAAAATACTGTTTTGTTTTTTTCTCCATTTTTAATTAATTATATTAAATGAGCCAAATAACCTGAGGATGATCTGCCAGCCTTATCATTGCATTTGTTACCAATTCTTGCTTTAAGAGACACCTTTAACATGACTATGTGTAAATAGATTTTTCTTATTACCATAAAGAATAGTAAGGATTAAGTTGTAAAAAAAATTCCAGTATTTTTTTCTTTCTTTCTTTTCTTTTCATTTTTTGTTAGACACCTGACTGAATCAGGATATGAAAGTACAGAATTGTGCTTAACTAGTGTGGTACTGAATGGCACTAACTGCAAATTACAAAGATGACATTTCCCTGTTTCAGCAACCTGCCAAGCACACATACTCATGCACTGGTTTTGAAAGTGCATCCTGTTCTTAGTGTTCAATTATGACATTATTGGCTACCTGCCTTTGCCAATTCCCTGCATAAGTGTACATTTAGACCAAAACATGTCAGAAAAGTATGGCAATGCTTTCTTGTCTAAGAACATTAAAATAGTGGAAATCAAATCTGCATGAAATGTTATCTTCATGGAGATTTAAATGCATGTTTAAAAAAGCAAACAGTTTACCAGAGGCTCCTGCAGCTTTAAAAAGCTGCAGCATTTCTGAAGCTGAAGAACTGGTACTATAGGATTTTAAACCAGCATGTTTTAAAAGAATACTTCTTGCATTACTGCATTTTCATATATTTATATAATTCTAGTATATTTATATAATACCTACTGAAAAGCACCCGACAGTTTGGAATGATGTCAGTAAATGCATCAAGCCTCAATAGTCAATAAGCAGTTTGATGTATGAAACAAATTCAAAAACCATATAGCAACTTGTCAGACTTGATCCCCAGTTAATAAATAAAATAATAATAATAAAAAAAAAATCTGGCATGAAATATGAACACTGTCACCTCTTAGATTTTCCTGTTGACTGCAGAATAGAGATCAAGAAATTAACATGAGATTACAGAGATTGCCTTCACTAAGAATTTGACATCTCAGGAGCCAATCCATTCAGATTTACCAGTTTTAATTTCTGAAAGAAAACATCCAGAAACAAATGATCAACATAGTTTTTAAGTCTTATTTATGACAAAACCCCATAATCCCCACATACTGCTTGCATAGTTTTTAATTTCTGTCTAAGTCTTTTGTGAAGGGTGTGCACATATATGCATTTCCAAATCTGATGTGGGTACAATTTTAAAGTATTGACTAGTGTTATTTTAATATGAGTTAATATAACAGATTAATTATTTTTCTAGTAGCTTGCATCATGCAAGTCATGGAAAAAGATGAAAAGTCATATGAATATTTAGCATTCAAATTGTATGCAACTTGCAATTAATAGAAACTGAGCCGCATGCAAGCTTTTTCTGATTCAAAACAGTATCACTGAAATTAGTCAAGAAATGAGCCTTCTTCCTGCATAAGTCACACAGACTGGCAAGTATTTGCAGACTGAAATTAATCATATGCTTTTTTTTAGGTTTTTTTTTAGTTCAAAGTATGTTGATGCCATTTACTGCCTGTTCTACTTAGAGTTAGTTTTAGGGTGCCGGGGTATAAATCTTTTGCCTTGTTCTGTAAAGGCTTTACTGAGAAAAAGATATCTACAACTTACACAGAAAACTAATTAATATTTCAACGTTGGATTCTTCACGGGAAAGAACTGCACAAAAAGTACATTATTCATTGCTGATTTCTGCCAGACATGATGTCACTTGAGGTTCCCCAAGTAGGAAACACAGAGAGATAAAGAGAATACAGTTAAAGACACAATGGTACTGCACTAATAGCTACGTTTGCATATTTTGTCCCTTTGAAGAATACTGATTTAATTTTCTTTTCCTATTTTATGGAAAATCTGCTACCACTCTTAGCACATTGGTATCAAACTACTCTCCAAATGTGTGCCTGCCCGTCTGTGTGATTAATATGCTTTGCCACCAATGATGTTATTCTCTACTTGTGCATGTGTGATTTTTTTTCTTTTTTTATTGCTGGTTTCACTTGTTTCTCTTCTGTAAACCACATTTCGCACATTTACGTTAGAGAAGGCAATATCAAAAAAGCAATTTGTCCAAAGTACAAGCATTTTGATACAATTTTTTAGATAGATGATTCTGGTCTTTTTGTGTGTTCAATAGCAAGCAATAAATAGTTCGGGTCAAATGGTGCTTTGATTTAAACAAGTGTTCGTAGAAAAATATGCAAAGAGGTTTAAGTGTACAAGACTGATCTGAGCATAGTTAGAGTAGTCACCTGTAGTAAGTAAACAGATCTATCCCATGAGGTTTTCTGGCTTTCTTTTGGAAGTAGCACAAATGTTACTTTTTTCACCAACCATCTAGTTTTATAGATGTGATAGGACTTTTTACAAGAGGTTTGATTACTCTATATCTCTATAAAATGTCCTTACACATAGCTATTATATATTCTTATTTAACCCACACATTCACAGAAGATCTTGAAGATATTTTGAATTCCTTATTTTTTTGTTTGGTTTGGTTTGGACATCTGAACTAGTCTAAGTGAAACAGACACAGCAAGTAAATTCTGGTATCACTGAAGAACAGTGCATAACAAAATCTTTATTCTTCAGGCTGCAGTTAACAAGTTTTCATGTTATTTTTCAATTTTTAAGGAGTAATATTTGGATTGTGCTTATGTGTTAATTGCTTCTCCTTCAGCCTTAAGGTTTCATCCTTAATGGTAGAAAAGACTTAGACTAGTCACCTTTTGGTCATAAGGACAGTTTTTATCGCTGATGAAAGTTATCATCTTCTGTAAAGAAATGTCATCCTCTCAAGAGTTCCACACTTGCTTCTTTACACTGCAATATTATGGAAGATAACAAAAAGAAAATTAAATTTCATACTACGTGACCATTCTAAATGAAATGTTTAAAGTTTTTATCACAGAATTTCCTGTGATAAGAATTCAATCTATAACTAGATAGAATTCTAGATTAATCATCAAGTTAATGACAGATATTGAATGGCATACATGACAACAATAACTAAGGGAGTATCTCTCATTCTGCTGAATATTCATGTTATTAAAGTGATAAAGAAATATTAAATTTATGTTCTTTCAAAGAAAAGTATCATTTCTTGTAATGTGTTACTCACAGAAGCTCAAGATATTCTTAGAGGTATAAAAGAGGGACATATTATGATAAAATCCAGTATGGGAGGTGGAATTCCAATGATGGAAGATAGATACTCTTAGATACAAGCTGATTATTACCTCAGTGACTTTGAGCAAAACAGAAAGACGTGAATGCTTGAATTTGGGTCATAAATGTAAACTACTTGGCTAAGTAGTTGAAAGAAGAGGAGCCTTTCCTAGTAACACAAAGCTAACATATGGAGGTAATTTATTATCTATAGAAAAGTCTTTAGGGAAAATAATAATCTTATTTGGCATATTTACAATAGGCTAAGGTAACATCCAAGTAAATAAATAAATAAATAAATTTTAAATTATTTTTCCCCATTCACTGCAATGAAAGTATTCAAAACTGCATACTGGAAATATTCATATGTATAGTCCTTTTAAATGTGCAGTATAAAATGTAAAGATGTCACTGTATGTGAGTAGCAAAGACCTTCAGGATGTTCTTATTCTTGTGAAGATCACAAATGTATTGATCATTTTCCTAGTTTATTTTAGAGACTGTGCAAGACTCTAGTTCTAAAAAGTCACAGTTGTCATTACCTTAATATTTGAGAATTACATATTTTGTAATACTATTTATCAGCCTTGTTAGGTAGGAGAGCTATATCCTCCTCCATGTTACCAAGAGAGTATTGAAAAGGGAGAGACCTTACTCACTGTAATACTGGAAGTCCATTGCAGACCAATTAACTGCTTCTCAAATACCAAGATAATTCCCTGTTTTAAGCATTCATCTGTTTTGGGTGAGTAGTTAGTTAGCCTGGAAACTATTTTATCCTACTTAAATTTACTTGTGCTTTAGATGTACTCCTTTAGAGAATGGAGAGATCACTTCACACTATATTCTCAGACACACAGGAGACATAAGTCTTTTTTATGGACTTTTTGTTTCAGAACCTATCCTAATTTATACAGCTTTAGCCATATAAAGCTTTAGTCAGGGCTTTCTGGTTCCAGCTGTTTTTTGTTTTGTAAAAACACAGTAACAGTGCAATGTTATGCAGAAAGCAACAGAAAAGAAATCAGTAATACAAGTATAAAACACTAAAGAGCTAAAACTGACCTCGGACAAAGAGATGCAATTGGGGTTTAAATCAATACAATTTTCCTCAAACACAGCCTTCAGAACTTTATTCAATAGTGCTTGGGAGGGTTTAACATGAATGTAATTATGGATGAAGACTCTAAATCATTATTAGTTATATGAATAATAATCCTTATACTTGTCATTGTCAGCTTATTAACCATAAAAAGCTTTAAGTGAATCAATATAAAAATCACAGTCAGCTTGCTGATGCTGCCCATGTTAAGCAATTCATTTATTTCAGGGCATAAGCTGTTTCCATTTGCAGCCTTTTTTAGTTTATTGGTAATCGGAGGTGGTTCTAAACAATCATCTCCATACCATAGGCAATTACTGAAAGAGGAAAATACATGTGTTCATTTCCTCTGGAGCCTTGTTATCTACTATCAATAGCCTCCATCTGCAAGAAAATTGCTGCATCTTCAACTGGAGGTTGCATAAACCAATGGGGTAAAATCAAACTCTAGTTTTGGGATAATGCTGTTGATTTTGGTCATCTACATGAGATGTGTCTGGCTTGGGGCTTCCACCAAAATGGAATTCTTGGTATAATTACATTTTAAGATAGACTATGTACGTATGAGTACTTCTTGTGAACTTGCTATTGACATGGTGCCTTAATTTCCAGAACTGCACGTTCTGAGTACCTCTGTTGAAGTGCACAATCCCCTTACTAACTTTTCCCTTCTTATAGAAAATCTTCTCAGTTTTCTTGCTTATTTCAACTGAAAAATGACTGAAAAAAATGTTAAATCTGGGCCAGACAGAGAAAGGTGTACAACCTCACAGGAATGATAGGTATTTGAAGGGAGCCAATTGTAAATGCAAAGTTATAATTCCAAGTCTTGTTGATTGTAGCTCTTTATTCTCCTCAGAGCGTATGTTCATGATTCAAGGTGGATCTTGTACCTATAATAAACATTAAAAGAAGCTGTTAGCAGCTTCTCTGATCTCTGAAGTATGCTCAGGGAACAACCAAATTCTGCATTGTGAGAAA
This sequence comes from Aquila chrysaetos chrysaetos, assembly GCF_900496995.4. Lineage (NCBI taxonomy): Eukaryota > Metazoa > Chordata > Aves > Accipitriformes > Accipitridae > Aquila > Aquila chrysaetos. The sequence goes on from NC_044007.1 coordinate 60,978,746, forward strand.
TGGGACAACTTTCAAGCATCCTAGTACTGATTTGGACTTTCATAGGAAGCAATTTCAGTGGCTTAGCCCCTGTTGATTTATCAAGATCAGGCAGTTTTGTGTGCATCACACGACAACTTGTGCACAGTGTATAAAGCCATGTCCCAGGAATTCCTCAGTTCCTGCTTTTGGAGCCACTTGTGAAGACTCGTATCTGTGAATAAATATATCTGAATATGACCATTCACGATCTAGTAAAGCTTCTGATTTAGATATGGAGGACTAGTTTGTGATACCTTTGCTAATGCTAAGTAGTTACTTATTTCTTAATAAGTCCCAGTTATGCATTTAGGCTATTTCTGGCATAAGAGTCTACCCAGTGAAATTAATAGGATCCTTTAATTTACTTAATGACTTCATTGTTTCTTAAAAAATAAAACAAAAAATGATACTAATACAGGTTTTTATCTGTAAATGAAATGTTCTACGAAGATAGAGAATTGAAAATGGCAGTTTTGAGGAGTTTCAGCTCATTCCTGGAAACATAAACTGTGAAGAAGAGGGAGAAAACAATACTTTACATCTGACAGCTCCAATTATGCTGCCCTACAGAGCTTAACTGCCTACTTAAAGTCTTTCCACAACTTTTACTGAGGAACAGCGGGGTGATAAATATTCTGAGGGGTTGTCTTGTTTTACTAAATACTCTATGCAATTAGTTCAGTTTATGGAAAACTAAATCCATAATATTTTCACCACAAGTTGAAGCCATTTCTATCTTACAAAAACAAAGGTGCCTTTGAAACCAATAATGTATTTTTGACCTTCTAATATACAGTAAAATATCAAACTGTATTGAACTTATTTGGGGGGGGGATCATTTTAACATTTGGTTTTGCATGCTGTGTCTAAATTTGTCCAAAGTATTATTTTTAATATATATTACTAACATTCCTGAAAAGAAGCGTTTAAAGGAGAAAAGACACCAAACTTTTGGGCAACATAATAATAACGTAAATCCAATTACGGTAACAGTTCCGTATTACAAAAGTATTTTAATATACTTACAGGGATCAGATGAACTACACTGGAGTAACAGTAGATTCCTTCCCACATCTGAACCTGCAGCCATTCACCAAAAAAGGCTGTAATTCACCAGGTGATCAGAGCACCATACAAAGTCACAGTGCGACATAAAACCTAACAGTAAATCAACAGAGAAAACCATATCATGCCACCATTATAAATATTCCTGGTAACTCAAGAAATATCATTTCCTAAAAAAAGCAGAAAATATTCCTTTTTTTTAACACTTTGTAATGATTTTCTAGAATAAATTACAACAGTGTTAAAGGGTTTCTTATCTATTATAAATAATATCTAAGCATAAGAAAGGCAATTTAGTAATGCCTAGCAAGGATATTCAAAGGAAGAGTATACTGACAGAAAAAGCATAGAAAATATAAAAGATTCTTTATATTATCTGGGAAGGTAAAGTGTTCCTTACAGAACAATGAAGTTTCCAAATGAGGGCTGTTTAAAAGATCACTGTGATACTAATTGCTATTATTGTCCTTTGCTGCTTACCTGAACTTTAAATCCCTGCTTGCAGTGGACTGATCTCTCTATTTACTTGTTCAGCTTATGGTTTGGCACTTCTTTACTCAACTTCCAACTTCTCCTTCATGAATAATAATAACAGAAATGGATGGTGTTCATTCATAAAAATCCTAAAGAAAGAATTCAGTTTTCAAACACGGCCCTTCACAACCTTGGATATTTTCCTTCCTACAATCCCTGGGGTGGAAGCCTTGCTGTGTAATGGACATATCAACTGTCTGGCTATGAAAGGGAACACTAATCACCCACTTAGTGTGTGACCCTGAGCAAGGCAATTTGCTGCAGTGCCTGTTTCCTTTCCTTCGACTGTATGTCTAATCGTTTCATATAGGAAACAAATTTGGGGGAACAATTGTTTTTTAACAGAAATCTATTCCGTGGTGAGAACAATGAGCCCCAAACTTCACTTTGGCGGCTACATATTATAAATACATGCACGTGTGTGTTTGTGTGTATGCACGTATTCACACACACTTTCTTTATATATATACCCACCAAATACACTATAATCTCTCTCCCTTTTTTTTCTATATATATATGTTAGAAGATATACATAAATATATTCTTATAGTGGCATAATATTACAGTATAAATTGTTAATCTAGTACACGTAACTGAGTATTAAGCCTTGCCCCAGCTGATCACAGATAGCAGGGGATAGATTATGTCTGTGTTTTCAGTTCTCTTTATTTTGTACTGCCACAGCAGTACAGACAATATAATAAACAATTGACAATATATGGAAAATAATTAATTCTGCAAGTGCTTATGAAAGATGCTTTTGAGAATTAGCACACCTCACAAGGACAGTGCTGAACCCAGAAAACTCCAGGAGTGAATTTGTGCACATTGGAGCAGTGCCGGAGTTTCCCATCAAGTACAGCAATTTAGACAGTCAGCAAGACTACATAATGTAATTGCAGATTATAAAATAGAGAACCATTCTGCATAATTCAGTCCATAACAATATCAAACTTATGATATATTGCATTTCTACACATACAAATTTAATGCAATAATATAAGTGCATTTTATCTTTATTAATATAATAATACGGTATTAATATAATCAGTATGCAATATTATCATAAAGCAATGTATGAGGTGATGGCTTCCTATTTTCATAATATTAATACAATAAATACTATACCTGCATCTTGGTATCAGTATTTTATCGTGCCAAAGCCTTTTATCCTTGACTTTTGAGAGTTTAATAGACTCAGGCTTTTGAAGCCAAGCAACCAGCCAGTATGCTTTCGCCGGTACTGTATTCAGCTGTCTTCTATATCTCTTTTGTAAAAATCATTCTTCTTTTCACTAAGTTGGGTAAAGGAGTGGGAAATTTTTGCTTCCTCTATATAAAATATAGGCAATGCATTATTTTTTTTGTGGTTTCTACTCTTTTATTTAATGAATTTTCCACTGTCAGTTGTATTTACTCCCTCCCAGGGAGAAAATTAATATTATTTATTATTTGTAATTCACTGGAGAAAGTCACCAAATCCTCCAAAATTGATGATCTTTAAAATGAACATCAGGTTTTATTGCAAAAGTCCTGTTCCCATAACTTTTCTTTTTGCAGCTGCTTTCTAAACTTATTTCTTAAAAGCTGACTTCTAGTATAAACAACTTGTGTATTCTTTCTCTAAATATATATCTAAGCAATATGATCTAAAGTTATCCTTGCAGATTAATAAAATTAACAAAATACTCTTTGAAACCTAATGAAGTCCAATTAAATGGGTTAGAAAGAGTACTTTCAGATTCCTTTTTTCCATACAATATTCTTTCATATTGAGATACAAGTCAGCAAAGAAAATTATGCTTTTCAAAATATGGATTGTCAAAGAAGTGATAACTTATCTTTCCATATTTATGTCCTTACACTGAATGCCATATAAATTATGGTTCATTTTCTAGTGAAAGGAAAGCTTTTTTTGACCAGCTGTGTTTTTGGGTTTCTGAAAGGCAGACTCTTTTCTTTTTCAAAAAACACAGATGCCAGAATCAGAAATTTCCTGGCAATTTGTGAATGAATAACTATAAATTTGCCGAATTCTCCTAGCAGTTCTTACAGTTTCTTTTTCTTTTTTTTTTTAAAAAGAGCATATGTAATATATATAATACATATAATAGAAATATACATAATATATATGCATATATATAAAATAAAAAAATTCTGAAAGGGCTTTCATTTGGGTTTTTTTTGTTGTTTGGGGTTTTTTTTCCAAGCAGTCTTCACTTTTTGCCTCCTTAGGAATGAGAACAGGAGTCTCTTTCTTATTCATTCCTCAAAGTATCTTTCAGATGTTATGCACTGTTGTTCTAAAATCAATACAGAAATCTATATAGATATGGAAATGATAATTTTGTCTCAAGTCAGTTAATGTGAAACTATCTGTTAAGATTCTGCATGTGGTTTTCTATAGAAACTGTTTTTCTAGAAAGAGCATACAGAATCAGAAATGTACAGAGTGGTGTAAGTAGTTCTGCAACAAAATAAGGCCAAGTACTTAAAGGGCAAAGGCAGGGCCAGGAGAAGGGCAATCAAATCTCTTACATAATTTCTAAACACATCTTTGTTACCCACTGTTCAATGAATTAGATGATTGTGGGTCTGTTTGTGACTTACATTAGTGAAAAATGGACTGCAACATTTCTGAGCTCAGATACATTGCATCAGTGTAAATGGCAATGCAGAGCCACAATCTGATCAGCAGTGCTCTTGCCATGGGTTCACGTGTAATTAAATCTTTGAAAAATGATAGATGTTCTGTAAATATCATCAGGAACTAGGATTTCTCAGGGAAATGCTCTCTGGTTTGGATGTACTATACTTGTGAAGAAGATAAAATTGAAATGTTGAACAGAAAAAAAACAGTTAAATTTTTGCCCTTTTCTCCTTTTAGCTTTCCAAAACTTATAAACCCTACAGCACGAACCAGCTTCTCTGGCACAGTCAAATATGAGGATAATATCATTCCTTTGACTTCTCATGGATTTTTGTCATTCAGTAAGAGCTGAGGGAAGAAGAGAACCCACATTCATCAGAGTGATCAGTAAATTTGTATTTCTGGAAGCTCAAAAATTTAATCATCAACTCCTGTTTAAAGAAATCTATGCAGTAGGAGGCTAGAACACAAGGTAACAAGATATGCACAAAACATCCTTCAGCAGTACTCCAAATTGCATCCCTCAAAGGACTCTAAACTGCAGTAGGAAACCAGATTCAGCTTCATTTGTTATTATCTCCACCTTTCAGTTATTCCAATATTATCTCAACAGTACTGCACCACTGGTCCAGGCCTTATCCGAAGAATAAAATACAGCCTCTTTTCTAGAGGACCACGAGGAATCACCTGAGCATTCCATGCACCTTTGTACTGAACACCCCAGCCCCTTTAATTTGCCTTATTGTCTGCACATGCAACAGTTGCCCGTTGGCAAATTTGACCTTCTGGCCTCTGAGCTTGGCCCGACTGTCTTTAGCCAAGAGCATGCCTCCAACAACGCTGATGCCTGTGTTGAATGCAGGTCTCTTGAGAACCTGAATGTCATGGATTTTGAATATCTGCCCCTCTGAGTAGATGCAGAATGAAAAACTGTTTATCAACATCTGTAAAAATTTTAAGTCAGGGAGCTTTAAAATTCTTTGTACGTGAAGCCATTAATTTAGTAATAGGATGGATATAACACCACATGGGAAAAAAGGACTTAGACTAGAAATATTTTATCTTTTCTCTACTGACAAGGACTAAAGTAAATATTAGATCTCCCTTATGTTTCTGTGTATGCTTCCTCATCCATCAGGATGGAGACTATTCCTGGAATCTACCACTTGAACCTGCAGGAGTGCTGAGGCTGACATAATCACCAGCAGCAGCTTCTCTGCACTGTGTCAGGCATTTTTTTTCTACCCTGGAAGTTGTACCTGTGATAACAGATGCAGTGCCATGCAGCATTTTCTCTGCTTTTCTCAGCAATGGCATGACTGACATATTTTATAATCCTACTCCACAGAGTAGCAGATGGTGCCTACCCTTTCTCATCCTGTACAAGACTTGGTATTTCTTCTCTGTCAGTCATAAGACAGGTTTTTGATTTTTGCTGGCTGCACAAGCCATGGAATTTCATACAGCAGTAGTTACTTCTCCTGCCAATCTCATATCTCTTGAGGCCCAGACTTAGCAAAAGCCCTTAACTCTTGGTACAACTTTTATGCCAAATGTAGCAAGCCCTGAATGATCACTGACTAATGCTGTTCTTTAGAAGGACTGACTCTCAAAGCATGTGCAAATTAAAGGCAGAAGCATGCCCTAGCAATTCAGCACAAAGATTAATCACTCTCCTTATCACTAGAGCAAACATATCTATTAGTAGAAGGCCTGTTAACACCACAGAGAAACCTCAGAAGATGCATGCATGGTCATCCACCTTTTCACCTCCACCTTGACATGAGATGACAGTCACACAGCACATTAAAGCACTACAATGCTCAAACTAGTACACCATACTAGTCAATAGAGCATGTTCATTCGGTTCAAAATGATGCTCAAACAGTTATGCTCAGTGTAACTGTTTCTTCCCAGCTCTGTGTGCATGAAAAATGTGCCCAAACAACGGTATCTCACTGTGTGATCCTGTCCTCTATTTGTCAGGGGGGTACGGTCTCACTGACTCATCCACTCACAAGAAATGAAATTTGCCAGGGACCTTTATCAAGAAACTACACTTACCACATGAGAGCTGACCTTTGGTGACTACATAGCAACCTGTGGAAAAAGGCAGAAATGGATATCTCAAGAAGAGTAAAACTACTCAGGAGTAGAAAAGCCTAATCATTCATGCCTTAACATACCCGTCCAAGGCTGAACGAGACAAAGCCTAGGAGTCTGCACGGTACCTGCAATTTCCTGGGATATTTGTGGAAGATTCCAGTACTGATAAACATGCCACAGATCTGACTTACCGCATTTGGCTTTAGCAGTAGTTTCTACTCTCCCCTTCTGCTGTATTTTTTATAGGTGCTTTTAGAACAGAGGAATTTTCTTTTTTACTTCTAACTGAAATGTTAAAAGTGAAGAAACAAAAGTAGACATTGCTTTTTGAGTTTATACAATAATCTCCAATACATTTTTCTCTCATTTCTGAAAAGCCATTTAGTTCACAAATTCTCCTAACTTTTCAGGTCTATGGCTTGAAAAGGGTATTAAGGACAGTGCAAAGAGAGCATTTTAATTTATGCTGAAGTGGTTTGCTAAACTGACACCAAACTAATACTCTTGATTTAGGAGAGATTTCCCAATGTGTGCTGGGAAAAAGAACCAAAAACATAGGTATTCAATAAAACACAGAGACTTGGAAAGTAATTGACTGAATGAGTTTTTTTGGCAATGTCATTTGTCATGGTTACAGATTACTTATTGACCTGTTCCCTTTCAAGTGTCAATCTCATGCTTTCAACTTCTACTAGATTTGGGGGGTTAAATGTGCATATTCAGTAAGTTCCAGATGGGTTTGGCTCATACTAAGTGGAACAACAAGACTGGTTGTTTGAAAATCAGCAACAAATCCACATGTGAATCTCTTACAAAAAGTCTTACCAACCATTCCTTGACTGTCTTCTTCAGATTAATCCCTGGACGTTTTATTTCATCATGTTGCCTCTGAAACATTCCCACCCCTTTACACTTTGCACTTAAGTTTTGAATATCTTGGACACAACAGGGTTTTTTATGAATCACATGGTAAGTAGGTAAAATTTCTACATTTAGGAGTACAAGCATTGTCCTCAAACACACATCAATTTATTGATAAAGACTAAGTACCGCTTGTCATTTTATTCCCTATTAATCTCACCCTTATATTCCAGTAACAACCTTATAAAAAGCACACAGTACTCAGAATTTATTCCATGACAATAATGAACACCACATTAGCCATCAGTAAAAAAGTCATTAAAAGTCATCCATATCTTATAATATTGTACTATCTCACTGTTGAAGAGTGCACAATGAAGAGTGTGCATAAAATTGCACAATGGGCTGTTGCAACAAATTAGAGTTATTACTTAGTTTTGGTTAGCTATAATCTCCAGAAATAATGTAAAATAATACATTAAATTTAGGTTAAATAAGATCCACGAATTAAAAGACTATAAATAAAACTCTGAAAGTAATGTTATTGTGAAGAGAAAAAAAGGCAAGCACCATTAAGTTTGTCCTCCCATCGCTCCATCTTTTCCCTTTTTTTTTGGTAACCCAATAAGATACTGAAGAACCTAAAAAATATACAAGTACAGGATGCTATATCATTGCTGCTTCAAAAGAATGCCTTCAGTTGTCCCGAATTTTAAGTTGGCCATCAGAAATTAATGTTATGAAAGACTGAACTTGTGCTTGAGAGCTGAGTGTTGATCAGGCAATTGCAAATGAGGAACTGTTAGGGAAAGGTACACCTCTAATCTTTGAGACCCAGGGATCTAACTGGAAGGCATTCAAAGTTTTGTGCATTTAAGATAGCTATTAGTGCAGAAAGAAATGAGACCGGATGAAGTGTTTCCATCCAAAACTTTTCTGATGAATAACTGTGGTTTTGATAAGGTGATTTTCTGTGGAAACAGTTTGCCTTTCTTGAAATAGATTTCTCAGCAGAAACCTAGGGTATAACTTGAAGAAAAATGCTGGTTTTATAAAGTTCTCCCCTTCTCTTCTGGCAAAAATTAAGACTTCTCACAACAGAAAGAAGAAAAGTCATTTAGAGCAGCATTTATCAAACCAGTCATTTCACAAACACCCACTAACATGCAAATACATAATGTTGTTGAAAATACGTTTTCTGTCCCAAACATACTAAGTGCAAAAAGGACAAAGCAAACAAGCTAGAGGAATTCAAAAGCACACCAGTATTTTTTTGGAAAGAAGAAAATATAAAAAAGGAAATTTTTCCACATTGAGAGAAAAGAAAGGTAGGTTTAAGTAAAGAACAGACTTGCTGAGTGAAGTGCTCTATCCTGCCTTCAAAACATATTAATATCCAGGAGATCATAAGAACTGTATAACCTGCATGAATTTTGTGACAGCACTTAGCTGATGTCAGTGTAGGTTCATATTTCAGAGGCAGTTTAGTTGTCATCAAGATCTTTGCCTTAAACAATTAAAAAAAGAGGGAGGTGTGAAAGTTTATAAGCCAGTTGTGTTCGATTTATCTAATTTCTTCTTCTGGCCATGTACAGTGTATACTTTATTTTAGAACTAAGCGATGAACCACAAGCTGTATGGCAGCTATTCTTCTGGGAGTCAGTCTGAAAGAAGTTGTCCAAATAGCACACTTCAGTGCATCTGCACTGCATGTTGCCTTGGAATGGAGAATCGGTAAAAGAGTATTACGCATGTGGCTGAAAAAAGAAAAGCTAGGTTATGAGCAGTAAATGTCACCAAAACTCATTTGGTGTGTTCAGATTTACCAGCATGAAAACAACATCTCTGCTCTGCTGTCAGCAAAAATGATGTTCTGCAAGTATTTGCAGGTCACATGGCAAAGGTTTCTTTTGTTACATTCTTGCACAGGAGATCTGCTCTTTGTCACCTTCAATTTGACATTTTATAGGGATTAGGAGCATAAATCAGAAAGAAAAGCGTATAATGCATTGTTTTCTCCCCATGGCTGACTACTGCTAATCTTAAGTCAACAAATGTCAGATTTCAATTTTACTGAATTACTGCATCACAGACTGCAAAAAATCAATCTTGGTAGGTTTTATTGTTCTAATTCTTTCATATACAATCGGGGGGGGGGATAATTTTCCTATACCTGCTTGACACCTGCTTACAATAATAATTTTGAACATCTGATTGAAGCAATCAGAATTGCTAAAATATACTGGCTACACAAAGTACTTCTTTTTATTATTTTTATTATTTTTTATGAAGGAAGATCCCCCACTGTGACTTCAGGCATTTTCTCTCTATAGAAAGACAAAAGACTGCTCTAGAAATTGACCATATATCACTGAAAGAAATGAAAGTCCTAGGAAATATTTTATTATGTTGGAACTTTTTCATGGATGCTAATGTGAACATAAATAAAAGCCAATGACTTCAAGGAAGTATGAATTTCAAAGTTATTTAGGAATTACTCTAACAAGAGAAGTATAAGTAAACCCCAGTCTTTTGCAAACTAAGATTTTTGTCTTAGAATTTTAATGTTAAGTACTTTTTACCTTCCATACTTCATAGATGTTATCCTGTATAATAAGAAAATGTCTACTGAATCAAAATAAGCATTATTTAATCTAAGTACATCATTATTCAACACAATCTGAGTAAAGTGTCAAGAAGCTTTCACACTTAACACCACTACTTAATTGTGCTTATAATGTTACTGCCCTCATTATTGTGGATTAAATTGCTGCTGATTCTTCTTAAAATGTTTGTTTTGAGAATGTTTCCTGCCAATCTTCACAGTGATCTTCACAGCTTTTCTTGACCTAAAGCCCTCTGAAATCTTCGATGGACTTTAACATCTCTGAACCAGACTGACCTTTTTTAAAAAAAAATTCTTTTTCCTACATCCAGCAGTGTTACTACAAAGTTAGCATAGGAGGAGGGGTCGAATTGTCGCAATCAATCCCCAGAATGTATTTTTAAAGCCTTTTAAAAGCCATGTGTCTTTGCAACTGACTTTGCAAGGATATAAATGAGTGTTGAATATGTCTCAAAGCAAAACAAAACAAAAAAGGAATTAGTACTGGAAGAACAGAGTGAACATTAGGCATAGACAAAGTGGGTGGCTGCTTCAGACAACAGATGAGAAAACAGCAATAGCCGTGGTGCAAACATCATCTGTATTTGCAGCAAACCTTGGAAAAACAGGTCTGCTGCTGCTGCTGCCACTGCTGAGGCTGGGGTGAGGGTTAAGCTGTGTCCCAGGGCAACTACTCCCAGCACCTTCAAGCCAGCACACCCAGCTGCTGAGTCAGCACCATTATCCCCTTGTATCTTTCCCAGGGCACCAGGAGCAGCAAAGCCAGTGTTCTCCAATTTTCCCCTTGCTCTCTAGCCAGCTCTGCCATTTCTCTCCCCTTGCTATGCCAAGAGAACTCCAGGTCCAGCCTAGCTTGCACTTCTCACCTTCAGGCTGGCGAAATTACATTCTCACATACAGTGTGGAGAAGCCTTGAGTCAAGGGGGCAAGGTGTTTGTACTGGAGCCACTTCAGACTGATTCTGAAATTATACTTTCTCTGGGTTAACACATACGAACCTTTCACATTAACACCTAGTAGAATCCATTGCCAAACAAACACACACCACCACAATATTTATTGAGTAGCTAGGCATGAAATAAGGTTAAGGAGGTTAGCCAGAATTTGTAGGCTATAAAATTTCAGAGGATTGTTAGGTTCACACTAGGTCAGCCAACGTGACTTGCATATTAAGCCAGAACCTTGTACAACAATTCCAGGGCTTAGTCCAAATGTTTAGAAGACCATGTAATAGAGTTTCACACAGCAGATCAATATCTGCTTCGCCTTTTGAAACGAACTCCACTAGTTCTCACTGGATAATGAGACTGGGAGCTCCTTTTCATCTCCTAATCCAAAGCCCATGGAAGCCCACATAAATACTTCTGCTAATTCTAGGAGCTTTGGATTGGGCCTCGAATGATGAAACATGAAAAATTTGCTCTAAAGAGCAATCATTAGGGTTTCTCTGAAAGAGAATTCGTAAGTTCAAGTTCTATTTTTCCAGGCCAGGATGATGGACTATACAAAGACAGCACATCTGTGCTTGACTGAAAGCATTTGCCTGCAGCTGCTGTATTTCCCACTTACTTGTAGCAAACCAAAAAAATGGCAACATTTTGTAAATATAATAAAAATCTTGTAATAAATTAAGTTGTGAGTGGTAGATTCACCACTGCCTCACTAGGTCATTATAATAAAGAATCTCATCGACAATGATTCATATGACATTCTGCATAGACAATAATAAACAATATCAGAAATTCCTTAGAAGTTCTCAATAGCTCCCCAAAAAGACACTTTTTTTGTTGTTGTTTTCTGTGGGGTTTTTTTTTTGGTTTTTTTTTTTTACACATGCCAAAATGTAACATTAATTGTACCAGTATAAGGCACTTTAAACCCATGAAAGTATATCCACATGAGGGACATTGTATCACTGTAACTATAACAACATTCGATAACTAGCTTGAAAACAGGTTTTTCATTCTGATGGAAAATCCATGAAACAGAATTAAGAAAAAAGTTTTCTATTAAAAAAAATTTATGGAGGGAACACTCAAAAGTTGACAGAAGCATGCGGTTATAAAACCATTTTATCTTATACTGCATAACATTTAAATAATTCTAAGAATTTCTCTACTGAAAAATAAAACATTCCATTCTGAAATGTTCCAATAGTTCCATTTTAATTTTAGCAGGATATCCTTTTCTTGTCTTAAATATTATCAAATTGACGTTTCTAAAAATATTTTGCTTTTGTCAAAATGAGATTCCTTCATGTACAAATGGCATACAAAAACATCCTCGACCTGTTCAATGGCATAGGTCAAGTAGTAGAACCTTTCTAAACAGACAAGGTATAGCGACTTTGTATACCTTGCACCAGGTATGACAAGACAGTTCTGCTAACAGTCCTATTTTTTCATTACTTTTACTCTTTTACCTAAATCATTACTGTGGAAATGAAAGAATTACCAGCTTAAGTGATACACCTTATGCTATCAAAAACTCCCTTCTTGCTTCTTATTTCATAACGTTTTTATCTACAAGTTCTTCCCTATGTTATACATGAACCAGCTTTCAATGGCGAATGTTCTGAACCAGGAAACAGAGAACAGAATCTCTTTTTCTCTTGTTTGTACCATTTGCTTACATATACCAAAATGCAAACTCTAAGCCTTTGAATTTCCTTGATGAACAAAAACTGTATTACTGTTAAAGCATTTTTAATACTATTTGTCTAAAAGGTATCTTGCTGATACTGAAATACAACTAATCTTTACAACAGCTATTCCTCATTAATGAATGGAAGCATACTAAACATCAGAGCAACAATGTCAGAATTCTGGACTTGAAGCCACAGGTGGTGATTACTGGTCTTTTGACATGCATATATTTTATGTAAAATAATGGATAATGTTGTGCTGTCTAGATTTTTCCTTCAAGGGAGTGTGTGTTTAGGGATTCGCACAGTTTGGGTTTTTTTTTCAAATGAGTGAGAAAAAAATAGTGACATTCTATTGGATGTGGGACAATTTGGAGAGGGTAATATTGAAGTGATAAAAATAAATCTAGTTCAATCTTCAAAACAAGTTTATTGCAGAAATATGGCTGCTATCATGTTATTTCAAACAATTAGACAGCAAAATGCATTTATCTGTCATAAGGAAGTAGTCTTCTGTATGAGATGCCAACTTAGAAAGCAGAAAAAAACTAAGGAAAATATTCAATTTACCCTTAAAATTTTTGCTACAAAAAATGTTCTACTTTCAGTCTTCATTTGCTCAATAGCATTAAAAGTTAAACTCCTGTAAGAAACTTCTTTTTTTTTTTTTTTGAGGTTCTGTGTCTGCATGCGTATGTGTGTCTTCCTTAGTCTTGCATTATTTAATGAACATGTAAAATCTCGGCAGCCATGGACCTGAATTGGAGCAGTGTGGGATCTCAGGAAGGGAAGAGGCTGGGACCGCTGCCAGCCAGCCATCTAAAGTGCAGCACACAGTACACATTGATAGCAAAGTCAGTCAAGTGCCCATCTGCTTGCTTCAGAAGTATTTTTCTTGCGGACAGAGTGGAAGAGAAGCACTTTAGTTAAGCTCAGTAATGAACTGATTAGGCTGGTTGTGAAGCCATTAGAAATGAACAGCCTGTCCATGAAGAGTCAACTCACGTGATAAAGCAAACCTATCTGATCACAACAAGGGTAACTTCTTCAGTGTCTAAGGAGTGATTCGAAGTGAAGAGTAGTATTGTTTCTTGATGGCTCCTGAACTACTGTGGCAAGTGCGCAGCAAAATAAAATCACCAAAGACAAAAATAAAGCAAGACAAGAAGCAACGCATCTCCTCTCCTCCCTTAAATAATAAACTAAATCCTCCACCGCTGTTCTGAGGGAAGGTTGGCAGACAGCATTAGTACAAGGCCAACATAACTTCCAGTAAAATAAAAAATTCGTACTGAAGATTTCGCCTCGTGGTTTAACACAACAAAAAAAGAACAACAACAACAACAACAACAAAATCAGCTCTCAAGCTTTCCTCCCAAAGCCACAAGGAGATAATCAGAGTGACTGTGATGATGGGTGCTATTCTGAACGAGAGATGGAGGCAGAGCTGGGCCCATGAAATGTAGCAGATTTCTATCACTTAGCCTTCAGTTAGGAGACAAAACCTAAAAAGACCATACATCTCAAAATCAGATATTTTAGTTCCACCCAAGTGGCCTAGCGTACGTGGGGCTGCGTGAGCCAGCACTTCAAGCTCCCGGAGGGAGGGTGGCCCCAGCCCTTCTTTCAAAGAGCTCAGTTGTCTTGCACCTGCACGTCTGCCACCAGCACCCCTGGATGACATTTTGCTGGATGCTTAAATTGCTAAAAATTATCTAAGTCGCATTTCATTAAGTTGTGCACTGTTGAAACATCTGATACGTTTTGGTTTGTGTTAGCACTGAGACTCTATTACACAGATCAGACAGAAGCAGTTTGCTGAAACATATTGACAAAAAAAGCATTATAAAAATGCAAACCTTTTTAAGGGATGGTGAATAAAAAAAAAAATAAATCAATAGTAACAGCTTCCTATTAAACACATAATGCTGAATATGTCGATATTCTGGGGTATTTTTTTCCATTTTTCCACCTACTGGTCAGGTATTCTACTGCCTCTGTTTATATCTCTTTTTTTGTGAACTATATGCAAAATAAGAATTGATTTGGATGGAGAATTGCCCACAAAACTAACAGCAATCTGGCTGTTGGAAAACCCAGAACAACTTCCTTCTGAATTACTGGGCTGACCACTGCTGAACTGGCAATTTTCAGCAGCAGTTCCCAGTTTACTGCAAACTTAACAACGTGTTTCTTTATTCTTTCCAATAAACAGAATTGTCAGCTTGCAAAATTAAAGATAAATCACTTATACAGACTCCCTAAACTGCCCACAGCCTCCCAACTGGTAGAAAATGCTTTAGCAATTGGTGCTTTTTTCCCCTCAGTATTACACAAGAAATAGAAAAACAACCAGAGACAGGGATGTGTGACTTTGACTTACTGTTATGGCTTCCCTCTAAGAAGAGAGAGGGGGAACTTTGAGCATTAAAGGTAAACCTCCACCCCAAATTTCCCTGCCCCTCACCCCAGTTTATGCGTCTGAAAGGATTTAAGCAGAATTTAGTCACCTGTATGCTGTGAACAGAACTGCTGTCAGTCTGAAAGTGCTAATTAGGGACTGCAGCTACACACTGAACAAAAACCAAAGCAACTGCCTCAGATATTTTGAAAACCAAACCCACTGCTTTTCAGGCAGCCTAAATAGATACCTATTAGTGAGACAGTATCTCAGGATGGGGATTTCAAGGGAATGCCTGTGAAGTTCTGAGATTTGAATTTTAAAACCAGCTCCTCATCTCAACACTTCCCACCACCTAGTCCATCTCTAACTGGACAATAAGCAAACATTGGCTTCTGGTGGCTCCTGCTTGTTCTGCTGCCTGGTGTGGACTCTGTTTGAAAGTGCTTATCCTTCCTCATGCACCGTCCAGAAAGCCTAAAGTTTCTACTTTTATTATGGCCCTAAAATTTTGTACGGACTTATCTTGCCTTCCCTGATAATGTTTCTTTGCTATTCATATACCGATGTGATGTCAAACTATCAACACCTATGTTGTGTGTCTTCAGTTTCTCACTCTGACACAAACTTTCTGCCAGACCTTGGGAAACCACAACATCTTTTAATCCTATCATTCATACTTCTAAGTGTTTTAAGCAGGATGAGAGTTCCTTTATTTATTTCTTTGTTTTAATGTGTTTGTGCAAAACTCTTGAGTACAATAGCTTCACCCTGAATTGGGAAAAATGAAGCATTTTCTGCCCTTTCTGACATACACTCAGGTCCTTCCAGCACTAATATAAAGCCAGATGTGCACAAGTGAATGGCATCTGCTATGCACTCCTGCAAACCAAAGGTTTGTTTCTCAACAACTGGAAGCTTAAAACTGTTTAAAAAAAGGGCTTCTATCTATCCTGCACATGGCATATGTACACACTGCACATGGAAATATGCATGCAGATACTAGAATGTGAAAAGTTTAATCAGATGAAATAAACCCAAAAAAGGATGAATTTAATTCCTATGGGTAGTGAGTTGGCTGGGAATTTTTAATACAATTTTAAATTTTGTGGAAGTCTTTGTTAATAAAGGTTATGCAGCATATTACATCCCTGTCTACACTATTGCTAACTGCTGCCAGCCATCATAGACTCTCTCTAACTCAAATGAACAGCAGCATAACAAACTGAAAAATAAGCAAGATGACACTAGCCAGCACTGACCACCAGAGATTTTGATATATAAATTTTCAAGCATTATCACAGTATGGATTTGTAGACAGTCTTTAAGGTACTTCTTTTAGGAGCCAACTCTCATCTCACTGCTGATTTTTGTTTTCTTGCTTTGACAACTTCTGCACAATAATAACAAAAGTATCACATCTAATAAAACGTCATAAATTACTCTGAGGCTTACAGTATCCAACTAATATTTCTTCATATCCATATTGTCTATCATTATCTATCCATCATTGCACTAGCAATTGGAGTGATCTTTGATTCATGAATTGTTCTGTGTTTAATCATTACCTTAAACAATGAGGGAAATAGAACTTGAGCAAAAAGGAAGTAGAACCCACATAATGCACATTTTTAATACACAGATTTTTAGCCAGTATTTGATGTTAGGACAATGGCATACTATAACCTTGTTTATAACTCTTACCTCCTATGTAACTGATTGTTCATAAACAGATACTCTGATATATTAAGAAGATTTTTACACGCTCAGATTCTAAGGTTTTCATAATTTTCCTACTAAGCTTTTGCATTAATTTCCCATTTCAACATTTTATTTCTGTCTTGGGCCATAAAAACATAATTGTTACCACTGAAGTTGCAGCTCTTCTATTCCCAAAAGGCCAATTCATTTTACAAAGCACATACACTGTACAGCTTATTGGCCTTCATTTTCCATCATCAAATGTTAACACTACTTGGAGGAAACTTTAAGTTAGGAAAATGCCAATGAATAATGAAGATGGCTCCTATAATAAGGATTTGCTGCCCAGCATAACAAAATGGAGCTTTTATTGGAACCCATTTCCCAGAGTTGAGCTATTTGATCTACAAGCTATTAAAAAAGTAGATTATGTTTTCCACAGCACCATGGGTACAGGAGAGTTAATTTCCACAGCAAATAATAAGATGAGATGAAGTAGACGGTAACTAATGTGAATTGTTCCCAAGTCAGTGAGTAGTCCCAAGTTCTTTTATGTCCTCAATGTTTCTAACACCTGGATACATTGCAAAAAATATCAACGTAAAGAAACAGTTTATAAAAAATATTTTTTTTGAAAGCATACATAGGTTCAAAACAAGTTGGGGTTAACATATAATGTAAGATTTACTCAATTTTATTTTTGGGGGGAAAAATGGGCATGATGCATTCTTCAGATCTTCTTATCAATTAATTAAAAATAGTATTGGTTTTCCCTTAGAGTTGGTGTAATTCTGTGTTACGTTGTTGACTCCAAAAGTCCTAGAAGTCCTGGGATCCTGAGAAGATACATGTGTTTGTGAAAGTGATACATAAGATTTACTGTTGCGGGGGAAGAATAGGCTAGGATAGCATTTCCTCACATTTCATAATCTCATACTCACAAAACATAGGCAAAGGATCTCATCTTTATGACACACAATAATCACCATATGTTTTAAAAATAGTTTTCATGATTCACTTCAAAAAGAACAAGGAAGTATATATATATAAAAATAGGAGAGAATGACTGTAGAAGGAAAAAAGGCATAGAAAAAGAATAAATGGCAATTGATATCTGAAGCTCACCATGGTGTACAAAGCTTTTCAAGTGACTTTAAAGCTTCTGACAAACAGCTCCAAGGGAAAACTGTAAAATGGACGATCTGAATATCAAGGTGAACTTGATCGACTAATGCAAGGTTTAAAAATGACTTTCACCTCAGGGGAAATTTGGATAAACTAAAACTTAGCTAATGATCTGTGAAAGTCAGTGATAGATGATGTATTTTTTTAGTATTTCTTTTAAAAGGAAATAATCAATACCTTATCAAATGCAACTTGCAGGGCTCATTGTATCAGTTAGATACAAATTATTCCATGCAACAACATTGTGTTCAGGCATAAGAAAATACAAGTCTAGTACTTCCTTTGACAAAACGATTTTTTATCATACGGTAATTAAAAATTGAAGAAAATAAAAACCAGATTTTTTTGTAATTAGTTAACTTACAAATAGATTTTGAAGCTTTCAAAGCTTTTAATTCCTGTGTTCACTAAAAACCACAATGCACTTGTCATTTCCCACCACACTTGCTTAATGAATTTGAATAACAAAAATTTTAAACCATGGCAATATATTGGCTTTCCATCAAATTTAATTCATTATATGCTTATTTACTTTGTACCACTATATCGTTAATACCTAAGCGGATAGAATAATTTAAGGTAATAAGAACTTCCTTCACTGTGATGTGACTCCAATGAATCCTACAGTTATTTGTCCCTAGAAACTTACCGAGATGCACAGTTTTGTTTATTTATTTTACTGAAGAAGTCACGCTAATTTCTTTTAACTCTTTTCATATAATGAAATTGAACTATTTTTAAAATACTTTGTATAAAGTAAAAATTATTTTCTCATGACTGTTTCTGAGAAGAGAGGTGAAATTAAGGGGAGAAGTTGACTGAAACAACTTGACTAATTCAATATGAACTTGTGAAATGTGGTCAATTTAAATCTGTATTTTGACAATTATTTTTTTTTTTAATTATTCTGCCATCAAAGTCTGGTTCTACTCCCCAAATGCTCTACTTATTTCCTACTTTCTGATTCTTGAAAGAACCTTTAATGTTGTCTCATTACCCACATTTTGTGAAATCCCAAAGATTATATCAGTGTCAAACTTGTTCTCTTTTCCTTCTAGTTTATACTAGGTTTTTCTATGTGAATATCCTAAGTTCCAGGTCAAGATATATCAAAGACAGTATTCTTTCCCTCCCTTCTGTGCCCAAGAAGCATAACAAGATATGCTTGAAGTAAATAGCTAGCCCAGTATAATCTTTTTTTCTGAACCTTTCAAAAATCCATAAATGTCGGAAATATTGAACACATGAAGGAGAAATACCAAATGTCTTTAAAAATATAAAATAAAGAAACACTGCAACAAACATTATGCAACCCGTAAGTGTTCAGCCCGCCTAGTGCAGCATCTGTAGTCAATTACAGCTAATAACTGTTTCAGTAGAAGATACAACACTATGTATTAGTTATTTATAGAATAATTTTTCCTCAGGTAAGATTTCCTCCTATTTCCCCAATGTTACAGGTTAGTGTATGACCACAGGAGATTTTCTTTTAACTCTGGACTCTCCCTTTATCTTTAACACTGAATGGACGTATGTTTGTATAGATAGACAGGAAAGGAGATAGACAGACAGAGATAGAAATACAGCTAAATGATTTAAAAGGTCAGATTTCATTTTGTTCCACATGTAGACCAATTTCATCCCCCTCAGTTCATGACTTCCCAGTATATTTCAATAAAAGGATTCACTACGATTTTCAGAATTAAACCATTTATTTCAACGCAATTATAACAACCACCACCACTTATACATAAGCCACTACCTTTATTCATCATAAAATTTACTTTCATTTCTAAATACCAGGTGCACTTATTCATCTGACATATGTTTATTATCCAAAATAGAAAGCCTGTGAAACAAACTTGGCTTGTGTTGGAAGGTCACAAGCCAAGTGAAATCGTTTAGGTCTATTAAACAGTGGTTTAAACAGAACTGTTCCCATTTTCCGTGCTGTACATTTTGCTACCTTTAAAGCTCTTTTCATACCTTTTCTCTCTTTCATTTTACTTTTTCTTCTTCTGTGTTTTCCACTGGGGAATAAAAGCATCCCACAAACTTCTATATCAGTTCTTTCCTGCATGCCATCCACTATTAAACCATAGCAGTTACCCTTTGAGAGTATAAACACTTCTCTGACTTCCCTTGCCAACATTGCTACACTCAATTTACAAATCCTTAATGTAAAAAATATCCTTTCCTTTTAACTGTTCATAGCCTTGCCTGATGGGCTTATTTTGGGACCTTTTTGTTTCTTATGAAAACAATTTGATGAGCAAATATAAATTGCAAATCCTTCATAAAGCTAGACTAATGTACCCAGCAAAACCCAGGAAGACTAAACACACTGCAAACACTGTTCCCATTACAAAAGCAGTCAGGAATGAAAACTTGAAGAATTATAATCCCAACTCACTTGAACAAAGCAGATAAGCAAACACTTATTTTCCCCATTAAGAATATAGACAAAAGCTTTCCCAGCAGTGTTTTTCACTTCCTATCCAAATCACCAGAATGTTGCATATAAAATCAGACAGATCTGAACTCCTCCAGTAGCTGAATTCATGTTCCTAGGAAGAACAGATTAAAATCTTTTAACACTGGGTCTTTGGGCCCAGTCAAGGAGGCGTGATCCTCCAACACTGGAAATTAATGCAATTCACACAAATATATCACAGGGTAGTGACCATTCAGTCTCTTTTGTGCTTGTAAATAGGAGAAGAGGTCCACTTAAATCAAAAAGCATTGCCAGCTGAGAAACACTGATTTATTTATCCAGTTATTCAGATCAAACTAGTGTGGTGATTCTCTGTGCAGTGTATGCTGTAACACAGACTTTCCTTAAAGAGATTCGGCTCAGAAATGAAGAATGCTGCCTAAATAATTTGTGTTTTCTTTAAATACTTAGAACCATATTTTCCAGAAGGATTTTTAACAGCATCTCTAAAATTTAACACTATCTTTGCACTATTACTAAGTTAGTAAGTTATCGTGCACTTGCATATACAAGTATACTTGAATGCATTTTGCAAGAGCACATATTTCTGCTGTTAAATTTTGTTAAAGCTTGTTTCCACCCACCAGTCAGTCCATAAGGGAGGGACACACTATTTCTTGTTCAAACTCTGAAATCACCAGAAAAGGGGGCATGCCTAAATACTATGGTAAATAATCTATGCTAAAACTCAGTAGCTACTTTTCAGCAAGGAAACTTCTATCCTGCTTTGAATCTGCATAAGTTAAAAAAAAAAAAAAAAAAAAGAATGTAGTAAATTGGCTCTGAGCAAGACATTACATTTCTTTTTTCTACCCAATTTAGGATGGCAACCATTTCAGACCTAAAAATAATGCATGGAACTTCATAGGAATTTTAATTTTCTGAAATGAACAAAATAAGAACAGTCACAAAATGAAGCATGCAGAAGACTGAAGAAAGCAGTTCTCAACTGTAAGGTTACTGTTAATATTTTGCAAGCATTACCATAAAGTAAAAATTGTTACACTTTTTTCCTAATGGTGCATTTCAGCTCACTAAACAAATTACTGTAACTGGACATTAGTAGGTCACCTCAAATTGTTATAGTACCATCTAGAATTGCCAATGAAAATCAGGCATCTACTGTAGCCTCCATTTGTAAAGAGCTTGCAATTAAAGTATGACAAGCCTAACCTGGGGGAAAAAAAACAGGACCTTCATACATAAAATGCTGGGAAGTACAGAGATGACGATCTATATGACACATCAAGAAGCACCCACCACACTCTTTACACCCACTTCAGTGTGGATGACACTGGATCCCATGATGCACCAAACACTCCCTCCTTGCTGTTCTTTCGTTTTCTCACTGGGATAGCGAATTGCTACAGAGCACAGCAGGGAAGGCTGGAACAGCGCAAGATGGCACCAGTGCATGGAGGGAGCTCTACCAAACAGAGAGGAGAATACATCACTCTCAGAAGGTGTCACAGTGCTCATGAAGGAAAGGTCAGATGGGATGCTGCCTTTGCCTTCACTGGCAGCCCCACTTTGCCTTCACCTCTCAGCATCCTGACCCCTTCTTTAAGACCTTCAGCTATGAGATTTCTCCCTCTGCCTCCATTTCTTCCCAGTTCATTTCTCCAAAATCAATTCCACGTCTTCAATCACCTCTGGAGACACTAGCTCTTCTTTCAATATCCAAAACAGACAAACCCATGCATTCCCAGTCTCGCTTAAACACAGGGAAAACTCATTACACCCTGGGAGATGACTGTCTTATTGCTGCTGAAAATATACTTTCCAGTATATTATGGAAGAGACACTTAGAGTAGTGAATCTTATCCTGGACTTTCATGCTGGAAGGTCCTTATTGAGAACGATATACTCCTTTCTGATATATGCATACATCCTCCATTCATTGCAATTTCACAGTAGAAATCTGGCATCTTTAGCTCTTAGCCTGGGTGGGGGAAAAGCTGGTCAGTGCCAAGCATAAAGCAAAAAGAGTCACACTTACACAGCTTGCCAAGAGAATGCTGCCCACATAGTACCCTTTCCTGCCTCTTCTATTCTTCCAAGCCCACATTTTCTTCTGGCTTTTTCAGTATTTCCCCTCTGCCCTGACTGAAGACTTCCCAAATCCTCTTGGAAGCAGCCAAGAACCTCTGTCTTCTAGAAACAGCATGTTCTTTGCTGCTTTGTTCCTTACAGTGAAGATGTTAGGGTCCTCTTTATCACTGTTTGCAGTCTGAAAAATGCTGTGTAGAGACTTGAAACAAAGTCTATCATTCCCCGTTGAGCAGGAACTCAGCTGTATTTTCACACCTGCAGTTAAGCAGCAGATGTGGTTTGTCGCTGTGGTCAAAACCAAAGGTGGAGCAACAGTAAATGTGATGTGAGAGCTTGCTATGTTAACAACTCAGGTGGGGTGTGAATGCTTATATGACTATCAGACAAAGCACGACCCTAGCCTCTACAACACTGTGATAGCCATCTCACAGTTGGATCCTATGGTTTTTTTGAGTTCAGCAACTTCATTGAAGGCTGAAGGTTGCCAAGTACACATAGACTGCTGTAATCACCCAGATAAACTGTAAATTGGGCAACTGCACGTCCCACTTGTGCTCTAGAGTGTTTGGTTTATTTGGGATGCAGGAGTTTGATGTGAAGGAAAAACAAAGGGGCCCATTTTATGCTGCCTTGTCAGATATGTATCAGAGGGCCAAAGAACTTCAAACCAAAGTGAATAAGTCGGATTACGCAAGGCTCTGTCTTTCATACCATCATACAGGCCAGAGATTTCAGGATCCCTCTCCTAACTGGAAGTCTCTCATGACACACCAAGAGTACACGTGACCATACTGTACACAGCCAGGGAATGCGGACTTGACATCTCATCTAATACTTAACAGAACCAAGTGCATCCACTGAACCACTTTCTTTGGAAATGGGACTGAAACATTGTCCTGGTTTAAGCCCAGCCGGTAACAAACCACCACGCAGCGGCTTGCTCACTGCTCCCCCCCGGCCCCGGTGGGATGATGAGGAGAAAATACAAAAAAACGCTTGTGGGTTGAGACAAGGACAGGGAGGGATCACTCACCACTTATGGTCACAGGCAAAAGACAGACCCAAATTGGGGAAAAAACAATTTCATTTCCTACTAACCAAATCAAAACAAGGACACTGAGAAGTAAAACCCAACCTTAGAACACCTTCCCCCCAGCCCTCCCTCCTTCCCGCCTCAACCCCACTCCCGGTTCTCTCCACCTCCTCCCCCCGGCGGCGCAGGGGAACAGGGGATGGGGGTTGGGGTCAGCTCGCCACACCTGGTCTCTGCCGCTCCTTCCTCCTCAGGGGGAGGAGGACTCCGCACTCGGCCCCTGCTCCACCGGGGGGTCCCTCCCACGGGAGACGGTCCTCCACAAACTTCTCCAAGGCGAGTCCTTCCCGCGGGCTGCAGGTGGGCCTCTGCTGCCCCGCTCCCCTCCATGGGCTGGGGGACACAGCCTGCCGCCTCACCACGGGCTGCAGGGGCAAACCCTCCTCCCCGCCTTCCTCCTCACTGACCTCGGTGTCTGCAGAGGGGTTCCTCTCACATCCCACTCCCCCCACTCGCTCCCGGTTCCCCTTCCGAAATCTGTTCTCCCAGAGGCGCTACCGCCGTCGCTGACGGGCTCGGCCTGGGCCGGCGGCGGGTCCGACTTGGAGCCGGGGAAGCTTCCAGCAGCTTCTCACAGGACCCGGCCCTGCGGGCACTCCCCAGCTACCAAAACCCCGCCACACAAACCCAAAACAAACATCTAAACCAAATGACCTAGTAACACTGAGAAAAGCTGTACTTGGATAACTTTAAAAAGTGAATCTTGTCAGGTCTCCACCAAAGTCTATTTAGTCACAAAGCAACTTTTAGGGAGCATATCCTCTCCTTTGTATAAACTTCTCCTTCCTACAGACAGACATACAGCTATGTGTTCAGAAACTAGACCGATTTCTTTACTTCTTGTTATGGGAAGATTATACCAGATGACCACACAGGAAACAGCACTGAGAGCTCCAGCACTGTATTCTAAGCAGAAAATGTTCCTTCACGAAGAGTGTTCAGAGAAAGACATGTTTGCATACCAGTGGGTATATTTTACCTGTATACTTGGGAGAAACTTTTTTATAAAGAGAAAAAAAGAGAGACAGGGAGCGCAAACCTCTGCCATACACCACATTTCTTATATTCCTGAAGCAAGATAACAGCTCTTGAACATTTAAAGGGTTAATTAAATGTTCTCATACCTTTTCTTTTTTTGTGCAATGCCATGCAAAATCTAGGGGTGATTCTACTTTCACATATAATAAGAATAGAATAGACTATTTCAGTTGGAAGAGACCTACAACAATCATCTAGTCCAACTGCCAGACCAAGCAACACCTCGTGCAGATTAACAAACTGGGTAAAAATTTCAGAACCACACAACTGACTTTGAATCCCAAGTTGCATTAACTTTCATAACAAAAACAGGCATTAGTATTTGTATCAGCTTATTAGCTATCCATTCATTATTTTTGCCCTGAAAATTCACCCATTCTTCTCTGTGACAAAGTTGCAAACTAGCAGCAAGTTTCAATTCTAAGAAAAAAATAAACTTGAAGTTGCTTAAATTTCACTGAAGTGTTTATTTGGCCACTCTTTGTAAACAGAGGCCTTGTTTTGTAGAGCAGCATCTGAAGTTTTTTGCTATGACTTGTAAAGACTCAGTTAATATGGTTGTAATTTATTTATTACACTTCTGTGCTTAACATGCAAACTTCAAAATCTCTCTCTGAGAATCAGAGTACAAAACAGAACTGGTTACAGTTGCAGGAAAAGGCAAATACCTTTAAAATGTGATTAGCCAACTTCCACCTCCACCATCAAAGGCAAACTAACTTGCAGTACAAAACTGATCATAATGTTACCATCTAAATTTGTGTTTGCCTGCATCTTCAACATTATGTGCAGCTCTTGCATCCCTAGGAAAGATGATAACAAAAAAACAGATAAGGGAAGCAAGGATGATTATAGGAGTGGAATGCTTTCAAGCAAAGAATGACTAAGTAAACAAGGACTCTTCAGCTTAGAAAAGAGATGACAGGAGCCAGGGTGAAAACAAACACTGAAAGATGGCACTTAAAGTAAGGAATAACAGCCTTGTTGAACTCCCTGCCAGAGGACATAATAGATTCTAAATTTTACATGGGCTCAAGGGAAGACTGAAAAAAACTAATGGAAAAGAAATCTATTTAGACTTGCTAAATACATCTAGCTCAGTCCTGAGGCTGGGAAAGGGATCAGAAAAAGACTCCGATTTTTACCCTGTTCTTACTCTTCCTTAAGTGTTCACATATGGGCAACTACTGGAAACAGCACACTGAGTTCAATGGTCTGTTGCTCTGACCAAGTACAGCCCTTTTTATCTTCTTATAATCTTAAACTGACTCTTCCTTCCTTTGTATTCAGTGGAAAACTTATTTTGTCTTCACTGAGTTACATTACGTGCTTAAACAAACTCATATGTTTATAATACTTGAAATCTTATTTCTTCCTAACTGAGGTCCTGATGGGGTAATTTCATTCTGAAGGAGAAACCACTGATAGAAAATCAGGCATTTCTCCTTAACCTCTCTATTTCTTTTTTCCCTTCTCCAAGCTATTAATTTGGAGGAGAAATGCCAGTGGAAATGTGGTAGCTGTAGGGTTCCAAAATGTCCATCCCTAAATCTTCTGTGCTAGGATACGTGCTTGAGGAAAAATGGGCTAAGATCCATGCCCCTCAGACCTGTAATCTCTGCCCTGTTTATAAAATGGGATAAAATCTATAACTGTAGGGATCTCAAGAGTGTTTTTCTCATACCCACTCCTCTTGCTGCTGGCCCAACTTTAGCTTCAGAAGGCTGGAGGCAAGAGAGCTATAAGCTGGCTCGTACACATTAAAACAGGCATACATCAGCTTTAAGAGCCGGAGTGAAACTCTACTGACTTTAAAAATCACTTATACATTGAGTATCTGGGGGCTGAGTTCTAATAAGCCAATATCGAATTGGGGCAGAAGAGCAGAATACCTGTAATTCTGTTGCATTGTAATTTCTGTAACACCTGCTACAGAAAACCTGCTAAGAATAAGGAAATTTCACTTAGGACCTTTATCTTGGATGATGCAACTCAGAATCCTCTGTATCAGGTTACCCTATCATAAAGAAAGCCTGTGACAGAAAACCAATGAAGCATTATGGCTGACATGGCTACAGGTACAGATTCAAAACAATATAGAAAGGGTGCCTCTTGGAGAACATCTTAGCCCTCGTTAAGGAGTAAATCTTTTCCATGTAGGCAAGAGGCATGCTGTTTTATGCAAGTACACGCTTTGCAGTTCCGCCCAAAGGTTAGGTTAATTACTCCCTTCTTTTATCTGGCTTGAAAGATCATTGCAAAGTCAGTTCAGGATTTTTTTATTCACGTTATTTTTGTCTGTTTGATTTACTTGACTGGTCTTTATATGATGTTTTCTAAATAAGTTCTAATTTTGTTGCTAATCTCATATAACTAGATCTTCTGTTCAGGTGGCCTGTACTGGAACACAAGCAGCACTGTGCATTCATGCATCAGAAAAGGCAACCAAGGACTGCCATGCACTTTAAAAGAGAGAAAGAAATGAACCAATTAGTAAAAACAACAAACTGCTTCTAATTGTCTAACTACTTTGCCTTTACTTTTTAACATATGGAGTGACAATCAACTTCAGTGATGCCCAATTTAAACCTTTACTTCAATGTCACTTGCATGGGTTTCAAATTCAAGGCTATTATTTTTAATTCTGAGCTTAAATTCAGAATCTTTAAATGAAAAAGAGCTGAAACTGCTGGGGTTTTATGATTTCACCAGGTATCATCCTTTGTTATTGTGCTCTGCAAAACAAAATACCTCCACTGTTGGTAAGTCTTTTCAGGATATGACTACATCATCAGATCTGGGACACGTACCGGGATTTGGGTGCAGGATGTAGCCATGAGATAAACCTGGGCATGTAGATTCAGAGCTCACGTAAAAATGCCCTGAATAGAAACCAGCCCCAGGAGTATACTACCAGGTGGTTCAGCACATAGGTACAGACATAGTCTAAGGTACCTGATTTCTCACAAAACCATAGCAGGCATGCTAAGCAAAAATCCTTTATCATTATGATTTCAGTCAGCTCTTCAAAGAGAGCTGTAAATCTAAAGCTTAGCAACCACTTGGCCTATCCTTCAATCTTTTAAACCTCTGTGATCTATTTTGTTATCAATAGGTTTTCCACCATTCAGGCACCCAAAGCACAGAAATAGGTACCCAGCGAGTTCTTGCACAGCTTTTAGATAAAGATCCAATATCCTTCTTTCTTTATCATCAGAACAGAGACTGCCATACTGTCTTGTAAGAGAACAAAGTAGTAGGTAGTTCAAGTGCCAGTCAGTATTTTCCCTTTGTGTTTCTGATTATAGGCTGATTACACAACACTAATGAGAGCTTTTATTTATTTCTCTAAATGAACTTTCTCTAAATTTCTAAACTATTTCTCTAAATCTCCAAAGAGATCACTTTTCCCAGTTGAAATGGGGCTGTGGACAGTCCTCCTTTTTCAGAAGGAAAGCAGGAGGGGGGATTTGGCGGGGGACATAATGCATTGCACAGGCTGAGTTTTACAGTAGCTATCTTCTGGCTCACATCCCAGATGTTATGCTATCCTGTCATCAAGATGAAGTCTCTGTCCCACACTGACGTTTATTCTGCAGATAGAAGGCTACCTACCCTCAACTGTTGTAGCCCTGCTCAGCTTCATTATCTTCAGTGATACTATGCTAAGGTACAGTGGTAGCGCATCAGATGCTGCTTGCTTTTGCACCCCCTTCTAAAATGAGGTGCTTCTGGTTTTTGAGGATACATATGTATAGCTGCTCAGTGTTTATTCATAGAAAATAAATAAAACCCCCAACACATAGAAGTTAGATGACAAAACTGAAAACAAAGAATACAAGTGATGAGACATAGTAGGAGTTTGCTACATAAAATTATTTTGCTACCATCTAATTTCATAATACTGAGGCAGGAGATCTAGAGATTTTGCAAATGACATCCCAGTTTTAAAGTATTTCATTTGAATTGCTTGGAATTAGCAAAGCTTTCATCTCTCTCACTCTTTCACATTATTTTTAGTAGTTCATGGAAGTGCATATTTTATTCACCTACTCCTAATGGAAATCTGTGGTTTAAAAAAACATAAATTAAAACCAAAACTAACTTTCAAGATATTACATTCTGAGATCTAGTTTGTTGTTAAATAACAACGTATGATGCTCATCCCCACTGTCAGCATAAGTCCTGAACTTGGCCTTGTACATGCCATACCTTGTACGTACGTTGGCATTTCCACTAGTTCAGAACCAAGGCATTAAGGACCTACAATGGCATCTTTCACCAACATGGGCAATTAAGGGAATGAAGCCTCTATGTTCCTTGAGACCTGAATGAGGCCACATAACAGCATTTGCTTTGATCAGTATCTTAGTGCCTAGCCTTTGTGCTGACTCTAGCCACAGCTATCGATCTGAACCAGCACTAGAAGCTGTGCAGAAGTCCATTTGGTCAACTTATTTGTCTGCTTTTGAGTTGTGCTGTGTCATATACTTAGGGCCCGATGAGCTGAAACATTGTGTTTCCTACATTCCAGAAAATGACCTTTTCTGTTACACGACTATATCCCACACCTGGGCATTTTCAATCTTTTAAGAGCTTCAGTCAAGGTCATGGAAGTTGTGTGATTACCTCATATATCACGAGATTAAAAGTAAAAGTAATTTTAAGGGTTATTTTTTAAATGCCTTCTCATTTCTGAGTCTGTAGGGTGCTCACAAGTAAGAGATTTCCAAGATTTTATCCATGCCCCAGGAAGAAGCAATAGGCTTGCTCTAGTTCATATTTGTGACTGCACAGCAAAGGTGACACTCCTGAGGGTCATCACATTGCATGGACATTGTGGTGTATATCTTCTCCTCCAGCTATGTCCCTTTTGCTCTGCTGTGCTGGCAGCAGGGAAGGATATAGCATGAAAAAACTCTGCTAAGTCTTCTGTTGAAGAAAGAGATCATCACTCTTTCCACAGTATGCCCTGTGAGCACAGTAAAAATCATCTATTTACAGTGTATTTTTTGGCAATGCTAAAATGCAACCAATGAAAAACTCTGGGCTATAGTCTAGAGCACAGTCACCCTGTGCTGACTACCTCTTCTGTCAATACATACTACGAGCTAGCATATCATCATGCTTTCCTAGTGCCAGCAGATACTGACCTCAGTTAGAAACATATAACCCAGTAAAATGTGATTCTATACACATTCAGGCAAGAAAAGTAGTTTTTAGGAAAGCCTGGTATATATTACTACGTATTGATTAAAACTACTATTTTTCTTCTTGAGACAGCTTTTGTGTTGGTGTCAGGACATCAAAGAACATTCTATCACTTCGTCCTAACGATGACCACATAAGAGCAGGATGAGAAGTCATGTTGTGCATTGATATTAATGGTCTGAGAGTCACAGTTCTCATTTTGATACAAAAAGCATCTATTTTTGATATACTAATCTCCTGGGTAAAGATCTTAGGCCACTTTTACAACCTTTTTGTAGTAAGAATTGAATGGCCCATTGTTGTTAAACTAACATATATTCTCTGTTGGCACTGAATGCAAAGCATAAGGAGTACTCTTGAGTCCAGAAGTAATGTTTAATATGATGTGCTAATGTAAAATACATTAGCACTTAATGCAGTATCTCTAGAATGTCCATCACCCAGGAAATGTTTCTATTTAACAGGATTACAATGAGATAGATTTGAGGTGTCACTGAGGATTTCGTTTAGGAGAAGTAGGCTTGTAACTCAAAGTCAAAAGGGATGTAACCAGTAGAGGCCATATGTTAAAGTAATTTAAAATAGTTTAACTCCTGTTTATTTAAATTCAATACTCTCTGGCCAATTAACCAAACTTAAACTTTACTGAAAGAAGAAAGAAGTAGCCCTATCAGAAATCTGTCTGTCTGCAAATTTGGAGGGGTATAGGTAAGCTAATTCACAGGTGAACTTACTTAGATGGGTGCCTTCTTCTGTCAAAATGAAAGCAGAATATTCAACCTTCACTCAAAAATAAGATCTGCAAGAATGAAATATGATAAAATGTTTTAAATTATTTTTTATTTATGAATTTGGCAGTGTTTTAAGTGCTAGGAACAGATTTTGCCTTAGAGCAAGAAAACTACTAAGTTGTTGGCCACTCTTGCTACAGTTGAAATCACACAGGGTGCAAGAGATATTGCAGAAGATTTGCTTTACCACAGAATTCCAGTTAGGAGATATTATTATTATTATTATTATTATTATTATTATTATTATTATTATTATTATACTATATGTATTTGTTTTAATGAAGGTAATTTTTTATTTTAAATAAAAATGGGTGTAATTTCAACACAAATGATACAATTATATCAATAAAGTTGCTGTAAAGAAAATAAGGTTACATTCTTATGCTTCTTTTTGTTGGTATAAGAAGACATTTTGAAGTGTTAGTTGTACTTTGCAACTACAGTTATATTCTGACTACTTTTCTAATTTGTGACTTTAAGAAATTCTGATAGATTCCTTCACAAAATGCTTGAAAGTATGATTTCTACTTTTAAAGCAACAGAAGGAAAAAGTAATGAAAGAGTTAATCAAAGTCACTCTTGATAAACAAATATATCTTTCTAAAATAGATTAACAAAAGTCTTATAGGGAAACTACACAGCATAAAAAAAGAAGAGGAATAAAGGATGGTCAGTCTCAGAACACTTTCAGCTAAAAAGCCATACTAGCAAAAAAGAAGTGCTTCATTTGCAAGGAAAACATAAGCCACAACCTACATATTTCCCAATAAGCTTCCTATATCAGAGTCTGGTTTAAGTTCTAAATTCAGAGCAAATTAAGTGTATTTGCTGAGAGCCTTCATCACGTTAAAATCTCTCTGCACTTCACTGCATACATTTTCTGTGTAAGACTAAGTTCCACACTGCAGACATTGCTTGCTTTCCAGCATTCTGACTCTCTCCCAAAGTTAGCAGGACTTCATGAATTTGATGATATGCGTGCACAACATATGTAATACAATACACTTAATCTTAGCCAAAAGGCTGAGAAGCCCCTCAGTACAAGAAAGACATTGAGCTGCTGGAGCACATCCAAAGAATAGCAACGAAGCTGGTGAAGGGTCTAAAGCACAAGTCTTATGAGGAGCGGCTGAGGGAACTGGGGTTGTTTAGTCTGGAGAAAAAGAGGCTGAGGGGAGACCTTATCGCTCTCTACAACTACCTGAAAGGAGGTTGTAGTGAGGTGAGGGTCCGTCTCTTCTCCCAAGTAGCAAGTGATAGGATGAGATGAAATGGCTTCAGGTTGCTCCAGGGGAGGTTTAGATTGGATATTAGGAAAAATTTCTTTACTGAAAGGGTTGTCAAGCACTGGAACAGGCTGCCCAGGGAAGTGGTTGAGTCACCATCCCTGGAGGTATTTAAAAGACAAGTAGACCTGGCACGTGGGGACATGGTTTAGTGGTGAAATTGGCAGTGTTAAGTTAATGGTTGGACTGGATGACCTGAAGGGTCTTTTCCAACCTAAATGATTCTGATTCTATACTGGAAATTACTATGTTTAAGGATAAGCAGCACATGATTCGTTGAAGCAGACTGAGATTTGAGCTATTTAAATTCAAATTCCATTACACCTGTAGAATTATCTATAAGCCTTATGTAAATTACTGGACTTTTAATCTCTAAAATATAGATCCTAATAGTTATTTACCATTTAGACTATGAGATCTTTAAAGCTATGGACCATTTCTCCCAGTGCTCTCACACTTACTACTAATAATACACCTGTAATAGTAACAAAAAACCAAAATTGAGTTACTAAATCTTCACTGATAACACAAAATAAAAGCCAGTAAGTACAAGAGTAACTGCAAGGTATCTAAATACGGGTAAGACTACCTTTTCATGAGGTTATTACATCTGCTTTCAGTTAAAAGTTGGTGTATCTAGCTGTTTCTGTTTCACAAGTCCAACAAAAGCAAATTGGTCATATTTGTAGCTGTTTTGCAGGATACATTATAGATCATGAATAGTAATAATTTAATAACACACTTAATGGCAGATCTGTTAAATTGACCCTACAGATTTTTTCTTCTGAAACTTTAATAGCATCTGAATGTCTTTATTTTTATAATTATTTATTTATTTATATTTAACTTTAAAGGGAATTGCATAACTTTTTTTCTTTTGATTTTCCTTGCACCTTTAAATCAAAAAAAATGCACCTAGATTAATTTAAGAGGCACTAAAGCAATGATATATATATATATTAGCTGTTTAAAACTGTACTGTTAAGTTATAAACTTCTCAAGGGAGATTCTGCAAAGGATGCTATGAGTCTGTTGCTGTGCACAGCCAACTGAACTAAATGCAGATGAAGCAGATTGATGGCAAATGCTTTAAACAATCTGTGAACAATGAGTATCAGAGCTTTTTGTTTATTGTCTAGCCTGGCTCTTTACTAATCATTCTCTTCCCTTCATGTGTTAAAGGTACTAAGGTGTGGCTATTATCAGAGAAAGATGGAATACAATTAGGTAAATTCCTATACACTGAAGTCAACAGAATCATTCCTTATGTAAGCTTTGCAAATGCACCTGTAAGATTTGCACATGCACCCTGGAGCAATTTAGAGGTACAGACATACATTCAAGTGACAGCAGCTTAAAAAAATCCTAGTATATCAACAAAGCCAGGGTATCTTCCTGTAGGCTTGCTCTTTTCTTTCAGCAAATGGAAGGAAATTCATCTTAGCCTAGCCTGCAATTAAAGAGGGTCATGAAGGTTAGTAATTAGGTTGAAGAATGGATGAGAGCTACAGCCATACTTTTAAAGATCTGATTATGAGTCTGGCTAAATCATGACTAACTGATAGTATTCTGACTGTCTATAATATGCATGTTTTCACATCACCTCTATGTTGTTCAGCAACAGTGCTGTCTATTCTTTAACATGAAACAATTCTTTACTACAGAAGTCAACTTTTCTTTCAAATGCGTCACTAAAGGATGCTGGCAGTTGAGAAACCATCAATATTGAATCTATACCCAGCAGGTAAAGCTGCACCCTCTCATTGAAAAGCATCCTTTGGTGCCAACAATGTTATTATAGAGCTACACTGGGTAATAGCTATCTAGTTACAAATTAACACAGCTTGGGAATACAAAATAATAGCACTGCTTTGAAGAAAAGAAAAAAATCAAAATACATCCAAACAAAAGTTCCTTTTAACTTATCTTTCCATCAGTACCCTTATGGTGGTTTGAAAGAGACAATGTTCAGTTGATCAGTTAAAGTGAATAATAAAGTCTATTATTCAGGCATTCATAGTGCATGATATGGCAGCTCATTAAGACCTGAATATTCCAACACACGCTTTCAAGTTTATTCTCTTCAGCAGCATAACATTTTGTTTCTCCTGTTTCTCAGTTCATTTCTGTATACTTATCAGAGTCCTCGCCAGGTCTGAGATTATGTTTCTTGAAATCAAGTGGCATCTGTAGGATGTAATTTATGAAAAGAATTGACTGGAACATCCTGAAACAGAACAGAAGGTTCAAGAAAATGTAACAAAATTAACATTTCAAACTAAGATTCAGAAAACATAGGATAAAATCTATTTTTAGGCAAGCTGTAAGATGGAAACACACAAAAAGGTCTAAAAAAACCCCAAAGAAAATATAAGCAACTCCTCTCTTAGAAAAGCAATTAAGAGTGAAAATATTAATGGCTTTCACAAAAACAAGTGTGCATTTATTATCTCTGACAGCCTGCCTTTTATCATGTTCTTGATATTAGTTTCCGCTGAGCTTTGTACATTGGATTTATTCACTTTGAACAACCTTTCAGAAAATGGCTGGAGACAAGTATTGTCAAAGAATTTGTAATAGACAGCAACATTTTTTTACACCACACCTTGTTGCTCCTATCATAATGGGCATTTTCCATGTAACTCTCCCAAAAGCCAAAGTTGGGTTCAATATTCAGAAAGTTAAAAAAAAGAAAATAAAAATTAGTTGTGAGAGTACAGTGACAAGACCTAGGATGAGCTACAAAGGATAAGGACATACCACCCACCAACTGCAAAATAATACAGCAGCCACCAACGGAGAAGGCACAGGTCTAACATCCTCCAGAAAAAAACAACATTAAACCTATTTCACAGCTAAATATAACATCATCAAGACTTATAAACATGCAAACCTTTGCTTTACAACATGCTGAAGTTCACAGGAGAGATAAAATCAGGTCTTATACTTGCTCCTAAGTTTAAGGTATACCTCAAGCACCTTCTGCTAAATTAAATGAACAAAAAAATCAGTTAGCTAAACCTGCAAATCACTGCTGCAGGAAACTAGTTGCAGCTCAGATGCACCTGCAGTGGGTTACAGACCTTAGCAGCAATAAGGATGCTGAACTACCTGTGTCTCTGGATCTGAGAGATATTGCCTGTGCCAGCCCCCATTCAGTAAGAGAGATCCAGAGGGCTGCAGTTATTCCAGTTAACTTGATTACATGTCTTTTTTTTTTTAAATTAAACACACAAGAGAACATTCACGGCTGCTGGAACTTGCCTACCTACACTGTTAAATTGCTAGAATGGTCTCTGGGCCAAATACCAGCCTCCGAAAAAATGCCTGGGTATAGTTCAGCAATTAGAAGAGGCACAATTCTAAACATACAGTTTGCATATAGCTACTGTGTTTATAGACTAAAAGACTTCAAAATTATGGATTGCACCAGTTGTCCAGTTCCTGAGAACTGAGCAGAAAATCACTCTTTTTGTTCTAGGAATACAGCTATTTTGTGGTCTTTTACTTAACATTGAACATACTTACTGTGCATTCAAGGGCAGACAGAATCAGGTCTTGCCATCAACACTTTCTGAAAGATAACAGTGGCTCCCATATTCAAAACAAACAAAACCAGCAATATTTTAAAAATTTAAATACTTGACCACATCACAAAGTTTTGTGAGATCCTAAGTGGTGAAATAATGTAAGAAAAAAGAAAAAAAAGGATAACACAAAAGTATTATTCTACTAACAATAGTTTTATTTTATGCAGGATGTTTCATAAAATTTTGTTTGGACAGTGTATGCACTAGAACTGCTCAGATGCAGAAATCTACTTAGATGTAAGGCCATACACATTTAAAGCCAAATTCACCCCACTTCCTTTGAGGCCTTTCAGTGGGCATCTAAACTAAGAGTCACCCTTGGTTTTTGAGGATTTACGAAGAGGTAAGCAATGTCTGATTTACCTTTGAAGGCAACACTCACTTTCCATTGATTCTAGAGTGACAATGCTCCTTATTTAGGTGCGAAAGTTAAATTACCTAATGTGAGATAGACAAATTCAGGTCATGTTCTTAAACACCACAATATCTTTCTTAGTAAAGACAGTAAACTAAATGTTGAGTTTACACCAGCATAAATGAAGAACCTTTCAGAAATTATTCTGTTAGACAGGTGTGAATGAAATCAGACTGTCTTTGTTCTCCTACATCACATATAACTCTCAGCATATTGTCAGCTCAAAAGATGTGTAGTTTAATTTAAAACAGTATCATCTCAGTAATGTGAAACAGCACTTTCCCATTATTAACTATTTTCTGAGACAGCACAAGATTACCCATTCACATCCTTTACGAGAATAGCGTAGATCTGGTATCAGCAAATTTCTCCTCACTAAAGAAAATCAAAGTCCTGACACTTGAAACTGTGTTTGTACATCATTTTGAATATCTGTTTGTTTCTATACCTCCTTTTATGAGTTTATAAATTCATCAGACAGCCTACAGGTAGCTTTGATTACGGTTACAGAACAATTTACATTTTTTACATTATTAAAATGCATTTCCTTTTTTCATCAAATAACACTAACAGCAATCTTTCATGTTCATTTGAGGTATTTACTTCCTGTAATTTCTGCTGTTTTGGAATATTCAGGCTAAGTGGATGATAATTGTTTGACGATAGTAGCTGATAGTATTTCGGCCCTGTTGAAGCCAATGGCACAACATTCATTGAGGTCAGCAAGGCATCATTCCACTTATGGTCCAATTCTGAACAGCTCACAATTTAGGGATTTGATCCATGACTCGTAGTCCACGAGTAGTCCACACTGAAACACAACGAAATGGAATTTGAGACTGTAAGTGTCTCCAGACAGACTCCTCACTTGGAAAACAGCGCACTGATGATGAGATTTAAACAAAGGTTTTAGTCTGAACCAAAGCTAAAAGGGAGTCCAGAGAAAGGAAGGAAAGCTTGTGATGCGCTGATCATAGAAGTTTTAAGCTCCAGGGCTTACCCTCTTGAAGAAAATAATTTTAAGTGTAATTAAAAAGAAATAATTTTCATAAATTACTTCTAAGTCACCTAAATAAATACCACAGCTTCTAATTATAAAATATTCCAACATATGGAACCCAACATATGGGCCACTAGCAAAGGGGCTAATTTTTGTAACTTACAGAAATATTGAGGTAACATGTTGTTATCCTTAATCTTGAACTGTGCACTTCAAATGTTTTCAGCAAATGCAGTATTACATTCCAGATTATGTATGTTCATGTTCATCAAATAGTGTCTCTTAAGACTAATAATGGAAATAATTGACTGTCAGGTGGAGCTAGGACTCCCCTAGCAGTCACATCATTAAGTTTCAACAGCAACTGAAACCGTTTTTATGGTTAAAACCAAAAAATCTGACCAACGACTGCAGCTTTACAAATCAGTTACCAATAACTTTATAAAAGCTGAAGTGGATTTTTTGTTTGATTTGCATTTTAACACTATCAGAATAGTATTACACTGTCAAACGAGTTGTGCCATGTATTTTACATATAATTGAGGATCTTGTACAGAAATGCAACTCTGGATCTGGCAAATTAACTGTTCAAACATAAATCCGACGAGGACTGCATGCCAACTACGTGCTAAGAGGGTGAAAAGAACCAATCTGACCATGATACTGAGGCACATCTCCACAGACGTCGCTCTTGGACAAAGCCTACTGGGAGCAACAGAGGCATTTAGGTATGCTCAGAGACTATAGATTCATGCAATTTGATAGAACTCTGAACGCCAAGACCAGTGTGCCTCTCCCCAGGGCCAATGTCACTTAGTTACAAAGTAAGTAAATAACTGAAAAGTTTTCCTCGGCGTTTATTTTTCTTAGCCTTCCAAATATGATTCAGAGATATAAGCATTTAAATAAAGCCTGCCTTTTTAAAATATGTCAAAATCTTAGCTGTCTTATAATTGGACAGTTCAAACCACAATACAGTACAAATAATTATCAATGTTTAACACAGGGAGAAAAAGGAAGCAAGGTTGAGATAAAGTACTGAGACTAATTTTCATGAGCAACTTTATGAAAGTGTAACTGAAAGTGCCAGAACACTTTTCAATACAATGTACCTAACCAGGCATGCTTTTCAAAAAGGTCTAACAATTCCCAAATTTTACTGACAGTCTTAAACATTACTATATGGAGAAAGTAAAGGTTAATGTCTGTGTCTATGTAGTGACCGTTCTTCCTCTGGATGCTAGTGACAGAAGAGAATTTTGAGGATAAGTCTGCACACCCACAAAATCATTTCATATTATAGAATTACACTCATATTCTTCATATACAGAGCCCCACTAGTCTCAATTGAACACTTACATAAGAAAAAAGAAATCTATTTAATGACCGATTTGACTGAAGATCAGCACAGACTTAAAACTGGAATTTATTCTTTAATAAAGAAAAGCAAGTTTATTTTTTACTTTTTTTTATCAGCAGGCCTCCAGCTTTTCCATACTACAACTGTCATTTTATGGATGGTGCTACTGAAATTTATTCTACAAACTCCCAGATCTTCATCTTTTAGTGGGCATTCTTGTCAACCATATGCATCTTTATTCAGCTTTCTGCTGTGTCTTGGGTTGCTATTCATACAAGTGGAAGGCCACAATCTCAACACAAAGTCATTCAACTCCATAGCTGGGGTATCTCCTGTCTGGTACTAACTTTGGTTGAGTGGTCGTGTAACTTACCATCTAAAACACAACAAAACGATTATTTGATTGAAAATTGAAGACTTGCCATACCTTATGCATTCCTACTCTGTCTTCAAAGACACTGCTTTCCCTTTTACATATTTTTAGCATAATGATTATAATGCATTTGCCCTCACAACAAAATCTAAAAATAAGGAACGGAGTTCTCTTCCACTTTTTTACACCTGTGTAAGGAACACACAATGCAATGAAATCTGAATAATAGATTATGCATTCTTTGAAATGGGAAAGTGTAGTACAGAAAAGAAATAGCTCCTAAATCTTGCATATAATTAATGACAGCAACAACGCTATTATGAATGGAAGTGCATGGGAAAACCTGTATTCCAAAAATAGCACAGATGATGCTCTTGACAGACAATTCTGTCCACCCTAACTCCTCAAAAACAAAAAGTTGGTTTATAGGCTATTGTGGCATTCCATATAGCACTTTCTGGAAGGGATTTAAAGGTTTCTTTCTACATCCACAAATACACAGTCAGTCTTAATTCTTACCTTCAGCTGCCCTAAAACATCTGACAGAGAAAATCCTTTTTATTTGTTCTGATTCTAGAGTGCAAATCCTGGAAATAGAAAGCAAATGCTGAAACTTATTCTGTCAGGTACAGACTGCAAGTACAGACTGTACAGACATCAATACTTTTTTTTTTAACATACAATCAAAAATGGCTTCAGAGAGAAGCCAATTTGAGAGAATAATACTTGGAAACCAAAGTTTCACTAACATGTCAGTGTATATTAACTTGTTTAATATTTCCTTTAACATGGCATTCCACATAGCCAGGGGTGAAACCTAGGACTGCAGGGGGGGAAAAAAACTACTGCTAGTAAATGACAGCTAAGTTATGGTTAGTGAGACTGCAAAATATCAATAGATTTATCCTGCTAGAGGCCTATTTTGACATGAATGACTGGCCGAGAAAGAACTACTTTTATTTAGGTCGTAATAAGATATCACAACGTGATCCAAAGGATGTGAGATGTATGTATGGGAGGGACAAGACAGCGGGGTAAGACAGGGACATGATAGTAAGATTGGAAGGAAAGGCAAGAACTCCTTTTTATCAAAAATCAGCAAGGGTACCTGTAATCTGTACAGAGAAACTCACTGCACTTTTGACATTGTCTAATGCTTACCACCCAAATAAACAGTAATTACACGCATATTTCAATATAATAAGCCAAAACCCTGATCCCAGCTCCCACAAACCAACTGAAGCGCATTCCAAGACAATTCCATTTGTAATAAAAAACAGATGGTAAAGGAAACAGATGTCTCTCTGTGATCTGACTTACACATCTGCAGACATTTACAATACGCATGCATTTCCAAAGAATGCTGAGCAAGTTAAATTGGGAAATGGGATTTTTTTTTCTTAATGGGCATGCGCAAATGAAGAGTGTGACTCAAGAAGAAAATAAGCTGTGACAAAGACACATCTATCCTATCAAGCCTACCTGTTTCCAAACAGATATCATATTACAGCATCATGTTGAAGAAACACCAATCATGATACAAATCAGACAACTTTGGAAATAGTTTACTGCAAGGAAACATCACTCAAATGTGAGGTGGCTGAGGGAGGGGTGATTTTCAGATTTCTCCCCTCTCTGAAAGACGACCTCAGGTTAGCAATGGTTGTCCTTCAGAAATTCATTATACAGAAAAGCAAAACATCCCTCAGCAACACAGACCTGGAGATTTATTTAACATCTTCTAAATCTCAGATCGCCATTTTATGCAGACATCAACAATAAGCCATTGACAATGACATCAAATATTTGCACTGGTCTCAGTGAAATTATGCACAAGAATCAGCAGAGAAATGTGTTACAACAAAGAAGGATGGAAGAGTCTCCCTCAAAAAGAGAAAATCCTTGCAGAACCACTTAGACAAGAGGTACAGGATAAAGCAGTGCAAGGAGCCAAGATGTTAATAACCTTCTGAATTAAGTTAGGTTGAGGCAGGTCAAAACTACACAAAATCTTCTCCAAATTGAACTGCTCATTTGGGAGATCTTGTTGGTTCCTTTTTGTCCCATTTATTTTTCTCTGAAGAGTTTACTTCAGGCTCACAAAGGGTACCACATTGTCAGGCACGGAGAACGAAGTCTCTTTCGTCAAAGCACAAACCCCAATTTAAGTGCCACATCTCTGAGCTGAAGGAACCATATCCTGTAATGATATTCAATATCCATGTCCACTCCAGTCCTGGGCCTGCCTGCTGAGACTGTAAATAAGGAACTAGATTCACTCGAATGTTCTGACTGTTTCCTCCCACTGAAGGGATGCTGAACAGCCTTAAATCTCAGCTTTTGTTTACTTTGCACCACTGTAGTGACCAGTAAGACACAGATAGAATGCATCAATAAACCTGTCCAAGGGGGCTAATTATCACCATTGGGAACCAGGCCAGTTTAACCAGTTTAATTTCATATAAGCTGTCATACAATCATCAGATGGTAAGTACTTTCAGGAACTAAACACTTGGGCTGGAGTCAAACTGGTGAGATGGAGGTGAAAAGCTCCATATTCTATTACTAATGCCCTGAGCTATAGAGTCCCCAGCTGGTAGTTCTACAAAGGTTCACACAGCTTTTTTTGAAAGGCAGCAGAAGTAGTTACAAGGTTTTTTTAAAAAAAACCCAAACCAAACCAAACCAACAAAAAAAAACCCCACAGTTGCAGGAACAACTATCTTTTTCTTAAAATAATCTCTCTGAAAGTAGCAGACTGTACACATTTTACAAGAATAAACAACCTTCTCTAATATTTATCCACAAATTGGGAGTCAAGAGATCATTAGTGCAAATTTCTGCTGACCAGCAGCATTTATTCTATAAACTTTGGGTATCCTAAGTGGTCCATTAGAGAACAACAGATATCTTCAATCCGCCTAATCTCTTCATTGGGCATGTCTTGTTTCCAGGCATGAATGCTACTTGGTGAAATTTCCCCTTCATAAGGAAGATAGAAAAGACCAGTGGAGGTGGCAAATAATATTTGGTTTAAGCTAGCAGGAGGAAGAGGAATACCAAGAAAGGCAAAAATTGTTTCAGCCGTCTTCTGAGGAAAGCTCACAATATCTTCAAATTTGACCAGCTGATAATTTGTTGGCAGCAAGTCCCCATTTATTCTCAGTGCTGCTGCTGTGTTTGCTAGCCATAAATAGGACAACACAGAAACAGCATTTGAATTAGAATTTGAAAGTTCTTTTCTTAATGATTCATATTCAAAGGCATAGCCTTCATTTAAACTACATTTTCCTTTACCATCCTCCCCTTTAAACATTGTAGCCAAGTGTTGTGGAACATTTTTCAAGGAGTAAAAGCTTGGCTTATTTTTGTACAACATTGAATAGATCCATGCCCGTGGGTCCCTTACTACATATAATGCTCTCATTGACGGTCCCAGGATTTCCTGAAAGAAGGGAAGCTTTAATGTCCAGCTCCCACTACTTAAACTAAGCACAGGTCGCGCAGTAGGATAATAGACGAGATGTCTTCTCAGTTCCCTAATATATTCAGCATCTTTATCTTGACTCCCTCTTGCCCTGCTTCGTTGCTCTGACAGAGATTCTCTCTTTTTGGATCTTTTCTTTTTGTCTTTGCTTATGGCAGAATGCTGAGCAATTTTACTTCTGCTGGCTTCATATAAATGAATGTTTTGCAAATGTAACTTTGTGCCTCGAACTAGAGACTGAAGCCACCCTTGGATAAGACGAAAATGACCATTCTGGACATCAGAAACCTTCCATTCACACGGATCTACAAAGGAATCAATTTCAAATTCAGTCTCGGGGATTTCGAGATAGGGCGTAGGTATCCTGATGTATAAGAAGTCACTGCTATTGAAAAAGAGCTGTTTTAAAATTTCTGCACCAGAAGCGGGAAGTGAAGCAATGATAACATCTGGCAAACCAACAGGGTTTTCTTCTAATTGTTTGGCTTTATTGCCTTTCTCATGTTCTAGCCTTGTCATGTCACTGCTCCATTTTGCACAGATGGGCTGAGTACACATGCTCCACACATCCACCAATTCAATAAGCCACAGTGTGACAACCAGTATCAGGATCCAACGCAACATTTTACCGAAGGATATGTAAAATCGCCACTGAAAAGCCAGTATGACCAAACTAACACCCAAAATTAACCCTGCAATTATGTTCACTTTGAACCCAAATGGGAAAACCACCCTATTATTTTTTATCTGTTTTTTCACAGATTCAGTACCTAGACCAAACTTGGTCACTTTGTTTTCATGAACTACTTTGGCAAACCCACCAAATCCCAAGTAATTGAACCTTGTCTTTAAATTCTGATATTCAGTCACAATGGAGATGGTATTTTCAGTGTTGTTGACATTAAGCAAGATCTGAAATCCAGATTTTGCATTATCTATGAGTCTACAGTTAGAAACATTGACATACGGGCCATAAAAAAGGTAAGCAATCCTTGTAAGTGTGTTTTTCACTGGAAAGGTAACATTCACAAACTGAGTCCACCGCTTTTTGAATTCAGCAGCTTGTTCTGCCTCCTGTATCCTAGCAACAGGACTACTCCCATGATGATCAAACCAAAACATCTTGTAGTGGGCATCCCACACATCCATCATAGCTCCATTGTATTTGTTCTTAAATTTATAGGGTATGTATTTAAAATCAATGTCAAGATTATGAAAAAAGGCACTGACAGAATTAACAGGAGAGTCTTCCTCCTTCTCGATATGGTCTACTACTAACAATGTCTGAGAATTTAAGAGCAGCAAAACGCGATACACACTTTTCAGTTTCATTGCTGATGTGTAAGCAGATACCGCCTCACCACTCACAAACATCATGTCTCCAGCCTGGGAGGCTGTTATAATTTCTCCAGTTGAGTCTCCAACTTCATCACCAATCCACTTCAGCCACTGGGCACACTCACCAAGCTGTCCCTCCCAAGGCTGGTTGCACTGGCTCGTAGGAGATGGAGCAAAGACCAAGACATTGTTCAGGTGGCTGAGTTTAGGTCCATAGAGAGCCTCAGACACAAACACCTGTCCATTGGGAGCAAAAGTGAAAGAGTTCTGGTCAGGATGTTCGTGTCCCGGATTGAAGCTTCTCCACCCATCAATCCAGGCATACGGTTGAAAATGAACAATATCGTAGACAGCACGTCCACCGAGTTTTCCAGACTTAAAGGACACAAAGGTGTTTGTCTGACTGTTGGGCAATCCAGCCCCGTAAGTAACAACCCCCCAGTTAGGGAACACGTGCATTTTAGCAGTACCATAATCAGGAGGCGGCTGAGGAGTGATTTCGGCAGCGTACCATAAAAATTCAGTGTGTAGCGTGCTCCACCTCTGTGCAGTGGACGGCACCATTGGCCCATCCTTGGGCCTGTGTTTTCTAATCTGCTGTGCCAGCCAGTTGCCAGCTCCATTCTTCATGATAAACTTATCCAAGAAAACCAGTTGGCTCTCAGGACCGTAAAACCAGTTGTAATTAGAATCCGCTATACCCACAGTCCTCTGAAAGCCTGGTAATAGGGTGGCATAGTAAAACCAAAAGTGCATCTTGAGCCAGTTATTCTCC
This sequence comes from Aquila chrysaetos chrysaetos, assembly GCF_900496995.4. Taxonomy (NCBI): domain Eukaryota; kingdom Metazoa; phylum Chordata; class Aves; order Accipitriformes; family Accipitridae; genus Aquila; species Aquila chrysaetos. The sequence continues at coordinate 61,022,843 of NC_044007.1, forward strand.
AAGTTGTTAATACCAAAGTGGCGCTGGGCCAGGAAAACATACTGGGTTACTGACTTGGCTGTGTAACTCCCATAAGCTACTCCCTCATCCAGAGACCCGTCTACAACGTGATTGAGCAGAAACATTGTTTTCTCCATCACATCAACGACAGCATGTTTCCAAATATTTGCCTGAGATCCTTTGTCCGCCCCTGCAACTAAAGCCCCAATAAGCAAAGCAAGCATATTGGTTGCTTGGTGATTATGGAGAAGCTGTTTTCCCCAGGAACGAACCTTTGAGCACTCATACATTTCCTCGCTTACAGACCATATCTTCTCCAGGTACTTCTGCCTTCTCTCATTTCCCAGGGAATTATACAAGAAGTCAAAAGCAGTGGCAAATCCTGTTAGGGAGTGACCGAGTGGCACTTCATCTCCAGGTGCGTTCTCAACCAACCAGTTTTTGTAGCCAGCCATTCTATCCATATATTCTAGGGCAAAGTCAAATGCAGCTTTATCTTCGGGGCACAGCAAACAATAAAATGCTAGAGGTGGCAGATTGTTACCGTAAATCTCATTCCACTTTGCAGCAAAATCAACGTGCTTGGGTGGAGGTAGGTAGTACAATGGGTTGGACAGCATAACCGTCACCGCACTTCTGATGGCTCTAAATAGATGGGAATGGCTTGTATGAGCCTTCTGCCTCAGTGCCTGGACATCGTCAGCGTCAAAATACAAGCTGGGGTGAAGAACTGGTTTTTTCAGCTTCTGCTCAGCACTAAGACCTTCAAGTTGCTGTTTTTCATACTGATCTACATTTTCTATGAAAGTCACCCAATCAGAGTAATTGCTTACAGATTCTTCACAAGTGAAGACAGCAAACATCATTAATGCTAGAAATAAAGTATGCCCCATGAACATCAGAGCCATGATCCATTAGGCAGCTCCTCTTCCCCAGGCATGCATTTCCTAACAAAACACAATGTTCAGGTATCAAACTTTGATCCAGTTAGTACAGAAATGAACATCTTAAGGCATATTTTTAGGAGAAAAGACTTAGTGTGTACTGTGCATTCTCACAGATACTCAGATTACTTGTGATCTGAGCTACAACACTGAAATAACACTGCTCTCAAAAACTTAAATGTCAGGTGCCTTGTCTGTTCACACTTTTCTCAAACACAACACCACGGCATAAACACTAAAATTAGGGAAAAAGTAAAATCTCTGAGATATGCATATAAAACACAGGTTGACAATGCACAGTAAGAGACTGAAACACACTCTCTCGATAACTTGAAAAACTTGACTTGAAAAAAGGATTTGGAGTCATACATGTACTTTTTTAAAAGGCTTTCAATCAGGTCAAATTCCACTTCTAGAGCTGACAAAAACTCCACTGATCACAAAATGATATAATTTATTCAGAACATTGTGTTATATATGATGAAATAGGGAATTTACAGCACTTGGAAAACAGACTTCAAAACCAAAGTTACTGTCTTCAGCCTTCCCCTTATCTCAATTTCCATACACGCTCTTTCCATCTTTCTCTTTTGGGACTCATGGGAGAGCAGGAAGGAAAAAAAATTAATAAAAAAAAATAATCAACATAGCTCCTCCATTAGCTCCTTTTGATGAAACTGCAGTGCTTTTAACCACTATTCCCCTCTGTTTGTGAAAGGTGCATCTGAATCAATAGTCATAGAGTATCGATGTATTTTCAAGTCTTCTTTCATCTTATCTCCAGCCAGCGACGCCCAAATTTTGCCTCAATGATTCAGATAATCCCACTCCTTCCATTACGAAGCAAAAGGAAAACAAGTGAAAGAAGCAGAAAGCCAATACTTTTTTGTTAAAAGAGCAGTTTCGGGTTTCCTTCCACTTTGCATGTTGGTTCTTTCTGTGGAAACAGAAACAAAAGTTCTCTGAAGCTATACAGCTGTCAGAACAGAGTTAAAGTACTTAAGATAACAAGCGCTGCTAACTTCCTACGAAGGATGAGTCAGTACGCCTTTGCTTTTACAGAAATTTATTTTTAAAAAAAAAAAAAAAGGAGCATTTTCAAAGTTCCACAGAATTTATCTTTGGCAAAAGAGAAATTCGTATCGGCTACTTAAGCTGCCTTTATTTCTCACCTTCTCCCGCGTGGCTACCAGGTCTCAGGGCGCATTTGCCCGTTCCGCTCTCAGGAACCACCCCAGAAAACGCATTTGAAACACGCCACCGAAACTAAGGGGAGCTCAGACAGACGTCAATATTCGTCACCTACGTACCCACACACCACACGCGCGGCTCTGCCGCCGGAACCAAGGCGCGAAGGGGGAAAGCGGACAGACCGACCCACGGCGGACACCCCCCCCCAGCCCCGCCAAGCCCCGGGACGAAGCCTGACAGCGCCGCCCGCCGCCAGCAGAGGGCGCCCGCCGCCGCCTCCCGCCTCCGCCGCCCCCCCGCCCCCCCCGGGGCCGCACAACTTGAACAAGTTTCGGCGGCGAGCGCGCTCGCGCCCCGCACGCCCCCGGGAGCCTCCGTCTCCTCACGCCCGGCGCCTCCGAGTGTTAACCCCACCCCCACCCCCCGCTCCCCCCCGTCTCTTACCGCAGCGGCTCCGCGGTGGTCTCTTACCGGCAGCTGCCGCGGGGACGCCTCGCTCGGAGCCGGCCGGAGCGGGTCGGGGCGCGGGGCCAGCCCCCGGTCGGGGAAGGTTGCACCGGCCCCGCTCGGCTGGGCAGGGCTGTGCTCGGCTCCGGACCCCCCCCCCCTTCCGCGTTGCCGCTACTTTCCACCCGGGCTGGCCGCAACTTCGGGTCCGTGCACCTCCGCCGGCGGCTCCCCAGAGTTGATGGCGGGGGAGATGCGGCGGCGGGCGCGGGCAGCCAGGCAAACTCGCAGGGATGTCGCTCCGGAGGGGCGGGGAGGGAGAGGAGGGGAGGGGAGGGGGAAGGGAGGGGAGGCGACGCGGGGAGGGAAGGGGGGGGGGGTGTTGGCGGAGCCGCCCCCGGCGGAACCGGGATGTGCCGATTCTCCGCGCCCTGCTCCGGCGGCGGGCGGGCTCCCGGCTGCTCCTCTTCCCTGCGACTGCGTGAGCTGCCCGCCGCTCCCAGCGCCGAGCCCAGCGCCGCTCCCGGCGGCGGCTGCCACCGCCGCCCCTGCGCCTCGGCAGCGGGCTGCCGCCGGAGCGGAGCGGAGCGGAGCGGGGCGGGTGCGCCCGGGGGCAGGGCCGGGGCCCGGGGGAGGCGGGGCCGCGCCGCCCGGGCGGCTCCCGCCCCGAGAGCGCGGTGAGGGGCGGCGAGGGAGGGTCCCGGGGGGCGGCGGTGGAGCGGGTCCCGGTGCGGGGAGCGGGGTGCGAGAGGGGCTGCCGGGAAGATAAAGCTGCGGCGGGGGTTCCCCTCCGTGGCCGGCCGGCCGGCCGGCGGCCCCCAGGCGGAGCGATGGCAGGGCAGGGCACGGCGGCGGCCCGGGGGACCGGCCGGCAGGATGGGGCCGGGCAGGGCCGGCCCGGGCCGGAGCCCTCCCTCCTGTGGGAGCAACTTTGTGAGCGCGGAATAAATCCCTGACAGTGCCCGTATCTCGGAAACCACGGGGATACGCCGCATCGGCTTGTCGGAGCGGTCCCGCTTTTCAGAACTGCCTCCCTGCGCAGGCACTTTTATTTTATGCGATGCGTTAAACCCGTTCTCATTCAGCCTCGGCTGAAGGCTTCTGAAGTAAAATATAAAACCGTGATGAGGTGTAAAAACCTCAGCCCCTCAACTCGTTTCACGGCCGGCGGTGCGGTGGAGGGGTCGTAGAAAATGCTGGCTAGCCCGCCTGTGGTCCGCCCACGAAATTCAAGAGCACTCCTGATTCTGAATCGCGGTTCGGATTGCCGGTGATGACTTTCGGAGCCTGGTTTTGTAACCTGCCTGATGCGACAGCAAGCTGTTCTTCGGTAGCAAGTGCGCCCTAGGAAAAGAAAGGGTGTGAGGTTTCGGATGTGTGTTACCGTTTACTATGTTTGTAAACTGTACCTCAAAGGACGTGGGGTTTAATCATCCTGATGGCGTAAGTCGCCACTTTTTCCCAGGCATAGCCTGTATTCTTCTTAACTTTCTCCCCCCCCCCCCCCCCGATATCTTAGAAAATACAGTTGCATATTTAAGTATTTCTTAAGCTACTCAATGCATAGCTATCTTGAAATGAATATATGAATATATAAAGGCTATACATTATGGATACTGATTCTGTTTCTTTGTGCTATGGAGAGCACCTTAGAAGGATTAAATTATTAAATTATGCACATTTCCATCAATGATGAACTATGTCTGGAACTATCCTAATCTTTCAGATGTGCCCTGTGGACTTGGCTTAAGAGGGAAAAATACTGATTATTGCCTGGAACATATCTTCCCATCAGAAGAAATTTCCATAATGACCAAAGATCAGCACATAATTCCCTGACCTTGAATCTGTTAAAATTCTGCCTGTTCGTGCTAATGGGGAAGTTATTCCAGCAAGAGAGCAAAAGAAAATGTAAAACAACAATAGAGGCCACGTTCCTCTTTAAGCTGGTAGAAACTGAGTGGAATACCCTACAAAGGAACACCTCCCAGATCTTTTTCCCCCCATTGTACCCTGCATTGTACCCTTTACATTTTTCCCAAGGCTGACCCATTCTGGAACATATTGAAGTCTCAGAGAATGACTTGTCCCATAAATTCTCAGGCAATTCTGAATAAGCAGAATATGTGAAGGACTTGTGTTAGGTTAAAAGCAAGAGTAAAGCTCTCCCAAGAGCCCTTCTCACTCTCTGGGACCTGTGGTGAGATCATTACATTTACAGTGTTCAGATGCAATGCTATATCTGTGGAGAAGCACAAAAATGAATTATTGACTGCCCCCATATATTCACAAATGATACAATTTTGATAAAGTCTTATTTATAAGGCAGTAAAGGCATTTGTAAGGCATTCCGCTTTTTCTGCGGAAGCTCTTTCACGTTATCAAAGATGCGCTGGCAGAATACTTAAGGCTGATCTTCTGCTAAGCCAATTGCAAAGCAAGAGCATCTTTAACCATGTATGTTTTCAACTAGTATAGGCTACTTACTTTCTGCCATTTTCAAGTCATTTTGCTTCAACACCCCCCCCCCCCCCCCCCCCCCCCCCCAAATACCAGTAGTGGTAGAACTAGTATTCAATTATTTTTCTACTGGTAATTTTCGGTACTCAGCAGAGACCCATAGTTACTCTACTACAACTGAAAAACAAAAACAAAAAACCATGGATTCAACTGGTATCCAGGAGAAACAATTAAGTGAAGCAACCTTGAAGGGAGTTGGATTAAGGTAATTAGAAATAGTGACCCTGGGTTGTAACCAACTCTTTTGCATAAAATGAGCCTGAATTGCATTGGCATTCTGCCTTACTCAATAGCATAATGCCGGTTAAGGAGTGGTCAGTAAAATCAAGGTCACTTTCAGAACAACTGTTAATTGTGAAAGTAACTATTAAAAGTTACCATTTACATTTTTATTTGTAGAAACACTGACCATCTGGCAACAAATTGCATTATTTTGTTACATTTTCAAATATTCTTCATAACTATGAATAGCTGAAAAGCAAGGCTGAGATGCTATCAGAAGGAAAAAGATGCTGTAAAATATCTCCCAAGAAAATTAGTTTTGGCTCATGGGAAAGTGAGCTCACTGTCACTTCAAGTTCTTAGTATAAGAAATCATGGGTCGTTGTTGGTGATACTCTCCGGTGTACCGCTTCAGGGATAGCATTCTGCATTAATACCAAAATCAGCCATCTGAATGATCTTGAAAATGCTAGCAGTGTTATCCTGCTTGAGTACAGGCCAAGTGCTAACAGATGGAAGTGAAAAGTAGGATAATCAGCTGGACTGCAACAAAATATTTGCCAGTGTCAAAGAGGATAATAATTCAAAAGTTCATAAATGAATGAGATGCTGCTGTCAAATATGAGACATTGATCCACATACACAAAAAGAGCCAGGTATTTAGGTAGGATCTGGACTGAGGTAACTAGGTGTCCAGTAACGGTGGCCTCTTGAAACTTCTGCCTGACTCCTCAAGTAGCAAACATATATAAACTCCTAAGTTTAAAGGACAGGTTTTATTGCAGAGGCATCACAAGTTTGGGGGAGAGTTCTTGGCCACTCAGAAACCTCTCCATATTGGCAGGCCTCAGTGCTTATTTCATGACTAAACCTAACTGTGGCCTGAAAGATACAATTTTCTTAATGTAAATCCACTCGCAGATCTAACTCATTGTGAATTTTTGAAATACACCTGAAACCCCACCTGACAGGAACACAAGCAAACCCCACACTGTCAGCTAGTCGACTAGTTTTGGAGGGAGAAATCTGATGTTGCTGATGAACATTTGACAAATAAAGGGGGTGAAACAAAAAGTATGTAAAAAATTGATATTTAATTTCCTACCCTTTGGGGGTCGAGTCAATACAAGGGAACTGTGTTGTAGAGTATGCAGAAAAGAGCAAAACAGCATGTGGTGATACTGTTCTTACAGTTTTGGGTTTTTTTAATGTTTATTTTTATTTTTTAATTATCTATTATTTTTATTTAAGATTTTTTTAAACTTAGGAATGGTAACTACTTAAAAGCAACGGCAGTAAAACACAAACAAGCAAACAAGAATATCCTGGGTTTAATAAAACTAAAAATTAACGTGATTAAGTTTATCACACTGCACAAGCAAAGTAGGAAAGGAAGTGACATTTTTTCCCATATTACAAAGACTCTTCTTTTTAGTGGAGTTCTCCAACACTGCAAGACTGGAGTGCCTGGTTTCGCTGTCAGCAGAGAGACGTAGGATGGAGCAACTGCCAAAAGCCGCAGTGCTGCACTTTTTCTCCGTCCCAGCTGCGTGCTCCTGCCAGCCCCTTTGTGTCGGAGCAGTCGGCAGTCTCATTGCCATATAATTGCTTGTGCAGACACAACAGGGCGGCACAGTTTTAGGCCAGCTTAAGTAGATTGTGAAACTGCACCTTAAAAATGCCAGCTGCATACAGGGGTAATTTTGAGTCCATTCATGACTATCTCAGACACTGCGTATTAAGCAAATGGGACTATTTGTACTTTGGCAGTGTTTTTATCAAAGAATCTTCAGTGGAAGCGGTTTAAAAAAGTCAGGGATGACATTGTGTACAGCAGTGGGACCTCGGGAAGATTCTCAGCAGTTGGTTGGAACGGTGCAGCGCCAAATTCTTAGGAAATCAAATTCATCGGAATTACATCTGTGCAGATCTACAGCGGTGAACATTTTTCACCATGGAAACTCATCACCAATTGGAGAAAGCAGATTAATGCTACAAATGTTGTATTTATGGAAGCATTTAAGTACTCAAGGCTTGCTGATTGTGTTTTGGCTATTGTGCAACCTGTCCCTAGATGTTGCCGTATTAAATACAATCCGTTGGCAAATTAATCAGAACATAAAAACAAAAAAGTGGAAGAGGAAGGAGTCTTCTTTTCCTTGCCCTGGTGTCTTGGCAGTCTAAGGAAATCTTGACATCAAACTCCCCCACCCCCCAAAAAAAACCACGAAAACAAACCACTAAAAAAACTTGACACTAAGCTCACCAGACGTTAGATTTTGAACCAGGATATAACATTCACCAGACATATGCGTGATCAAATAGATGCTATAGTTTGGGCCAGAGAAGAACCTAACATCATGATCTCGTGAGGTAGATAAGCTTTATATAATATTGCTATAAACAGGGTTTTACCCTTGGACTGCAAATAAAGGTCACACATGAAGAATTAATGCGTGGAGGCATACCTACCCTTTGATTCCAGTATAACAAATCCCATGTTTTTTTCATTTTCGCAGAGGTATTTCAGCTGTAGCTTTGCAATCCTAACATAAACTCACTGTTGTGATTTCAGTGAAGTGCATGCCTTTCTATTGACTTCATAAGCTTTGGATCTGGGCCTAAATCCCAGTACCCCATCACTGGTGACCTTCCGCCAGCAGTTATTAATACAGTATTCTTATTTGCTAGTAACCATAAATTAGAATTAGCTTAAAGAGATTTTTAAATATATTGTCCAGCCCATGAGGAATATATATGAAAAATGTTCTTACTGGACAAGCAGAACCTACAGAGGTAGCAATTAAATCATAAGACTGAAAATAAAAACTGTTATGATCTACACCATTGTCTCCAAATTATATGATTAAGGAGAGACTAAATTAGACATTACAGTGAAAGAGTACAACTACAAATCTTAACTAAGCATATTTTTTGTAGTTCTATTCATTATACTAATGTACAGGCTTATATTTAGCAGCTTTAGAAGCATTAGAAAACTGGAAAGCTACAGATTACAACCCATATGGGTATGCTCAGGTTGGCAGCAGTGATTAATAGTATCTCCTGGTTTTGCTTTTTATAAACCAAACAATATTTAAGACAGATATTAAGGTGATTTACATCACAAGGAATTCAAACATTGTACTTACTTCAACAAAGCGTACTGCATTAAAAGGAGTGTGGGCTGGAGTAACATGTATTATTTCACTCATTATCACAGGGAAACAGGCAAGTTCTCAGGTTAAAATGGAGTATCTCAGTTTGCAGCACAGTACTCTGAATTTACATAATACTTAACCCATTCTACCTAAACATCCTAAGTGATTTGCTGTCAATAAAGGCCACATTCATCCAACTTAGTGGAATATCTTACTTTGCACAGTCCTATTAGATTTAATAAAAGGACTAAGAAGTACTACTTAATGGAAAGGTGTGGTTCTACAACTAGTTTAACATTAATGAGGGCTCCTTGGAAAGGAGTGATCTACCACTCTTGTCCTATCTGGTTGCCTATTCCCATCCCCTCCTTTTTCAAGGACGATAGAGCTGTGATGAACCAGGTAAGGGGACTGATTTTGCAAAAGTTTCACCTGACAAAATAAAGATTAGTTTCCAGCTAGATATTTCCCTCAGTTTAGTTCACCTGGCATAAGGCAACAATATATGTCTGGAGGTGGGGAGTAGTAAAAACCACTTCTTTGGAGAGTACTTTAAGGTAAACAGACTTTATAAAGCTGGTTGAATCCTTCCACACTTAATTCTGACATTTTGTTCTGCAGGGGGAGGGGTCTAGAATGCCAACTATTTTTAATCATCTAAGTAAGCCTTAACAATTTGAGAGTTAGGCGTGTAAAAATGTTGAAAGTATAGGCTATCAAGCCTCTTCAAGTAAGAGCTCATTGCTGCAAATATTTTTCAATGTTATTGTGAAAAATACATTCCCAAGCACTTGCAGTTACTGGTTAATTTTAACATTTACTTTGCTAAATGTTAAGTAGATTGCCACTGGCCTCCTTTAATTCATGTGAGGAAAGCAGTGCAGAAATATTAAGGTCATAACAATATACCAGTAAGTTGTGATTGACTTAGGCCGGATTATAGACAGCACAGAGACTTGTGTTCTCTCTCAGCCTAGAATATGGGGTTTGTATTAAATTCTTTGGGATTTAACCTAGATCTTTCAAAGGCTAAATTTTGGGAAGATTCCACTTTTATTACGGTTTTCCTGCTAATGTATTTTGGCCTACAGGTTTCTTCACCATCTGTACTCTGTTATTCCGAGTACCTTTGTTGTCATTATTTTTAACTTGTAAATGCTGCCAGAGAGACTGGTTATGGCTATATAACACAGTGTAGCTCTGCACACAGGTACCCAAGCTAGTTGTAACAAGCTTAGCTAACTGGAATAGGTAACATGCTCTATTAATGAAGCTGTTCCTTCTGGGATCTAAGCTGAGACATTAAAAATTAGCCTGAATATTACTTCAGGGCAGTGGATGGTTCACAGCTGACCCATGTTAAAGAGACAACTCTATTTAAATTTGGGAGAATAAAGTTAGGATGCAAGCTGATCAGTCTATAGATCACTACACAGAGAGGTCACACTGGAGGGTTCATAAATTAACAGCAAGAGGTATGAAATGATCAAATAGCTGGAACCTGAAGCTCAAACTTTAATGATGTATAAGTTGTACATTATTAACAGTGGTTGTAATCAAGACTGGTAGAGCTTTTCAAAGAATATGATGGATTCTCTGTAATTTGAAGTCTTTAATTAAGACCGGATGTGCCTCTCAAAAGATTTTGTCAAATTTGATAATAGATACTATCAGGAGAAATTCAAAGGTCTTAAACTCTATGAATTTTTCATCACACCAGACTTTTTTTTATGGCATTCATTCATCTAGAAAAGTGGAAAAACACAATGGACATTTATAAAGGTCATATAAATAGGTTTCTTATAATGGCAATTGAATTGCTTTCTGTTCTGCTAACATAACTGCTTTTGGAACCAGCTTGAGACCTCTCAGTAACACAGACAAAAATGAATTTTGCCACTCTAAGTGTGGGGAGGTAAGTCTGGTCCTTCAGCTGTAAAAGAAGACATAGGGAGAAGAAGAGCTGAAATGGGATGGCAGAATCTGACATCACACTTAGTGCCTCTTTTCTCCTGTCCCTGTTTCACACAGGAGTAACTCCTGGCCTATACACCCTGCCCTTTCTGGCAACATTAGCCAACCAGAGTGACTTCCCAGACATATAGCATAGCTAGGGGAAGATAATTAAGCTATGGATGTTTTTTTTGTCCATTCCGGTTTGCTGCCTAGGCAACTGCCTCTTCTGCCAAAGCCTGGAGTTGGCCCTGATTGCACTAGTGATTCATTAAACTATTGTGGACTCATTCAGAATCCCAGTAGTAACCGTTACAAAGCTGATTATAATAGTCTGCAGTACAACTCTTAAATCAACAATGCATATATAGTATAACAGACTGTTTTTTTTATGAGGCTTTAAGAAGTTACAAACATCTATAAGAAGTGTTGTATATCAATTGTTACATTTTTTTCGTATATACATACATACAATAGATAACCTTGGCACAGGTGAACAGTATTATTTTGACTCACACAAATGATGTATTCACAGAAAGATAAATTAACTCAAGTGTGCTTTCTAAGTAGTACTACTGAAAGGCAGTAGATGTAAGAACAAAAATAGTCATCCATTTAACATGAGGTACTTGCCATCACAAATGCTTCAGAGAACACTTAAGCTGTTAGCATATTTCTGACATTTTTTCATTTCCAGAAAACGTGGCAATTGATAGATCTCTTTCTATCTAATTGTCAACAAATGTGGAGCCTTCAGTTTCAAATTTTTCCCCTTTGCTTTTCTACCACACAAAAAAATGAATCTCTCTCCATCTCCAGATCCTTTGTAATATATTTACAATCACAACAGCAGCAAGCAAACAAATACACAAACACAGCCCGTCAAAAACCAAGATGAGTTCAATTGCCTGTGCTGAACCATGCCTGTCCCACAAACACAGGATTATGTCTGGCAGCCAGGAAGGCAGCAAAATATCCCTAGTAAGCTCTGTGCCCTTCCTTCTTCCTCCCAAATCCACATGGTTTTGCAGTATGCCCCGAAAACTATCCAAGTTCCAGCTATTTCAATGCAGAGCTCATTAGATGTGTGACAGACATGCACTGCTGCTGCCTAAAGTTGCAAAGAAATTACTGAGAATTGTTCAGAATTTTCCTGACAGTTCTCTGTAAAAGTAAATGTTTTATTGACATCGCTGATTGATGGGATCAAAACATTCTAGGCGAATACATGAAATCTCTTGAAATTATGACAGTAACTGAGCAAATTTCTAGTCATCTTACCCACTCGCATCTCTATATTCCTCATCCCCTTGGCAGTTCACTTGTCAGGGACAAGGTGCCCAACCTTCTCTTGACCTCCAAGACCTTAACAACCTAATGAATAAGAAAATAAGAACTTTCAGTCTGCTGCTAAATTAGCATGAGTGTTTTGAATATAGTAGAAAATAGCACAAACTTGTTCAAGCACTTGTTTCTGTCTTTGTTCTACCACAGAGTAAACCTTTTCTTTAGGCAAAGCTTCAACACATTAGGTTGCCTGAGAACATCAAACAGGACAAATTAAATAAAAAGATGTTTTATTTCCATAATTAGAACACCTATTATTAAGAATATTAAAAATCAAAAGGCTTGCCTTCAAAATATAAAGCATAGAAACACAGTCAGAAAAAGAAAGTTTAAAGTATCTACAGTTACAAATGTAAATATTTCAAACATTAAACAATGTAAATATTTAAAAGCAATTCAGCTTTTGTTTTAAACTGGATGAGTTTCCCCAAACCCCAATATTTTAAAATTTCTTTCTGTGTCTGAAGGCCTGCAAAGGGGATTGGGACTGTCCTAAAAAAAAAAAAGCAAATAGGAAGCCAAGCATTGGAGAGGGGTGCTCAGACACCACTCATCTGGCCTTCTCATCTGAAGTTAGGTATGTGTTCGAAGTCACCTATCTTAGAATATGTTAAACAAAGTACAATGAGCACCTCTTTCCCTCCAAGCTATGGAAGAAGTCTAGATAGCAAGTCGAGATATAGGCAACTGGTTTAGATATGTCAGTGTAGATGGAGATTAACCCAATGTCTGTCATCCAGTCCAGCACTATCCGAAGTCAAGAAGAATCTATTGTCTGCTTCTCAGACATTAAATCAACCCCTTGGTCATTAACAGTAAAGCAAATCAACGTCTATGTCAATCTTGTGATATTACAGTTTGAGATGTACACATATCCTTTAAGAAAATCTGTGTAAAAGATCCAAACTAGCCCATGGCAGTGGGGCTTATATAGCATCAGAGATTTGGGGAAATAATGCAGTACATCAGTCATACACTGTGCAATATTTTAACGGTTTTCTTGACATGATGCAGCAAATTTATTTTAAAAATGGAACGTTAAAAGAAATATCCTGCTATAAAAGTAGTTTATTTTGAGCTCAACAATAACATGAGACTGCAGTTTAAAGAGTAAATATTGTGATGAGGTAATGTATGCCTATCATCGTCATTATTTTCAAACGCAGCTTTATTTGGGACTGTGAAATTTGCTATCTACCTTTCATTGACAACTCTATACAAACATATGAGGAAGAGGCAGGAAGAGGAGGAGAGAAAGAGAAAAATGTTGAAAAGGATTCTTTAATTAATAAAAATGCTGAACTGTGGGAAGGAATACATTAAAAATCAGTTATAACTTATACAACAACAAAGCTGTATGCAGCTAAATTTATCAGTTGATTGCTTTAAATATAGGACACTGTTCATGATTGTGTAGGTGGCAAATCCGCATTAGCTGTGGATTTTCTTTGGCTCAAATTGTGGAGAAAGGGTAAAAAGCCTAGTTCTATCAACATAAGCAAAAAAAATCCCACCTTCTTCATAGGTAGTTTTCTGTTAGGATTGCTTCTCAAGTTGAGTGCCGCTGAATGAAGAAAAAGTGAGGGAGCATATTCTTCTGGAACGGGAAGCACCTGAACCTCAAATCCTCAACAAAATACTGTTATTAATTATGTTGACTCTTCCAATCGGCTCTCTGAAGAGCACTTTTCCATTTCTTATTCTAAAATTATAACCAAAAAGCAAAAGCAGACAGTGTTTGCTCTAATGTTACAAAGGTAAATTGCAATGGCTTTCCTGAAGAGGATCTTGTTTCCACTCATGATCTCCACTTATGGGGAGGCCTTGGTATCACAGGAACTCTGTCTCCGTAAGCATTTACTAATTATACTGCAGTTGTATAGCGGACTTTGAAGCTTACTAATTTAACACAGAAATTAATCAAATTCAGTCTGTTATTGAAACCATGAGGGGATTTCCAGAGGGCTTGTACCGTGTGTAAATAAGGGCACAAAGCCAAGTTCCTTTCTGTTTGAAGATGGATACTGTTGAGAGATAGCCTTTCCCTGTCCTTCACAGCAAACCCAACAACAGCCACTTTGCAGCAATTTTATAATTACTTTGGTGCACAATTGTTTCCTGCCATTCTAGTCAGAATATTGGAGGATATGTCTAAATATGTACATCCAATCTAGGATTTTTTTAAGTCTATCTTTTTTTTTTTTTTTTTTTTTAATCAAAGTTGCATTTTCCCCCCTATATCTTACTTTTAGACCCAAATGTGCCCTGCTGTTCCAAACTGACATTTGAAGTATCACAGATAAGGTACGGTCATACAGCAAGATGAAGAAACTATAATAATCACTTCCAGGAAAATAACATCAACAATAAAAGAAAGGTCACAGTATTTTTTTTTTTTGATTGTTACCTCACCAAAATAGAAACTATCACTCATAGATTTTCATATTTTTTCCTGTCATGTGATTTCTCTGTGAGACCGATTACTCTATCTCACTCCCTTAGAAATTTCCCAATCCAGTTTATATATTTGGTAACAGTTGTCTGAAGTGTTCTCCATAACGCTGTACTCTTGAGAGAGGGTACCTCAGAGCTGCCAGGCTAACAGTTAGGATCTGCATTCAAACAGAAATAAGCATAAGAGCAAAACAATGTCATAAGGAAAATGGTATGAGATGCTGACAACTAAAATGTTCCATTTTAAAAAGAATGTATTTTAAGATTTCCTCTAGCATGGCAAGTGCTTTTTTCTTTTTTTTCCCCCTCCTTTTCCCCCCCTGACACTAAAGGGAAAAAATGCTGTGGCATGGTGAGGAGATAAAGTAGTTTTTATTCCAATTTCATAGCTCTCACCTAACCTTCTTGTCTCCTGTTCCTCAAGGGTCCTATTTTCCAACATCATAACATCTGCTTTTTGTTTCTTGACCTTGCACTTTCCCTCTTCCCCTCTTTCCCTCCAGGCTATTCACTTATTTCCATCCCACTTCCTTCTTCTCGCCAGGACATCAGCAGGGGGAAGTGCAGGTTAAGCAGAAGACAGAAACTCCCTGTTCACAGCCTTGATTTTTACTTGGAATTGCAGACAAACTTCTGCCTGCCCTTCTCTCTCCAGTAACAGCAAGTTACAGGCAGCTTACTACAGAAGCTAAGTGCTATGCAGTTTCAACTCAATATGTGAAAAATGCATTTTTTGACAGTGGTTCTTTTGCTCTTGTGTTTCCTCTGCTGCCTGTAGTCTTGGTCCAACCTTATAATTCCCACGTGAAATGACACACTCTTGATACTAGACAGATAGCACCGTCTCAGCCCCAGTGAATTCCTTTTCTTTGCTCGAAAGAAAGGAAATGCTAGAGTTTTGCAATGGACTTTTTCAGCATCAACTCTTTTTTTCTTTTTTTTTTAAATTTTTTTTTTAAGAAAAGATAGCATTTTAGATTAAGATTCACCCAAAATACTCAGCCTGAGGCAGACACCTGATATAGACACCTTTCAGTGCTGCAGTTTAAGTTCAGTGGTTATAAACAAGTGCAGATAGAGTTTTACAGAGACTGTAACCTCACAATTCAATACAATGGGGATGTAACTGTATTATTTTAATGAATGAATTCCAATTTTTCCCCCCTATTCTTTTTCCACAGATTAAATTACATGTTAGTTTAGGGTCCTCCAACCTCAACAGCTGTAAGGATAAAGCTGGGACCTGTTTGATTTTTGTTTGGTTTTGTTTGCTTTTTAAAATGTGGATGCAAGACAGTAAAAGCTGGTTGGTCATCTACAGGGAAATACAAATTTACAGGGAAGTCATTGCAAGAAACTCCCATTTCCTTTCAAGAGACAAAAACCAGAAAACAAATTGTTTCCAACCAGTTATAGATCAAGTTTTACTCATTTTAAAGTGATTACCTTTTACTTTAAAACATGTAACGGAAGAATGAGTGTAATTTATTTCAGCCTGTTGTGCAGGGTTGTTAGTGATAATAACATATGTTCCAGTGTACTTGTTTTGCAATATCCAGTTCCTATGTAATTTTTGCTCCCATGAGTGCAAATAACAGGAATGTATTTAATACATTATTTAGTAAACAGGCAGAATAAGGCAGAAAATTGCAAGATAAATCAGATCAAGGCAAAAGTAAACATTTAATTAGCTTTCTTCCTTCTCTTCCATTAACCTTGCTGAATATTTTGTCCCCTGTTCTAAGGTAAATACATATCTGACAAAGCAACATTTTCAGGATTTTTCTTTAAATTTGTATTCCTAAATGAAAGGAAGATGCTAAACATAAATTAAACTGACAATCAATGCTTTTTATAGCAAAAGGGTTTTTTTCTAATAATTTGAGAACTGCTTGGAAGTCCTTTTCTGGATGTGAAGAGAATAATTCGTAGTGGAGAATTTATGTCTCAAGCTGTGTTTTATTTATTTATTTATTTATTTATTAAATGTGAAAGGGAAAGCTTTTACTTAATACCTAATAGTGGTTAAAATTGGAATAGTCTATATGAAAATAATGCATCATATTTATGTTTAAAGATGTATATTCTCTGAGAGGCAGATGGATGCTTAGAATACAGTCTAGTTATTCATCTGAAGGCTATGAGAATATTAGACATAAATAGAAAAAAATGCTTTTTAAATACTAACAAACATTTACCTTATCCCTTTAGGAGCATAAATATTGGTTTAATAGTCATCTAGAAATGAAGTGTCTTTGGCCATGCATTGAATAGTACAACTTAATTGGTTATGAGTTAGATATAAAATTTTCAAAATCTAGCTAATAAGGGCATCAGGAACTCCCTAATTGAAGATGAGTGTCTACAACCCCTAATCAGCTTTAAAAATTGCAAGACCAGGTTTATGTTCCAAACAAGTTTAAATTATGACCACTGGCACTGCATCATGTTGGCAATGCTGACAGGAAATTAATGTTTATGACAGTTCCTGTTAACTGTATATCTCAGTTTCCTTAAGAGCTCTGGAAAGCCAGCCTTGCTCCTGCTGTTGCCATTGAGGAAACTAGTGTCCTAGCATGTAAGGAGCATCTGCTGTAGTCAGGCAACTAAACCAATAACAGCATTCACCACTCATATGACAATCATTGGCAATATCCATGACAGCATCCCTAGAAATCCATTCTCAAGTGGCTACAGGCAAAGTAAGCCTGGGTCTCCGAGGATCTTTTTGCAGATCTATCATCTCGGCTCTGCCCTCATCCTCTGCCCTTTAGCTTCCCTGTGGCAGAAGCAGCAAAATTCAATTTTGCCTGCCCTGCTGAGATTTCATAGACTGCTCTGGCTGAGTGGTAAACGCATTCATGAAGGATAGCACCAAAGTATTGAACCAGTACGTAATAAGCCTTTCTAATCATGCCCTTGCCCTTCATTTCCAATAGTCAACAGCTCTCAGAAGTGTGAAATGTACAAACACATGAAGAGCTTTCCATAATTTATTTGTGTTTACTGTGAATAACAGAAATAATGTCGCATCTCCCTGGCAAACATATATTACCTTTCTCCATTAATAAAATATTCACAAAAGGTTAATTATACAAAAAGAAAATGCCGTTCAGCATTTAGATGCTGTATTAATACATTAATTAAACCTTAATGGTCAGGGTCTGCAGCACTTCTGGGGGATTAATGACCAGCTGGGAGAGTTGGTGGCCCATGACTTTTCCACAGGTCATTTATTCCATCATTTATTAATTTTCTAAGAAATGTTCCTGAGTCAAGGTCATTACTGATAGGTCACTTGTATAAAAATAAATTGTCGTAACAACAAACTCCACCTTGTTATGCTTTTAATATTACGGAATATTTATCCCAAGCATAACATATACTATCTCTTTAAGCCATTATACTTGTGACAACCAATATTAAAAAAGGTAGGAAAGCAATTACATAGATATATTTTTACACTCATTTTTATTGTCAGAAACAGAAGTTTACACAACTTTCTTCCTGCTAACTCTGAGAAAAAGTGGGACAAAAAGTCAAAATCTACTCTTGCATTTTTTGCAAGAAACTAATTTGACCTTTTTTATATGTTGTAATGATCTGAAGAGCTAAAATTCATAGACTGATTAACAAAATTGTCACCTATGAAAACAAACAAAAAATCCACCAACAAATCTCTCCCAATTATTTTTTCTTCCAGTTGCCTATCCTGTAATAGAAAATCAGTGATAGTTTTCTTTATTGAATGAATGAATAACAAGCTGCACAAGCCTTTACTCAGACCTCTGTCCCACTAGGGTCACAGAGTCCACTATCAAGAAGTTATGTTGAATGGAAAGGAAGGCAAAGCAGCATACACCACCCAAAAGTTACCAATTTATTAAACATATGTCCAAGTGACCACTCCCTACACCTGCTGATCTTGCCAGTTTGCAATTTCAGCTCCTTTCTTAGGTAAAAAGCTAACATGATTCTTTTTCCAAAATTTCAATTCCTATAAACAGCACAATCTTTTGTTGAAATTATTTAGTTTTGGGGTCCTACTTGATGGTGAGTGGGATCAAGAAACTTGGTGTTTCCTTGATAAATGGAAACAATAATATGGTTATTTTTTTTTCATTTTGGTAATAGTACAGAGACTACATTTATTTGTAGATAAAGAGCTCAGTATGACTTTGACTCTTAGGAACATAATTTCATAATGTTTTGCTACCTTATATACTTATTTATTTATTTATTTATTTATCTTAACCTTGTGTAGTCCTAATTATTACATGGAGCTTTATATTCTCACTTTCCAGAGATGGTACTAACTTCCCATTCATTTCTGGATGTAAATCTATGCAATTGTTTTCCTCTGCAGTTATGTGTGACTTGGGACTTGTTTTTTCTCCTTCTGCTGTGTTTTTGAGGCTGTGTCTACACCATGACAGCAGGGATTTCTGTGCCTTGCAGTGCTAACTGCAAAACTGGAAGCTTGGAGTAGCAAGATGATGAGATTTGTAAGCCAGCATTTATTTGCTCACGCATAGGGCCATGCAAACAAAGCTTTCTCAATTTTCACAACTGAGCTGTCTGTCTTCACAGACCCTGTGGTCATCATAAGCCGGGAACCTCTGCACCATGTACTGTTCCCTAATGCAGACTTGGCAATAACCATTCCTGCTAGGTAAGAAGATTCAGCGATATTTATATTTATGTGTAGATTCTGCTGATAACAATGGGCTCAAAAACGTCCAGATGCTGAATATTTGATTAACTAATGTTTTTACTGTCTTTGTGCATATCCAGTAATTGATCAGCTAGCAGACAATCTCAGCAAAAAGAATAATACGTGAACAAGTAGAAAGTGGACAATATATCTTGACTGTAGTCAGTGTTAGGGCCTTTGACAGTGCTCAGTTGTGTGCTTATTCTCTTTACTTGTTTTCCTTTGAGTTTGTCAAATGGCTTTCGAAGAATACGAAATCAGCTTCCTTCATATCTAACTAAAAATGTTTAAAAAAATAAGTTGGCAGAACTCAGATGTCCTCAGAAGCTGAACTGTTTTGGCTTCAGAGACATACTCGTAACGGAGCTTGAAATTCAAACACTACATTAAAATATTGTGGAGAGTCTCCCACCTTTGCTGGGTTTTCTTCATCTCTGTTTTACACACAAGCTTCCTCTGCTGTGATTCCAAGTCTCTTTGCAGGCAAAGCTTTGTTTCTGTAAGCTGCTATTATGCTCTGACAAGCTAAGGGAAGCTGTCAGATATTCTACTTTGATGTCATCCAGATCCAAACAGAGAAGCATTTTGTACAAACAAATCATTATCATTTCCTTGCTGCCCTTTGCCAGTGATCAGTACATATACTAGTGGAACTATACAATCAGAATCTCATGGGGTTTTTTCTCCATTTTGTTTTGTTTTGTTTTGTTTTTTCCTTTAACCCATAATAATGAGAGTGTAGTATCTATTTACTGTTTGGGTCAAAAAATTGTTACATTATTTTACATATTGGACCTAGTGATGAGTCTTCTAAAAGTCAATTATTACCGTGTTAATAATTTTCTTAGACTTGCCTAAGTTTCTACAATATTTTTACCAGAGATTGTATATTCAACCAATGTTCAGTTTCTGGGCTTAAAACCAGACACACTTCCTGCTAATTGCTCAGTGCTTTCTGTTTATTTTTTATCTTGTGTCTATGTATTTGTGATGTCCAGCTGTATGCTGACTCCAGATTTGACAAGGAATAAATTTAGGGTCTTCTTATGGTATTTTAATGTATGCATATATTTCAATATATCTTTGGTACCCAACAGTTCTCATTATATTTTAATTCTTTTCCCAAAGCTCTCCTTAAAAGTAAAATGAATGGAAAGAACAATCAGCACTGATAACCTTTCAAATAAATGTGTGAAATAAAAATAATGTAATTAGGCATTCTTCATCACACTGCTTTGTCTCTTAGGTGTTAAGGCTTGCTTTGTTGAAACTTACATCTAGACTAGATCAAAAAAAAAAAGCCAGAAAAAGCAGGTTGAAAGAATGTTACTTTAGATTTACTGTTAAACACAAAGTCAGGAAATGCAGTTTGATGTTTGCTTGTGCAGCCTCCATTCAGTCTATATTTGCATCCCATCTTAGGTGCTTAGTAATTCATGGGTTCCAATAAAAAAATATCCTACGGAATGATGTCAGTAGAAAGTGCATAATGTACTTGCACCCAGAGAGGTGTATTCAGTATGTGTAAAGAATATGAAATTCAGTATTTCTGAATCCTGAGTGCTTCCCTTGCAGCTTGAGTTAAAGTGATCCAAATGGTGCAACATGAACTGACATAAAGCCATAGGAACCTTCCCTGTCTGGCTTTTCCCCACAGCAGGGAAAGTGTCTGTTAAGGAAGGAGTACTATGCAGAGTCAAATGGCCTGTCCTACACCTGCTTGTAACCCTCCCCAGAGACAGAGGTTACTACTGCTTCCATCACACTGGAAGGAATGGTGAAGGAATCTCTTCCCTAACAAAATCCCTCTGAATCACTCAGAGCAGCCCACTGCTGCTTCTGCCTCCTGGAAGGCAAAATGTAAAGGGGTTGTGGCACTTCCAAAACCCTTGGTTGTTCCTGAAGCTGGGACCCAATTCTGATGTAAATAATATCCTCTGGTATAAATAGCATTCAGTTTACCGGCTTCTAAGAAAAGAAAAATAAGAGCAGAAAAATCTCCATCATATCCTATATGGATCAAACTGCAAGCCCTTAGATTTATAGCACAGGCTTTTATCATATAAGATACATGATGAACTACATTAGTTGACATCCAGATACTGTCACAGGAGGAAAGGATTCTGCTTAAGCCACAGGCGTTGAGCTGATTCTTTCACATCATTTTTCCGTACCTCCCGGCTGTTCCTAGAACGACATGTGCTGCTGCAGCTATATTGGTTGGCAAGATAGTCCTGGCTATAGTGAGTATGCTTAGTTATTATTTTCATATCTGCCAAAATGTTTGGGATAAATGCAAGTGAGAGAAATGTCGTAACACATTTCAACCATTCACATCACAACAAAAAGCCAAGCAGAACATCTTTAGGTGAAAAAAGATCCCATTTGTCCCAGGGAAACTCCCTGTTGTAGGGAGATAGACTGAATTTCTCATAAGAGGTCTTTAGATAATATTTTTATAACCAAAAGGATTTCTTCCTAACCAAAGGAGTAATCTCTAGCTTCCTTTAACGATTATGATGTAAGCACTATCAGGACAGAATATCTTCTTCTTGTTTGCCCTTAAAGAACTGTCTTGTCAACAGTTTTCATTAGGTCATTATTTTAAAGACAGCGATGGAGACTCATTAGTTTCCTGGTAGAAAAACTGGCATAAAAAATGCCTCTAGATCCCATTTGTGCTAGATTTTTAATGCATCAGGGTAAATAAAACAGTAAGATTAAAATTCTTACAATATATCAGTTCCAAATGATTGACAGCAAGGGAATGCAAAAGGTTCATACTTTCCTTTAGCCTACAGTTTACTATCAGTGAATATCTCTTAACTATGAGATGAACCAAAGTCGCTCATTAGGAAGCTGAAGATACATACTTTGCCTTTGTGAAAAGCGTCAGCTGCTTGTCTGGGAAAGAAGAGCTCAGACTCTGAAGCCGCAGTGTATAAAGGAAAAAACCCATGAAATACATTCCCATGAAGAAAAAGAAAATCTGCCATCTATGTTTATCTAATATTTATGTCTTTTCTAAAAATTTTTACAATAGGAAATACAGTGAATACCAAGTCCAGCAGGATACAATTAAACAAAATAAATAGAAAAGGTGATACCTGCAAAATGGAAAAATATACCTAGCTGCAGGCAGCAGCAGCAGCAGTAGAAAGAACATTTCAGCTGACAATGGACACTGAAAAATCTGAACTTGCAAGTTAACTAAAATTTCAACATTTTATACTTTTCTGTGGCAGTTCATTTAAAAAAAGAATGATATTTTACCAGATCTGCACAATAATTTGTTTTTCCCTTATTGTTGGGAGGATGGGTATTGAGATTTGTAGTAGCTCCTTCTCTCAAATCACTTCAAATCACAAATTCCTCAGAGTGCGGAGAGGCTGTATTAAATATACAGAGCCCAGACAATGCTGTCAGTTGATTCTGGGAAGCAGCCAAATCTCTGACATTGGTGCTGCATTAATAGAACTCTGCACTGTGTTGAACATATGCTTCTCAACAGGCAGTATAGTACTGCTTACAACACAGAGATGGCACAATTATTTGCAGAACTTTATTTTTGCCCGGAAGAAAACATAAGATCAGACCTGATACTTCCACTGACAGCTAAAACAATTTGGAGGTTTCAGCACTTTGAAAATCAAGTTATTTAACTGCCCTAATACAGGGTAGTATAGTACAGATTTAGAATCTGAATTTTAGGTACACATTAAAACACCCTGAATTCCCTTATTTGTCCCATTCACTGAAGATTTGCAAATGCTTTCTAGAAACTGTGATCCAAAGTTTCTGAAAGACCTTAGTAACCTATTGCAAGGTCTAAGTAACTTAAAAAAATTAAGCCATTTAAAATATAGTAAGTAATTAAGCCATTTAAAATAAGTACACAGAAGCACAAATCTAAGTGAAACTTATGGTTTAATCTATAAAGTAGGTTTAAGTCACCTTAACAAGCAAAATATTGCCAATCCTAACTGGCTACGGTTATGAAATCCATATTCCTAAAGTAGGCACCTGACTCCCTATATATTACATAACAATATTAGTATGATTTCTCTCCTCTGCATTCTCTCTTACAAAGGGGTTTTGTTGTTGTTGTTGTTGTGTTGTTGCAGTTTGGGTTTTTGTTTGTTTGTTTTTAATTAATTTTTAATTAATATTCCCATTACAACCTGTGGTAGCTGTACCTGCCTTAGAAAAAACTGCAGAAATTAAAATACATCACGCACATAGCCTGCTGTGCACAATCTCTGTGAAGAAGGTTTTGTTTTAGATGAAGTCTTTATCTTCATGATGACAGAAGTGCCTCACTTCGGATGTGACTGAAGATGTGACATGTCACTAAAGGTGTACAGACTTCATTTGGAATCTGGAATCCTGACTTCCTTTGGCAAGAGGTAGAGAGTCCCGCTTTCTTTCAAAATATCATGGTGATATGCCTCTTTTTAGAGGATAAAAGCACTCATCCAGAATGTCGTAAACATTGACTATAGTTCTTTGCTTTGTCTTAGCAGATATAGATCTGTAGTTGTCCCCTCTCAGGAGAGTATCCTGATCAGTAAAGACTGGGGCTCTCAAGCCCTTCTGTTCAAGTGTCATGGGGAAATTTTAAGAAAGAAGAGGTGAAAGAATACCTTTCTAATTTAATAGTTAAGAAATTTACACTTGAATAGAGAAACCTCAGATTTAGTTCCTACTCTAATGACTGTTAATAGAGAGGACTCTCAGATACAATTATTTCACACTTGTTTACAGAAAGTAACCAGAATCTTGCACCAGATGCTCTTGATTTTCTGTCACCTTCCAATGGCCAATACTAGTGGAATTAACAAAAGCTCCTTTTTTACCTTTCACTTGCAAATCACCACCGAGCTATTCTCCTGTCCACAAAATGAGTGAAAGCTTCTAGACTTTTTCACAGTAGGCTACAGAGAAGCAGAAACTGACTGTCCAAGAGTTTCAGGACTTCTTACATGAATACGCACACTGAATGTGGATATGCATATTGAAGGAAAATGCACATTACAAGGCTGTTTCTTCCTTAACGGCAAACTAGGTCATGGCTTCATCCCATTCTAGTTACTGAGTAAGAGTAAGTATCCATAAGAGCATATCATCTGCTACATCTACAACAAAAGCAGAGCACTGAACTTTAAATAGCTGAGAGTGTAATTTGACATCTGGTCAAGGAAACACTTTCTTATCCTGATATGAGAACATTACATTGGGGAAACACTAACCTCAAAGACCGCATATCAAGCCCAAGAGGGTGGCTATCCCTTTGGAGCCAGGATATCCTGCCCAAATCCCTGCTGAGTGGTGATGGAAAGTACTTTCAGTCAATCAACTTGACTGCAAGTTGATATATCCTCAGGAAAAAGGCTCAACTGCAGCATCTCAAATGCCATTATCACAGTCTTACTGTGTTGACGTAGGGAAAATTACCATGCAACTTGTATAAAAAGAAACACAAATTGTCTGTGCAATTTTCCTTCCTATAAACTTTTTTTTCTTTTTTCTTTTTATTGTAGTTTTGAATTAGAAGTCACATTATCCACTGGTTCTCCAGTGCCAGTGCACATTCATTTCTATACATCTGGACAGTGGGATTGTTATTGGGACAACCCCAATTTCATGTTTCAGGAGTCTAAATGCTTGAAATTTTCCAGCCATCTGCAAGTTTCTTGAAGTCCATCAAAATATCAAATGTCTTAGATTGTGAAAATGTATTGTTTCCTAGGTGCTTTGTGTGTGTATAACTAACAGATCGAGCAATGCATAAGGCAAAAGGTCTAGATCATGGGAGCACTCAGACATGGGATTCGATATTGGGTTACTCATCACTTTCAGGAGTGAGGCAATTCTGAATATTCAGGACTTTGTTACTTCAGAAATCTTCATGTAAAAATATGAACTTTGTTTTCCAAAAGAGTCAGGGGTAGGAGTGCGTTCAACAAGGGTTAAAGTACTGAAAATCTAGAATCAAGGGAAATGGGACCTTCAGTCTAGCCTATGTTCTTTTGGGTCTGAGTTCTTTTATCTTGACATAGAACAATGCCTAAATTTATTTTTAACTTTAGAAGGTGTTAATATTTTAATCTAATTTCCAATACATTTTCTTGTCTATCTGTAGAAATTCCATTTAAAGCTTTTCTTCTCCTACCCAACATAGAATAATGAGCACACTAATTAGAATTTAAAAAATAATTGACTAGCTCCATTTTTTCTTATCTTTCCATTTAAACCTTTTTCTGTAGTACCTGCAGAGGAAATATACATCGATTTAATATATTTTAGTCATCTCTGTTTTTAGCACGATATCAATAAATTAGCAGTTGGGAAACTCTAAAGAACATTCCATCTTTATCAGTTTCAAAATAGTTTCAGCAGGCTCTAGACTTTGGAGAACTGCTGATTACTAGAATCATATTAATCCTTATAAAGCCCAGATATGCAGCTACAGTGGATCCAAGCTACTTGTCCATGTGCCCTTCTAAAATTAAAAAAATAAGTTAGCTTCCTATTTCATTCCCAGGTCCTGGTCCCCAGGCCATTTACACCTCAGGTGGGTCAGTCTGTGCATAGGCTCTCTTTTTGGAGTTCCACTTGATATAGAAATAGTCCTGGGAAGAGTTTTCTTTATGGAGAAATACTGACAGTTTTTTTAAACATGATCCCACAAAGTATGGCAGCCTACATATCAAGCGATCCTTCAAAATCCTAGCAGATGCTGTACCCTTCATGCCACGTACCTTCATGTCACATGTCAGGAAAGCCATCTAAGATCCTAAACTTCATGGGTTTAAAATGTTACCCTTGGTAGGGCCACACATTATTTCAGACATTGTGAACTGGAAAAAAAAAAAAAAAACAAACCCCAAAACATCTCTTAGAGAGCAGCCCATGTAACTCCAGACCACAAACTCTGCAATGAGATCATAGCTGTCTGCCCCAGGCAGCTATGGCTGTCTTGCTGAGGAGCAAGGACATGAGTTGCTTTGTATCACTGAGTCTCGAAGATCAGGGATGTCTCTCTGGGGGATACTTTTAGCAGTACTAATGTAGCTTGCTATTCCTAGACACGTTCCTATTCCTAGCAGAAGTGGGGAGATCCCTTTATAGGACTATATCCTACAAAATATTTTTTTTAAATTGAATTAAAACAAGTAGTATGGCACCAATAAAGTTACACTGACCAGGTCTTTTGTTTTGATTTTTAGGGGGTTTTGTAGGATCCAAATAAAAATTCATCATGAGATAATAAAAGTAATTTCAGTCAGCCTTCATTCCATTTCTTTCATCATGTGAAGTAAGGCACACTTCAATGACATTTTGTTTTCATATTATTGTGACCATTTTACTCTTTTTTTTTTTTTTTTTTTTGCCAGACCTGAAGGACAACAGAAATGGCATATTAGAAATAAAACAGAATATGTTATATCCATGCTCTATTGCATATGAGCAGGAGAAAAGCTTATGAGTAAGTTATCACATTTAATCAGGAGTTACTTGTGATTAAAGTCACGTAGTGTTTGTTTGCTTAAAAATATTTTAAAGGACTAATTGCTGACAAACACTCCTTTATTTATCCATATAGAAGTTACAGAAACAAAAAGAAATCTCCTTGCTAATATACTGAAATTGAGAACACTGAAGACCATGAGTAGCTTTACTCCCAAGTAAATGTATTTGGTACTGATGACCTAACTTAGCTCAACTTCCTGCCAATTATTTTTCCTGTGACTACATTTCAGCATTTGGTTCACTTGGGACCCTTCCCAGGGTTAGATTATTAGCAAAATTCATTTTTTCAATGAAATTGAAATTTTTTTTCCAATTTATTCTTAAATGCTCATACCTCCCCCCCCTCCCCCCCCTTTGGTCTCTAAAGAAAAATTCACTTCTTCAGAAACATTGGTCAGTTATGCTGAGTTGATGAGATTCATCATTCAGCTTTTCCTTTTCTTTAGGAAAAGGAGAAGACCCATTCACTGTATGGATCAGTTGCTTTGGTGTATTCAGACCTTAGCTTGTTTGTGAAGACTGCCAACAATTTTATCTGTGTCAGCAAATGTATACATATTGCTGTAATGTATTTGCTGTATTAACAATGTTTCACTAAGAAGTCAGCTGTAATATCACATTTGGTGGTTTCAATCTACTTTATTATTGTATTTACCTAAACAGGAAATATGGATTAAAATCTAGAGGAGAAAAAAAGTGTGGAAAATGACCATATCTAATACCTAGGCATTTTTTCCCTTTTCTTTTTTTGCATATGTATTCCCTATTCCCACTTCCAGGATAAAACTCGTGCTGTGTGTGACTGAAAGTAAGGCAAGTAAACACTTTGTTCTATTTATGGGTTTAGGGCAAAAATCTCAATGTTATTTTCTAACAATACAGTAATTTTTTTTCGCCTGCTCTCTCCAGGCTGAGTAGTCTCTTCCATAGAAAATTCTGAAAATTCTTTCCAAGCATATTTAATGTCCTTCAAAAAAGTCATGTGCACCCCTTTCTTATTTAATGGACACTTTTCCTCTGGGCATTAAAGTATTTACTTTTTCCATTTGCCCAAACTGAGGTGAACAACCAAAAAACAACCCAAACCAAAAAAAAACCAAAAAACAAAACCAGGCAGAAATATGTTAGGTCAAATGGAAGAACAATAGTTCTCAAGAGATGTTTCATTGACATTTACTCTTGAAATAAGGGTTGATAATTTTAAGAGGAAAAGAAGTTAGGTGAATCTAGTTATTAGGAAAATGTGTTTCTATTCTTAAAATGCTAAATACATGCTCAAAATACATAACTGAAAAAAAAAAGGCACTTATTCTAATTCTATGCGATGCTTTAAAAATACGCTGCTGATGCCTTAGGCCTTATACTTTCAGTATTTTAAAACCTGTTTGCAAAATACAGCCAACTGGCATTTGTTCAGAGCATGTTAATTATGTCTGTTGGCATTTAGATGGGAGATTAGGAGAGTAAAACTCTGCACTGTTTTTTGTGCACCATCTTTTATTTTTAACTGGTTGCTTGAGCATTATTGAAGAGGACAGTCTGTCACAGATTAGTACTGTTCAGTAAATAATCTATTTCAGCTTTGCATTCTTTGCTGAAATATAAATAATATATCAAAAAACGTCTTTTTTTGTCACTGTTTAGGCTTTTGATCCTTCCTAGTCAAAGACTAATATTAAAGTACATTTCACTTGGCTGTGCCAGTAAGATAAAAAAAAAAGAGAATACACAAGATAGTGAAGGGTGAAAAAAAAAAAAAAGAGAAAAGAAAACTTGAAAAACAATACTCCTACTAGCGTATTGAGCACAGTTCAAAAGAATCAGCTGATCCTCCCATCTGCCAGATGGGTCCTACCATCTATGTTTCAATTATGAGATGGAGGTTCTCTAGGGAACCTGGTATGTGCAATAGAAAACTTTGCTTGTTTCCCCTTCCTGATTTTCTTTGAGTGTAAGCCACACCCAAAATAAGTTTGAAAGCTGCTTCTTTGGAGAGATGTGTAAGTTTGAGCAAAAACATACCTTCAGTGTTTTAAGATCATTCATATATATACATACATATATATTTAAAAAAAAAAATATATATGTATATGATATTCACCGTTTCTTCCCCTCCTCCTTCCCCCAAACTCACAAAAGCTTCATCAGACATTTAACAGTGCTTTGTAGGATTAAAGGTGCTGTTCCTGAGCCATCATTAAAGAACCATTCCTACCTGGAGCATTCTAATTAAAGTTTATTCAATTATTTGTGCCTGCCGGAAAGCCCCAGTTACCACTAGAAAGTGAAAACGAAATCCAGATGAAGTGAAAAGAATAATTGGTTAAGATTCATGAAGTGTTAAGCATATTTTAGGAAGTTACAATAGATCAGTGTAACGGGAAATCACTGTATGTCAGCATTGATCTAATATTTCTTGGGAACCTTATAACTGTGTAATATTCATAGGCTTTTCATCCCTTGGATCTTTTTGTTCTTGCAGCATGTAAGTATAAGTAGAAAGAAACAGAAAGATACTGAAAATCAGAGCCAACTTCAGCATGGAGCGCTGGCCACAGTTCTTCTGAGCAGAGTATACAGAAATGAAAGTGGAGAAGAAAATTTGTTCTATTTAGAAATTCAGTATAGGATTTTGGAGGCTGTGTAGGTTTGCATAGATTCTCTTAAACTGTAGCTTTATGGTGAGAAAGTGGAGTGTATTTAGACAAGAGAATAAGGTGGAAGGAGAAAATTCAGTGGACAGTGGTAGAGACTAAATAGGCCCAAAGATCTGCAGGTACAGAGTAGCACGTTTTATGCAAGAAATAGTTCAACCCAATCTAAGTTCATTTTTGTAATCTGTGACTATATGTAGTAAAACCTATAACACAAATTATACTGAAGGTTAAATGATTAAAGATCCTTAAAAAGCACAAAACCAACAAACAAGAAAGGAGGATTCAATGTTAAATTCACAACCTGAGATAAATATTCAAGGAAATTTGGGAGTTTTCTTATAGCATGGTCTTTTCCTACTGGGAATTGCATTTTTTTTGCAAAATCATTATTTTCTGTTTGTGTTTTTACAGGAAAAGACAAAACTTAAATATTTTCATTCAAGCTCAACCTGATGATGAATATGTTAGTCATTGAACAAGGGAGCAAAGATGCTCGATTCTTGTTTCAGACTTGCACGTACTTTTGTAACAGAGTTTAAAACCAAGTATTTCTGTATTGCTATTATTGGACTTCAGCAGATGAGAATGTGAATTATTTTTAAGAGATGGGAAAATCAATCTGCAACAAAACCTTGAGAATATTTTGGCAGAACATACTGAAAAGAAAATATTAGTAAAGAGTAGTAAAACAAGCTACAAGGAAAAACCCATCAGGAATAAGGATATCCTCTTCTGCTGTTAAACAATCTGAATTTCAGCATAGCAATATACCTGTGGTGATTTATACCATCTATGAACCATACCTGAAATATTAATAATACTTGCACTATATGCGTTTGGTATACTAATATAAAGTAACAAACAAGAATCTTCTTATCGGATATGATTATGAGTTTAAAAATAGATTAGCACGATCCTTATGTGTTTTTCTTCTTCTTCGTACTGTTCCCAGATTCCAGTGGACTAGGAGGTAGTTTTCAAAGAACCTACAGGATTAAACTTCCTGTTCCAGAAAATAGACCCCTAAACCCTCCTTATTCTGCATAAGTAAAGTCTCAAATTTCTCTGCAAAACAGTCTTTTAGGTTAAGAAAACTAAGCTTACATATAATTTTCTTTTCCTCTCAATAAGAATTATTCAGCAATGAGGTAATAACATACCCTTTAATAATGTAAATTTAGACATAGTACGAAAAAAATAGGTTTTCTCAGCATTCCCTGCATACTATTCCCCCACAGATTATTCTCCAAGTACAAATAGTTTGCCTTTGCACTGCCTTTCATTAACTAAGAAAAAAATGAGACAAAAACATTTTTTTGTGGAAACATGAGTAGAAATACCACTGGAAAATTATCTCAGACAACACAAGAAGGCAGTCTAGCAGATCTGGAAAAAACATAATAATCTTGTATTTTGCTCATACTCAGAACAAAGTTTGAAGAAGAAAAAAATTCTCTTATGGAATGTTCCCAGTGGTGAAAAGGTCAGTGTTTCCTTCCAAGTGAATCAGAAAATCTTACTTAATATTTTTAGTAAAAAATATTCAAGGCAGTTGGCACTCCCTTCATTCTGTAAGTGTAAACTGTAAGGAAAAGTGGTTTGCGAACTAATGTAAAGCCCTATGTAATTGCCTTGTACACCTTTTTATGGAGGAGACCATCCCACTTTTTGGAAGTACCATCCAAAACCAAATAGAAGAGTCATCATTTAGGTCCAGTTAAGTCTTAGCAGAAGATGAGTTTATTGTGAGAGAATAAATCTTTCCTCAGTAGTAATACAAAAGTGGCAGTACTATTACCATGTTAAATCCACATTTTGAAAACAACAAACAACAAAACAACAAAAAAAAAGATTTGAGGAAAAGAAATAAATATTAATGTACTGTTTCAAAACTACTTCACCTTCAGAATCTTCAAAAAAATTGTTCTGCAGTGGCATTTCATAGTGTGTTGACTTGTGACTAATTATGCTGTTCATTTAGCCTGGAACTACAAACCTTTTCTGTAAAATGTTTAGAGTCCCAGAAGAAGTCTGAACTCTGGACATGACTTGGCATTACTTTGTTAAGCTTTAATTCAATAAGTGAAAAAGAGAATTTGTTCTCTTTCCTATTATTTCATATCTCTCCCCAGCCCCAGCCATTTATATTTCTTCTAATCATAAAGATATTTAGAAATAGTCTCCTTCAACTAATGATCATTAAAGTCACTATTTAACGGACATTTGTTTCTGTGCCGTAATAAGTTTTTAAGGGAATTAATTGTGCTTAGAATGGATTTTTTTTTTAACAGTACCCAGCTCGAGGCTAACAAGCAAAATGCTAAATGTTCCTTTTTCATTATGAGTCATGAGCAAGGTAGAGCAGGGAGAAATACACCTCAGGCCTCACAGGCAGCGCTTGCCCACCGGAGCGTACTGTCCCCAGAGCAGACATTGCCATCATTTTCTCTTTCTCGTAGCACCTTTCTCTGATAATATGACCTAGGACTGTGACCCAAAAGTAGCTATTGCATTCACATTTTACCACATTTCCAGAAGCAAAAACTCACAGTTGAGGCAAGCAGCCTCTGCTTATATAGCAGTTCTAGACACACATGCATGCGCACACACACACAAAGCACTTAGGAGATGATACGGTTTCACAAACTTGAAGAAAATGTCAAACTTCAGAAGAAATTTCCAGATGGCTGAAAAGTTTTAAGCCTTTGGACTCCTAAACCATGAAATCAGGGTTGTCCCAGTAACAATCCCTGTGTCCAGATGTACAGAAATGAATGTGTACCAGCACTGGAAATCCAATGGAGAATGTGACTTCTAATTCAAAACTTCAATGAAAAGTTAAAAAATGAAGTGTGTAGGAAGGAAAATTGCACAGACAATTTGTGTTTATTTTTATAAAAGGTAGAGTTATACTTAGAGGTCTGTCCTCTTGAATTCATGTCAGTGATCTCTCCAGCCCCTGGCACACCTAGGGATTAGCTTGAGAAGTGTTCAGGAGATGGAGAAATCTTCATCTCTGGTTCTGGGTTCTCCAGGTGTGGGCTCTGGCAGAACATGAGGAAAGCAAGGTGTGGCTAGGGTTTCCAAGAAAGAAAACCACAACATTTGCAAAAGCATCGCCGAAGGGTAAATGATATAAAAGCCAGGCAGCTGTGCAGGGACAACTGGTATACAAGATAAGAAGTGACAGGTGCCCTGTCCCCAGCTTCTGGCAGAAGTCCGGCCTCTCTCCCAGCAGCATCCTGCGCCACGCGCCCTGGAAGCCATTCCCCTTTTCTAGTCACCTCCTCTGTTGTGATTGCCTGGTTACAGCTCTAGAATCTGGTTTTTGAGGTGAAGCTGTGTTAAAGTGCACTAATGCAAATGAGCTGCATGGATTAGGGATCATTTTGTGGGATAGTAGTTTGCTAGCTTGCAGTTTACTTTGTGAACTCACAAATAAAGCAGCAAAAATAGTCAAACAAATCTCTGTGTGGTTCTATGTGGTTGACCTGATGCCCTAATTCTCTGATTTCCTGGCTTCAGCTTGATGCTGGCAAAACAAGACCCCACTCTTCCCTGCTCTAGGAAATTAATCTGTCTTGTGCCAGAATTTGCTGTTGCCTCAGATTTTTTGTCAGTCTTTCTGTAAAATAGATTAGGCAAATGGCAAAAGTTAAAAATGTTTTTAAAAACCTCAGAAGTCACATGACTGTTTCAAAGTATCCTTACCAACCTACAACTGCAGGAGTGGAAAGTTGGAGCATGGAGGAGAGAACGGGCAATGAAAATGCAAAAATGTATTATATCAACTTCCCTTTCAAAACTAACATTTTGGGTAATATGGTCTAAAATGAGGTGCAATTTTTGTCTTCTCCCTCTCTTTGCATCAGTTTGCAAACTCCATAAAACCATCCAAATATCATAGGCTACCTACATAATACTGCATATTTAAACTGTGCTTGATTTTTATGTTTTATCAATGCCTGACTTTTAAATATATTTAAACGTGAAGTCTTGAATTTTGATTTGCTCATCACAAACTATTATTTCTTCATTATCTCTAAAACTTCTAAAACTTGGGGAGGGGGTTTATGCTATGATGACAAGTAGAAGCCCTGTGTCACTATGACAAATATATGTATGGAAAAAAAATGTTTATGACTGAAGTAAAAACAGATGACTCACACAAAATTTTAATGGAGGTCTGTTGAATTTTTGATTGAAAAATGTTTCCCAGCTTTTCAGTCAAATTATAAGTTTTAGTGAGAAGAGACATAATTTGTTGTTTACATTTCTTATAAAATAATAATATCAAGAAAGGTTGGGTGAAACCAGAAAAGTTCAGTTTTTGTCAATAAAAACCAGAAGCATTTCAGAAGAATCACAGTCACATACAGAACAAAACAACGCTCCAAACTAATACTTAGGTTGGGGATGCATTTCCTAAAATGCCTAGAAAAACAGTTTTTGAGATTTTGGTTTTAGAAAATCAGTATGACAGCATATTAAAATACAATCAAGAGTAGGAACTCCTTTTACAGGTTTGAACAAAGATGTGGATAAAAATTAAAAATTGTATTTTCTCTAACACCTACTATATGAAAAAACAGTATACCCTGAGCAGAAATAAGTGACAGCAGATTTAAAAAATGGACAGCTAAAGCACTGTATATTCAGTAACAGCCAACACAGCCAGGCTTTCCACAGGAATCCTGACTACAACCAAAAGCTCATTCTGAAAATCCTGAGTCCTATTTCATTAAAATATTGTAAGGCCAATTAATTAGAATATTATTAGCTTAATACAATGCAATACTTGATGTCTGACCTGTCTTATATGTAATTAAAACTGATGGCCATTTTAATGTACTAAAATAAATGGCAGTAATAGTGTCTTTCTTAGGAACACATATGGCTCAAATTCTTTTGAAAATGATAATTTGCAAAAATCAATTTTCTTCTTTGAATAATGGAAGGGTATGCTTTCCAGAAACTAAATGTAAAATTCGCTGTTACTGCTGATGTAAATTTCTTAAAAATCAGCTGTGATATATGTATTCAGTCTACTTCAAGAAATGTTGTATGCCTCTCCCTTTGAAACAGAGTCTCTTTCATAACAGGATTTCTTTTTCAAAGGACTTGGTTCTCCAGCTCTAACATTACAAAATGAGTCTGATTCATTGAATAGTTGAATAGGATTCAATGAAATCTGAATACTGTTGGAGCCAAGAAAGTATAAGAAAAAAGTCCGCAGAAAGTATCCTACTAAGTGTTGTGTGTTGTTTGCACTTGAAATGAAAATATATTCTTCAGCTAAAACACATCACTAAAATGATAGTGGTATGTGTTACTACATATTTACACATACATTTGAAATGTCATACATATATCTGAAAAGTCAAAACAAAAATAAAATTAAAAATAAGTCATTGTGATTCTTTTCATAGTAGGTGTGTTTAAAAACTGATTAAGAGGGGCCACTTACCAGTAAGACACAGATAGTAAGATGCTAGAACAGACATTAAATAAAGAGGTGGGAGGAAGTATTGAAAAAAATTAATTAAACTTACTTTCCACCTACATTTGCTTTGTCACAGTTTAAGGATATGATGACTGATAAAGGTCAAAGACATCATCAAGAAGCTCTGATTCACCAATTTTTTGTGGAAATTCCCATTTCAGGATAAAAATGAGAAGGTAAACATTTAGTCAAGCCAGAAAAATGGGCAAGATTTATACTTACTCAACTGGAAATTATTCTCAAGAGGAAAATTGTTGTCATGGCTAGAGAACATCGGATCTCAAATTGCAGTTTTCTGGTTCCAAAGTGCTTGGGACATAGAGTCATCTGGAAACTGAATTTCCATTCCCTGATTGTAACAGAATGTTAAACAACAATAACATATGGCTATAAAACTAGTTCTCATTCAACTACTTTCAGTAACTTCATATGTGAGTTTTAAGTAGGAAATTACTCCAAAGCAAAACAAAGCATAACCAAGATTTTTTTATAAAACCAAAGTCTTATACTGTTTCATTTTGGAAACACTGGTGTAGGATCACCGCTTTCAGCAATAAGAAGATTTCAGTTTCATTCAGCAGCTACTAGGGCTTCCAGTGTTGAGACAGACTATCCATGCAACTGCCTCTGAGGTAGGATTTCAGGCTTAACTGGGCTTCTACTCAAACCAATTTATTTTCTTCAGCTGTGCTGCCAGTTCTCCTACATTTTAGAAAGCCACTGTTGACATTATTAAGACATTTTATTTTTCATAAACAGAAGCAGGGAAATTTGTGTGTGGAATTTAATTTGACATAAGCAAATTAAATTGTGGAAATGCTGATACAAACTAAAATATGTAAGAGCTGCCCTGTTACCTAAAATGATTTCAGCAAACACACTTGTTATTCAAAAGGAAAAAGAAATATGTGATTTTTCTGAATTTAGAATCTATGTTATTTGACACAATTATTTTAGCTTAGTACATGAATATGAAATTAAAATGTAATAATATCTAGCAATAATAGTATGATTCTAAAATAGTGAGGTACAATTGACTAAATGATTTGTGCAGCCAGGAAGAAGTATGCCCTGGACAATTAATTAATGCAGTTAAAACATTCTTACAAAAATATATATTAGATAAAATATGTCAAGTTTAGACTGATCACTCACAACTTCCATTTGTGTCAAATTAAAATCTAAAATATTTCATAAACATAATACATTTAATAAAACATTACATAAATATAATACATATATGGAAAACTACATATTTGTAGTTATATAAATATATATCGGTCTCTTTCCTAAATATTTTCTCTCTGTGTATACATAAAATAAAGATACCAGTGTCATCAGAATTCACACAAAGTATTCAGAACCTCATAGGAACTTACTATTTGAAGCATTTTTTACACATAAGATAACATAATAAAAGAAAAACAGACCTTCATCACTCCCTATGTCCAGAGGTCCTGCACCTCACCGATGCAAGCTGCACTTGCAGTTAGGATGCCTAGGGACATAGTTTTGGTGTCCATATTTTTACAAACATAAACATAATTATTAGAGTAATCCTAACTAAGAAAGACTTTTTTAGTCTTTTTAAAGAGAATTGCCCTCAAATTTTGCAAAATATAGGTGCTGACTAGAACTGGTGCCTCCAGTGAGCATCCTGTAGCTTAAGAGCTATCAGCAGAGAGCTCTTCCTGGGTGAGTTGTCAGTTTGTCTCAAGGTGGTGTAGGTCTTCTCGACATTTACCAGAAGGGGCTACTGAAGGTATTTACATCCTTCAAGCCATCAGAGTAACAGTGACAGGAAAACAACCTTTTGGAAACTTAATAAACAGACTGGCTAATCTGGATGATCCAAAGTGGCTGTTAAGGCTAATTTACACAGTGATCCATGCCTATGTCCATGGATTTGGGAAAAGCTGAACTTTTAAAAACAGTTTAAATCAAAACCTGTCTTTTGGGGTTTTGTTTGGGTTTTTTTGTTTGTTAGTTTGTTTGTTTTTTTTTTCCCACATTAAAGCCAAGATGGTAAATCAGTCAAGAAAATTATAGATTTCTTTCCTAATTCTCCTTATTTTTCCCATTATTTTCCAGCAGCAACCAGTTTTTTTTCTCCAGTGTTTGGGGGAACCTTTCTGATGAGTG
Source organism: Aquila chrysaetos chrysaetos (assembly GCF_900496995.4). Classification (NCBI taxonomy): domain Eukaryota; kingdom Metazoa; phylum Chordata; class Aves; order Accipitriformes; family Accipitridae; genus Aquila; species Aquila chrysaetos. The sequence goes on from NC_044007.1 coordinate 61,059,631, forward strand.
GAAGACTGATCTCTAACTTTTCCCTGTGGCCACTCGACATTTAGGATACCTGTTTTCTCAGAGCCAGACATCCTACACCAGCTGTAGTGAGCTTCACATGATGGAACTGCCCTAAGCACAGGGCCCCACAACTGCCAGGAAGCACAGGGAAAGTTAGACATTTTTTGAAAATATTTTTATTTTTATATTTACCATTGGTAGTATGATATTCTGAAAAGTTTCTGAGAGAGAAACGGGGAACTTGATATGTGCATCCATACACTAAACAAATAAAAACATCACAAGCGAATATACATTTCACTACAAATTACTTAATGTTATTGTATTCATCTCTGTAATTTAGCCAATCCAAGATAATACCTGTAGCTAATTCCTGGTTTTAATGAGTTTTTATTTAATTAATGCTGCCTTTGCCTAGACTAATTCTATTTTCTTCCCTTGGGAAGTATAAAGTATTAGAAGTATTATATAAAGTACCAGAACTCTTTGCAGCCCAGTGGGTTTATTAGGTGGCTTTTGACAACTTTACTCTATATTCTCCTGTTGTGGTTTTGTTGGGTTTTTTTACCCTTTTAAAAGACAGAGGTAAGGTTTCAGTCACAGAGAGATGGCAGGCTGTTAATAGTGTGTTTAGAGCAGAATAACCGCTTTGTCCTGACTGCAGTACTTGGCAAATGAGCCAGACAGAGCCCCATCCATCCCACAGCAGTGTCTCTGATAGCAGTCAGTAGAAGCAAATGCTTAGGAAAAGAATATTATAAATGGGGAACATGGAGGGTAATTCTTTTCTTAGTATAGCCTTCCTTACTCCAGCAATAGCCAGTAATTCCCTGAGCTTGCAGTTGAATTCAGACTGTTGTAATTGATAGTTATCGCAGTATGTAAAGTCCATATATTTGTATAATACAGTTTTAACATCTGTAAGACTGTGCAGAGTCAGCTATCTAAGTATATGGAAGTATATGGGAAGACAGATATTTGCTCTCTGCTTTTCGCCCTTGTTTCTAGATACTGTATGCCTGCTTGGAAGTACCAATGATGGACTCCTAGGAGAGTTAGCCTGGGTTTAGATCATATGATTTCAGAACTTGTGCCTATAAATAATTTTTTAAAAAGGTTATATTTAGTAAAAACTTCAAGAGTAGTGTGCAAATTGCCATCACTGCAGCTCAAATTAGTCTCAACACAAAATAACAATGTATATATGTAATAAACAATTAACATTTTGCAAGAAATAACCATCTATTGTCAAATCTCATGTTCTAAGGTTAAATGTAAAGTCTCATACCAATGGACTAACTCAGCTGCTTCAGGTTAGCAAGGACACATGATTGCCTTGTAATTTCCACTATGATGTTTGCTTTTCCTGCCAAACTTCTATCTGTACTCACTGAGGAACAGCTCCCAGGTCTCTCTTCCCCAATTCCCTATTATTGCTCTGGCTTTTTCTCATTTCAAAGAAAGCTGAAATGGGCATTACAAGAGAGAAAAAGGCAATAGCTAAGGAGTTAGGCACACTCAAATCAGTTAAGGCACTGAAGCAGATTGGGTGCTACAATTCTTTCCCTGAACTGAATCATGGAGAGCTTGGAATGAGATCAGTGCTAAGTTTTTTAGTTTCCTTTATTCCTTAGGATTTCCTAGAGCTCATTCTATCATTTTAGGTCTGGAGGATATTTCTGTCAGTTCAAAGATAATCTCTTCATTGAAATATATTTTACTTTTATTAGACATGCAACAACCATGCTGTTTGAAGACAGATTTTAAACTACCACATGAAGTATTTGAATGCATTGTGCTAGTGGCATTTAAGGTGTTCAGTTCACTGGATTTTATGCTCTTTTTATATGAAAAAGTTATTTTATCTCCAGCTCAAAGTGGATTTTTCTTTTTATGATTGTCTTTGTTGCCTCTGCAATATTCTGTGGCACATGGATAGGAATATTCTAGTCTGAGATTGTGTTGACTGGCTGAGATTGTGTTGATGCCTGCCATGTATTAGGCTATTCTTGAAGCATTTTAAAATCCTTACAAGACTCACAACTTGTTAATAGTTTCCAACAAACATTACAGAGTGTTAAAAATTTGGGTTTATTTTAACTATTTTCATCAACTTAAAACAGTCATTTAAAATAAAATATGTTTCCAATAATACCCTTTGTAGACTGGATTGAGCAAGAAAACAACAACAAAAAACAACCAAAAAACTTTGAGTCAAAGCCGTATTTCGTCACCATTGTTGAAAACATTATGAAATCTTATAATTTTTTTCATTCAATACCCTCCTGGGAGAAGAATTCACACACAGTTGTGGCTTTCCAGTTCAGTTTTAATAGATGAAGCTTGCAAAATATGGACACATTTAGAAAAATATTTAGTTGTTTTTTCTTTCCATCTTTTCCCTATCTTGGAGCAGCAGAAATAACAGGATTCAGAACAAAAAAACTTAACTTGGTACTGTCAGTTTAAGTTAAAATATATCTGATATTTTATAGTCATGGCAGTAGACATGTGTTTATCATGTTAGTGAAAATCTGTACATTAATATCCCAGGGAAAGTGTTTTGTATTTCAGCTGACCTATGTTTGACATGTCTCTTCATAGCACTGTTAAAGTGCACTGTTGTGGTTTAACCCCAGCCAGCAACTAAGCCCCACACAACCGCTCGCTCCCCCCACTCCCAGTGGGATGGGGGAGAGAATCAGAAAAGTAAAACTGAGAAAACTCATGGGCTCAAATAAAGACAGTTTAATAGGTAAAGCAGAAGCCATGCATGCAAGCAAAGCAAAGCAAAACAAAATAAGGAATCCGTTCCCCACTTCCCATGGGCAGGTAGGTGTTCAGCCATCTCCAGGAAAGCAGGGCTCCATCACACCTAACAGTGAGTTGGGAAGACAAATGCCATCACTCCAAACATCCCCCCTGGCCGCCTTCTTCTTCCCCCAGCTTTATATGCTGAGCCTGATGCCATATGGTCTGGGATATCCCTTGGGTCAGTTGGGGTCAGCTGTCCCAGCTGTGTCCCCTCCCAACTCCTTGTGCCCCCCAGCCTCCTCGCTGGTGGGGTGGGCTGAGAAGCAGAACAGCCCTTGGCTCTGGGTAAGCACTGCTCAGCAACAGCGAACACATCCCTGTGTTATCAGCACTGTTCTCAGCACAAATCCAAAACACAGCCCCATACTAGCTACTGTGAAGAAAATTAACTCTATCTTCTCAGCCAAAACCAGCACATGCACCTATTTTTATTTTTTAAAATATATCCAGTTTATACTAAAAGAAAAAATGAAATTTTGTTACACTGGCGTATAAAGGTCTTCTCAGACCATCAGTCAAGTCCGAAGTAGTCACTCTTTCAGTCTGAAGTGTTCTGTAACTGCACAAAAAATTCTGCTAAAAAAAAACAAAACAAAACAAAAAAACCCAAACCAAACCCCAAGCCCCACCAAAAACAAAGAGAAAGCTTTTGGTAATCTTGTCAACGTCAAGTTAAAAAGGAGTTACAGTGAAATAAATTCCAGAGCTAATGACCTCACTGAAAGCATCCTGCCAAATCACCACCAGTATCTAGCCCCCCACTTCCTCTGCTCAAGAGTATTAGTGCCTGCTGTGATGGTAAGTACCATGGTATCACACTGCAACAATGGTAAACAGCCTGACAGCCTCAGAGATTAACTGTGTCTACTATATTATTGGCCGTACTGGCCTAGAAGTTGCACTTAGAAAAAACAGATGTTAATTTACAACAGTGAAAAAAATGAACTAGTGCAAATCCACCCCAGGATTTTATGGAGATTATGCAACATCCGTAGCAGAAGGTACACAGAAATGTATTTTATATTACACATAAAAAATTTATTGACTGGATATCTAACTGTGAAACTGGAACTATCTGCTGATGAAGACAAGTTTGGGCTGGCCTAAACAGAGGAAGACTGAATGGAGCTAAGTTAGGTGGAATCTGTCATTAGGTGAGTCACTGTAGATCCCCTAAGCATCTGGGATTTTACCCCCAAAGACACACAAAGCGGGTACCTGCCTGCCTGTCTGTAAATAGATGAAGTGAACAGAAAGAGTTTATGCTGTAAACATGTCCGCCATAGTCAAGACGAAAATGTTACAGCTTCAACAAAGGTGTCCAAATCCTGTTTGGTTTGTTACTTTTTCATAGTATGAAAAATTTTGCAAGGACAGTATGCATTCTTGGAGAAATGTGCCACTAGGTTTGTTGCAACCTCAGCCAACATGAGACTTTTAGGAGGACACTTGTGTAGGAAACTAGCCTGGAGAGAAAAGGTTATGAGAAGACACTGAGGGACTAGTTACTATATACTGAACAGAGTACATTAAGTGTGCATGCCTTTACGTAGCAAATATTTATACATAAATTTGTGTCCTGTCATGTCAACTTTGTATCACGTGTGCATGCCAAGTCTCTGTGGTCAGAGACAATAAGTACCAAGGCAGGCAAAAGTCTCTTGGGGAATAAATAATTGGTTCACCAACTGATAACTGCTGTGAAATAGGTACAAGCAGCTGTAAGTAACAAACTCACTACCTTTCACACCACTTTCTCACTGTAATTATTTGCTATTTCTCTCAAATATACTAGTGTAGGTAAGGTAAATTGCTTCCCATTATTTGCCATTTATCCTATAGTGTTCCTAGTTGTGGAACCTTTCAGATACAGTATGTTTTGCTGAAGTTTAAGAGTTAAGAAAGAAATTTAAAAATATCTAGTCAAATCAATGTATACCAAATATTATAAAGAGACCCCAAAACATTTTGGGGCTTTGCATTCACAAGCTGACTTGTATTTCAGTGAGAGTTAAAATGTCTGTCTTGTGAATGATTTGAAATGGTGTATAAAGAAAGCTAATGCTTGACAAAAACTGACTGAACCCCCTTGCATAGAATAAACAAACAGAAGTAACAACATAAATTATAAATAGATCTAAGATAAAGACATAAAAAAAGAGACAAGTTAGTCCTTGTGCTGCATGTAATGTGCCCTTTATTCCTTATTACTAAGATATCTAATGCTTGATTCTGGAGTGCTCAAGCAATAGACAAGCATTCCTATTTCCACATCCTTTTTCTCTTTGGTCTTGATCAAAAGTCACTTTGTAAACTGTAAACACACTGTCACTAGTGTATATGTACATACGTAGAAATTTGTATAGGCAGATGGCTCTAGCCACTGCATTCTCTGGGCAGCAGAGGTTAAATAAGCAGCCACAGAATACATTTGGAATTCCCAGTGCATTTTAAATTTCCCTGCTTGTCGTGGTTTAACCCCAGCCAGCAACTAAGCACCACACAGCTGCTCACTCACTCCCCCCGCACCCAGTGGGATGGGGGAGAAAATCGAGAAAAGAAGCAAAACCCACGGGTTGAGATAAGAACAGTTTAACAGAACAGAAAAGAAGAAACTAATAATGATAATGATAACACTAATAAAATGACAACAGCAATAATAAAAGGATTGGAATGTACAAATGATGCGCAGTGCAATTGCTCACCACCTGCCAACCGGCACCCAGCTAGTCCCCCAGCGGCGAATCCCTGCCCCCACTCCCCCCAGTTCCTATACTAGATGGGACGTCACATGGTATGGAATACCCTGTTGGCCACTTTGGGTCAGCTGCCCTGGCTGTGTCCTGTGCCAACTTCTTGTGCCCCTCCAGCTTTCTCGCTGGCTGGGCATGAGAAGCTGAAAAATCCTTGACATTAGTCTAAACACTGCTTAGCAACAACTGAAAACATCGGTGTTATCAGCATTCTTCACATACTGAACTCAAAACATAGCACCGTACCAGCTACTAGGAAGACAGTTAACTCTATCCCAGCTGAAACCAGGACAGTATCCACCCCTTATTCTATACCATTGACATCATGCTCAGTTCCCATACCTTTAGTTACATCCTGGTCAATCATCATCACCTTTTCCATCCCTTTGAAACATATGAACAATGAGATATATATATATATATATGTATATATGTATACACACACAGAGATATCATTCCTTTAGTTTATGGGTTATGTTCATAAAATGTTCGTTGAGTTCTTTTAGTTCCCGACTCTGGGCTCCATCTGTCATACCAGTCTTTCTGGGCAGGAGGGATGGTGCAAAGTCCTCTCAGTTGGTAGAGCAGAATTGGGCTTCAGTGCAGTGTGACGAGCAGGTGACACTGCTTTAAAGATTAATCAATGCCTTTTTTTTCTGATAACCTCTGTCTCTGTCCTAATAGTTAGAAATATGACTGAAGATTACTTCTGGCTCAGCCAGGCTGAGGAAAATTTGGGGCTCTCAAATTAGCAGTAGGATCAGTAGGCAAACCACTGTATAATAGTACATGATACTGGCGTTTAACATCAGCACTTTTCTTTTTACAGAATAGACTTCATGGCAGATTTCCTCAATATGTATACTGGGACTTTTTCCAACCTATTTCAACAAGAACAACCAACAGGGGCACTTTTACATTTAAATGTACAGTACATTATTGTTATTTATTGTCACATTTGACTTATTCCCCCAAAGAGGAAAAGTCCAAGGACCATTTAGCTTTCTATACTGTACAAAATGAATGGGATATATTTTCCAGGGATCCAGATATCCATTACCTGCCACTGAAAGAAGTAGCTCATCTGTGAATGTTTTTTCTAGAAGATAAGGATGAGAAGTTATGAGATGTTACTATAAGAAATGCTTTTAATAGAGCTTCCTTACAAAAATTCGACTGAGAAATTCATAAGCATGGTGTGAATAAATATCAGTCTGCATGGACAGAAGTAAGAAGGCCGAAATACTTCTGCTTCTTGAATCACTTTGGCAGTCAGAGACCATTAATGATGTCTACCACCGTAGTAAGTAGTGTCATAAATAACATCTAACTTTTCTCCCATTCTCTGTTTCAATAAAAATATTGGCTTTGGAGAATACCATTCCCATTGGTGTCACTATTATTAGAGGGAGGAGTGATTAACTGTAGTGCTGATGAACAGAATCATTAATGATATGTAGAATATAGTAAAAAAATAATACGCTTATTTTCCAAGACAAAAATAGTGGAAATTTATACCTACACCAAAATATAAGTGAAATTAAAGGTCTGAAATAATTCAATGCCATAAAAGCAATGAGAAAATACTTTGCATATCAGCAGTGTCAGGTGCCATGGGAATAACTGATAACAAAGGCACAAATGTCAGACATTAGTATTCACATGAAAATCACTTCAGGTTTAAATCATAACACAAAAGCCAAATTTAACTTGAGGGCTACATGCTTATCCTTTTGATAACTGCAATAGCAAAACACAAAGGAAAAATATCCTCCAATAAGCATACATTCCCAAGATTCACATACACATTGGGATAAAGTGGTGATACACTTAGAACAGGAGCAAAACCTACTACTATGGCCTAATGACTGCAAATAGCAGCATACAGCATACAGCTGTCCTGTAGGAAAGGACAGTCAATTAAAAAAGCACAGTAATTGCAGGGCTTCAATCTCAGGATATAACTTATTAAATAGAACATCAGATACAAAAAATTCCTATTGGAAAGGTAGTATGGCACTAGTGAAGGAAGACTGTCTAGGAACAAAAGGAGGAAAATGTTACGTGATTTGCACCTCTTTCCTGCTGAGATGACCATGACTTGTCCCCAGCATGAGTCCTACAAAGTCCTACAAAAAAACCTAGCCTGGGCCTGGCAGGTAATAGGTAAAATACAAAAAACCAAAACAGTTGGTCCATCAAATTTACATTCATGCAGGTCTGGGAGAATATTGCCTTGAGAGAGAGTGTTGACCAGACAGTTGCCCAGGACCAGGGGAAGGGGAAGAACATACTATTTATCACATGCTTGATGACTTATCTCATATGATTCCATGGAAATTAATCATTAAAAGTTTCTTTTAAGTTATCAGCCATGGATATAAACTTTCTTTGAGGCCAGTCTCCCATCTAATAGATAATGTCTTAAACATGGCCATGCTGACTGCCCACGTTGGTAAAACAGTAACAAACAAACAAAAAGGAAAACAATTAGAAATCTAAAGGAGTTCTTGAATGTAAAAAATAATGTTATATAGCACATTTTCTCAGTGCAAATAAATAAAACACTAAAATTATAAATACAATTAAAAAAATCAGGTCTCAGACTTCTCAGAGTGTAAGTGTCTATGTTGCAAACAGATTTTTTGCTTTATAACTATTCTTCATTTTTCTTTTGCTGGGCGTTTACTCAAGGGAAATCTATCCAAGAATGTAAAGTATTGGTATAACTGTAGTCATCTTAGTAGCTATATAAATGGAAAATACAGATTAATTAAAGCTAGTGGAAATACAGGGAAAATTAGAAATCCTTTATTGAAGGTAAAAGGAAGAACCTAGAAGAAGAATACAGAAGATACTGCAAATTGTAATACAGAAGCTAATAATCCTTTCTGCCACAACTTTCCCATGGGCAGAATGCTTGGAATTCTTCTCACAGTTGTTGTGAAGATTTGTATACAGTTTTTCTGCTATTGTTACTTGCAATATTTTGAATTTTAAAAAATAAATAGTAATGGATTGACGACCTTCTCAAATAAGAGGACAATTTACATTATGGAAGTGAAAAAGTTAATAGTCCAGATTCAAGTTAACTGTAAAAATGGAAAGACAATGTGACAGAAAACAGTTACTTATTGGTTTTGGTATTACCAAAATTAATTTTCAAAGATGTATATCAGAAGTTAAGTTCACAACGTTCATCTATTTATCCTTGGACCTGAGACCCTACATATACAGCATGGCTTTAGTGAATCCCTCCTCATCCCTGTCCATCATTACATGCATCAGTTTGATCATCTGCAGTAAGGAATAATAACATTTTAATCTTCAAAGAAATACAGAAAATAATGATAAAACAATCGGAAACTTGAGGTCAGTGTAACAAATGGTGCAAATACTAGAATAAAAGGTATTGAAAAAAATCCTGCAAAGAAATAATAAGCTACAAAATATCTACAAAGTAAGAAGTTGATAATAGAACTAGACTCATATGACATAACTTAATTTGATAAATATTCATTACCATTATAATTGTGTATTTTTATCATAAATTATAAACTTTGTGAGAGCATTGTGCAGTTTTAAAGGGAACTGTGTAATAGACTGGCACTGATAAACAGAACAACAGTGTGTTGCTTCAAAAAATGTAATGCTGAAAATAAAAACTTTTTTAAATTGAGACTTCCTCACCAAGCTTTACTCATGAGACAATGTTTATTATTTTTTTTTAATATTCTTTTCTTCAATGATACAAAAAATGAATGTGTTCAAAAGTGGAAAACTCTATACTGGGGGGACATTCATAGCCTTACAAAAAGTTGGCTTGGGAAGAGATCAAAATAGCTCAGTAGCAACAGCTAGTTGTTAAAATATTATCGATCACATTCCATATAAAGAATAAAGAAGCAGAAAAGGAACAAGCACAAAGGAAGTAACAATGCCATGACCAGGTTTCAGATTAATAAGTGATTATTGGTAGTGTTGATTGAGAAAGGGAATCAAAGCAATTTTCCAGCATCATTACTCTTTCTTGAGAGAAGAGAAATCATATTTGGTCTAGGAAGATGACTGAATAATTAAACAGATGACTTCTCAAGTAAGGTTCTTAATATGATTTAAAAAGCCAGAGCTTTCCAAATTGAGTGTAGGGAGACATTAATCACACTTTCCTTTGTATCTTTCACAGAGATTTTTTTTTTTCCTTTGTATCTTCCACATAAAAAATTGAAGAAACAAGTTATCTATGGGAGGACACACAAAAATTACCAGAAGCACATTGACAAAAACCAGGTTAACTTCCTAGCTCTTCTCTGAGTAATACTACAGTAGAATTTGTTCTAAATCAGTTACATGCTGATGAAAGTAGTTGATTGAACCATTATCCTATGTTGTTTAAATTTATGAGATCTCTTATGAAGATGAGTTTCTGAATTTTCCATTTGCAGGTTTGCTGGCACTGCTAAAAAGAATCCTCATTTCTTTATACTGTTGTTGGATTTAATAGAAGAGGGAAGAAATTAGTGGGGTTAAATTACTAAGGAAAAAAATGCTTATATTATACATAGATACCAGGAATGTTCCAAAGCAACAGAGAATAAGTGTTATCAAAAATCTTAGTTGAGGAAAAGAAAGAAAGAAAGAAAGGAAGAAAGGAAGAAAAAAAGAAAGAAATTAAAAATAAAAAAGAAAGAAAGAAAGGAAAAGGAAGGAAGGAAAGAAGGAAGGAAGGAAGAAAGAAAGAGAGAAGAAAGAAAGAAAGAAGAAAGAAAGAAAAAAAAGGAGAAGTAAAAATAGCTGGGAAAAATCCTTAGAACAGATTGTCATTCAGCTGAACATGCTTTAGAAATCTGAAATACCCTTGCATCTCTCACAAAAACCTTACTATTCTCTTTCTCCTTGTCTTTATGCACACCAACACCTAGGATTTAATCAGCCTTCAAAGAACAATGTCATCTTCGATCTGTCCCTTTACTCCAAGCCAGTCAAACTAGGTCTAAACTTGAGCACTGCTTTTTGAACTTTGGGCTGTGCCAAATCATCTTTTGGTGCCTGTGCTTGAGTATGGGCTTGATTTTACAAACACAAGAGTCTCAGGCAAACTGTTTCTATATTGCTGAAACAAGTAGAATTCAAACATGAACCCAAAATAGTTTTTCTGCATCAGACAAATATTTGGCTCATTCCACACAACACAAACTGAGAACCAGCATATAGACACTGCAAATGATAAGGGAATTTGGGCTCATTTGTGAATTTGAATCTGGATCCCAGGCCTCCATTTATTTCATCTTGTGCCTTTATTTTCTGCTCTAAATCTCGGACAAATACAAACAGTGAGAGAGAACAGGAACATTATACAGCAAATATCAGAATTGGAGTGCAGCAACTGCTGTAGAATCAAACTAAATAACAGTACGGTAATCTAGTGCCCTGTAACTATTAGAATATGCTTTACCACTGAATCTTATTTGGCATGTAAAAGCAAAACTGAAGAACCTGAAAACATTTGTCAAAATCTTCAAAGTCAGAAATAGGAAAAGAGTAACATTTAGTGTAAAATGAAGCACATTTTTTTTCAAGTTCTCACTATAGAAAGAAACTAAAACCATAGTAAAGAACCAATTTCATCTTGTAGGGTCAGAAGTCAGACTCTTGCCTTTATCTAGCTCTCTATTAGTTCAAAGTCCTTTGAGATGTTTTTATGCTAGAATTTTATGCCTCTCCCCCCCTGCCCTGCCCCCCCCCCCCCCCCCCCCCAGTAATTCTGTTAAAAACCAAAGGGAAATACTCATTTCTTCCTCTGAGATCAAGGGTTTGTGCCACAGTGACATAAAAAAACAATTAACTTTTGTGTGTCTGCTTATCTCTTACTTATGAGTCCATCTAACCCACAAATATGAGATATTACAAAAACTATCAGTCTGCAGTATCAACCTCTGTACACTCTTAGACAGTGCTGCAAACTATGTAGTCATTAGTGGAATCTTGAGCAAAACTATTTTCATCACTGGGTGAAAAAAAATACTATAGAGAACAATATAGAGAGAACATTCCTGTATAGAACCTCCTGACTTTGTGTCCAATGTATTGAAATTAAATATAATATATAAAATATATATATACTATAAATAACCAGTATTATTTATTAATGTTTGCTATATATCAGTTTTTCAAAAGAAAGCTATTTGACATTTTCTTTTTCATAGTTCATTAGTAACAAAAAGTTCTGATGTCACCTTGATATAAATATATTCAGTTCAAGAAAAACTGAAAGTAAATTTTGTTCTTTCTTTCTAACAGCTTAAGCAGACCAACTCTTCTTCCTTTTTTTTTTTTTTTTTTTTTTTTAAATATGAGGTGTGGCATAACCAAAATAAAATTTTTACACCTATGCAGATCTGGATGCAGATCCAGTCAATGAAAAAATCACGGACTCTGATGCACTTTTATTAACTAGTCTGTTCTTTTACTGCCTTTCAACCACTGGTACTCAAAAGGTTTATTGTAACGGTTTCTCAGTCTGATGTCTCCGTTCTCTGGTGATCATCTTGTATGTGATACCACAGTCTTATTCACAGAACATAGACTGTTCTCCCTAGCTGCTTGTATTACCATCTTAATCCTTGGCTGGGCAGTGAATAAGTCAGTTCAGCAACACCATCCTTGTCTTGGACCTTGCTAGGTATCTTTGGTATCATCCCAGACCTATTCTGCATTAAAGAGTTAAGGAAGTCAGTAACTGAACTGCCAGTGAGACACATAATGTCTGAGCATGTTCAGGCATGCTCAGAGCTTGTATTCTGAAATTACTCTGACTTGGGGAAGGGACACCCCTTCAAATAAAGAGGTTCAAATTTTTTCAAATGTAGGAAGTGTAATAGGATTTAGAATCCAAAAAGCAGATTTGGCAAAGAGTCAGAAAAGAATGGCACAGCAAGGATACGTCTATTATATAAATATCCTCTTAAATCTCTGTGAATAATCATTGTTCTGCCTGATTTATACCAGGCACTTTATTCTGGGTGTCTTATATTGGAACTGGGTGCCCTAGCTGTTAGAAAGAACTACACTCTTGGGTTTTTTTTTTCCTGATTTTTAACAATAATTGCAAGTATATAAATAAAAGAGTAGAAAATATTAACAATTGTCATAGGTTCAACCAATACAAGAAAAAATCTTTGGCCATCTAATAAACAAATAAGAAATCTCAGACAGAAAAAAATAAATAATGACAGTATTGGTTCAAAATTAATATTTTTCTTTTATTTGTCGGCATGTAATATTTCTAGTTAGACTTTGAATCTGTCTGTGCTGAACATATGCCTATATAGCTGGATATATTAAAAGCTTAGATAAATCTCAGAAGCCTGAGAAGTGGCTATGATCTTTTTTTTCCCAGGAAACACATCTATAATTTTAACTAAAACACCTAACTGTGACGGAGGACAGAGTGCAAGTTAAGTGAATCATGCCGTTAGGTGTGACTGTAGTATTCTTAAACACTTCAGGATAGAAATAAAATTTTAAATGTCTTACTTAAGTGGTAAAATTAGTTGTTAGAAGTGTATGAGGATAAAAAGAAAGCAGAAAGACAAGTTTAGGTACAAAATTTAGTAGTTACCAAGAAAGAGAGAGATTGAGGGTTTAAAATTGGTTTAAAAGCCTCAGAGCAAAATTTTCTTCCTCTCATTTCATAACTGTTTATGAGAGAGAATGAAACTAATAAGTGGAAAACAGTGAATAAAATGGGAAGTTTCTATCCATTAAAGTTTTTTAAAACCATTTGAACTTGAATAAATTCAGTAATGTGACTGTGAAAAGATGTTAGGTGAGATGTTGTGAAAGCTTCCCTCTTGTAATTTGCTCATAGGAATTCACAATAGTAGAGAACTTTTTCTGCATCTATTTAAGACTTAAGAGAGTAAAAAATTCTATATCATACACATAATACATTTCCTTTTTCTTTCCTGGTAGGAAGAAAATGAAAGAGGAGAAAAGAATAAAGGGAGATGAAAGAAACAGAATTATTTTTATTGTAATGCAGAAAAATTACTATATTTGAAAGACTCGGTATCTTTCCTGACATTATTCCATATGCCTCTCCTTCCATATTTTCTCTCCTAATAATGGTTCTGAGTACAGGTGCTGAAATAGCAAACACTGGTTAGAAATGCTACCCCTCCAGGAGGTTTATTTCTGAGATTGGAATTTGTGTTCTCCAAAATCTTGGATGATAATTTAAAACCTATGATGATTATTAACAGGAAGAAAATTATGCAGAGGAAACTGACTGGGACGATCAGATTTTTTCTGGACTTTGCTAAGGTTGGACAGGCATCTTTCATTTTCTCTCAAAAAGTGAGAGCAAGTCCTTCAGACTCAGACTATACAGTTTAGTCTGTGTTAATGCACAGAGCTGTCTAGGATAAGCAGGATAGCTGGTGGGGGGGAGGAAAAACAATGCACTATCCCATCACAAACAAAGCACTGTCATGCACACTGTCTCTTTTTCAGCTCCTTAACATGCCAAGGGTATTCCAGCTCTTTACACCCACATTATTTTTAATTGCAAATAGGGGTGTGTCCTCTATTGCAGAGCCAGCCATTTACAGGATCATTAAGGTTTTTCATTTGTGGTCCGGAAGGCATGAGTACCTTTTTTGTCTTTGGGCAATCATAAAAGCCAAATGTATATTTTCCCTGGATGACTAATAGCAAGAATTTGATTAAGTTAACCTAATGGCTTTCAGTTCATTGTGATATGCGTTATCTGGGGACTTGCTGATATTTCAATAGTCTGAGCAAATGGTCTTAGACTGTGAGAGTGTTTTTGTGGCTCCTGTATTACTGATTACTTTCAGAGGATGATTTCTGTCAAGATAATGTTATGCTTTAGCATAGATTATTTTATTCAGAGAATAGAACTGTTAGACTGTATTTCAACTGAATTTACACATTGTATCTGGCCCATGTACACATACACTACAGAATACAGGGTTTTTTTCTGTAGCTGGAAAAAGGCAAAATGTATAGGTACACAGACAGCATTCAGAAGTGCAGATAAATAGATCTGGAAGGGTTTTATGAACCCTCATTTATATACCCTCATTGTCCATTCAGTTGCCCTTCCTATCATCCATACAGCTATACAGTTATCAATCCTGGCATATTCATGCAACATGTTCTTGAAGTTTTCAAGTGATCTCCCATCTTCTCCAACAGCTATTTCAAATGGAAAGAACAGTGGTTTACAATGCTTTATAAAGGCATGTTTTTCCCATCTCTTTAATCTCCCTGCTTACAATTTGAGAACATTACTTCTATCCAATGTGAATGAGAAGAGATACTCCTTTCTTTGCAACAGCTTTCTTGTAATTGAGGACTGCTGTGATGTGGTTTCCCCTTCTCTATCACACAAACATACACGCATATGTAATATACTCCATCTTCTCACATCAGTGTTTCCTCATAGATCATATTTTATACAGGGTTGATATTTTTTTTTGCTAGAAAACTTGCCTCAGGGAACAAAATGTAAATATTGGTCTCAAGGTTTATGAATATTTAATGAAACACTGAAATATGTTAATAACACTGAAAATATTGATAGTCCCTGCGTACCGGGGTGCAGGTGCCCAGGCGCAGGCAGCGGGTTCTGCAGGGCGGCCTCTGTGAGGAGAGGCCGGGGCTGCCCCGTGCCGGACACAGCCGGTTCCAGCCGGTTCCAGCCGACCCACCGCAGGGCACGGCTGAGCCCCTCGGACAAGATGGTGGCCTCTGAGAAAGCATATGTCAGATAGGGCAAAAAATGCCATGCAGCAGTGAGAGGAGTGAGGAAAAAATGCGAGAGAAACAGCCCTGCAGACCCCAAGGTCAGTGAAGAAGGAGGGGGAGGAGGTGCTCCAGGCGCCGGAGCAGAGATTCCCCTGCAGCCCGTGGGGAAGACCATGGTGAGGCAGGCTGTCCCCCTGCAACCCAGGAAGGAGCCCACTCTGGAGCAGATGGACATACCCTGAAAGAAGCTGCAGCCCATGGTAAGTCCATGGAGGAGCAGGCTCCTGGCAGGAGCTGCAGCCCATGTGGGACCCACACTGGACCAGTCCATTCCTGAAGGGCTGTACCCCTTGGAAAGGACCCATGCTGGAGCACTTCTTGAAGGACTGTGGCCCGTGGAGAGGACACATGCCAGAGCAGTTCATGAAGGACTGTATTCCATCGGAGGGACCCAATGTTGTCATGGTGCTCAACTGTAAGTGAGCAGTGTGAGGAGAAAGGAGCAGCAAAGTGTTACAAACTGACCACAACCCCCATTCCCCATCTCACTGTGCCACTCGGCCAGGGTGGGGAGGAAGTAGAACAGTTGAGAACGAAGGAGTGAAGTTGAACCTGGGAAGAAAAAGGGTGGGGGCAGAATGACAGTGGTTTTGATTTTGGTTTTGTTTCTCACTATCCTACTCTATTTTTAATTGGCGATAAATGAAATTAATTTTCCCCAAGTCTTTTTTGACTATGACAGTAATTGGTGAGTGATCTCCTGTCCTTATCTCAACTGACAAGCTCTCCATCCTATTGTCTCCCCTGCCTGCTGAGGAGGGGAATGAGAGCGCAGCATGGTGGGCACCTGGCAGCCAGCTAATGTTAACCCACCACAACCTGTATTTATTTAGCCTTTCTCATTACTAAAACTAGTTTTCATCTTCCCAAACACTTATAAGCAATGTATTTTCTGTAGTCAGAGTAAATTTAACTGAGCATAAAAATATTGTTTGGAGACATATTTTATAATGAGAAACATAACTTTAAAACATCAAAGTGAAAAGAACGTTAAGTGGTTTAGGAATTTATAAATATTAGACAGCTGTATCTAGATAACTAGCCCATTAAGATTGAACACTTTCTAGCAATGTCATCTATGTGGTTAAATATTTTACAAGAAAACAGCATCTTATTATTATCAGAGATATATAAGCAAATAATTTGATCGAAGAACATTGATTTCTGACAGTAAACAAATCAAACACCTTCATGGACAAAACCCTGCAAGATCAACAGTGACAACTTTCAAGAGGTAGGTAATACAAATTTTTTTGTTTCAAATGCCTAAAATGAATGTTTATTTAATTACTCCCAATTTCAGCTTAATGAAACCATTATGTGACATGTCAAGAGTACTGTCATCAAATCTAGTTGACATGGTTATTATCTGAAATTTTCAGAGCTGGTGTACATGATCTATTTCTATCTGGCAAAATGAGGAAATAAGATTTAAAGATTGTTCACAGTTTTGAAATCAACTATTATTAAGCGGATAAAAAAGCAGAATTTCTGCTTTAATGCAAAAGTACTCATTATTGTCTGTTATAACAGTGGATAAATGCCCAGAAGAGAAGACAATAGTACCTTTTATGCTGTTCATCATGCCTTAATAATGCTTTATTCTTCTCCATCTAAAATGGGTTGCTTGAATTGACAATAAATGTCAACAAATTAGTTAATGCTTGTTCTTCCTTAGACCTTTTGTAGTTTTCAACAAAGAAGTATAAGTAAGTAGGAAGAGCCCTCAGTTAGTAGTGATATTTTTCAATAGGAAAATTATCTTAAGCCTGACTTTAACACCAGTTTCAGACAATTCTTCAAGCATTTTTCTTTAACGAGATGGTTCTCTGGACACTTGCAATTCAGTAACAACAACAACAGTGATACAAGCCTCTTACACTTCAGTTTTCTCAATATCTCATTCTTTTTCATCATCTCCAATTAAGACCAATGCACTTATGTTTTCAAAGGCGTTAGGGTTTGGCTTAACATGAGTTCTCTTGGTTTCGAAGAAAATAGAAGTTGATAAAGTTCACTGCTTCAAAACAACTAAGATTTGTTTAGTAGAGTCACATATCCTTTTTCCCCCTTTTCCCCTTCTTCACACCCCCACTCCTCTGTGTTTCAGTAAATTTCTTCTCCAGTCATCCAGGTTGAGTTTAAATAGTTTCCTCTAACTGACATTGAAGTCTGTAGAAGTCATGGGCAGTTACCGAAGAGTGTATGTATAGTTGGATCACTGTAAATATGTGAGTTATGTGTGTATTTCTGATACATTTGCAATGACAGAAACTTTTAAGGAAACAGGTGCATACAAGACAGTACATAGATGCTTTGACCTCTGCTTCAGCAGAAATATTTATTTTAAAATTGATGTAGGACAGCATTTGACCATGCTGTGGAACCCCAGTTTGCAGCTTGTCACATCATCCCATAATAGCCAATGTCATGCAGAGGAAGAATGTCCATCCATGTTCTCCTTCTATTATACAGTTTGGCTTATTCTCAGTTACATTGCCTAACCTAAAATTTTAGCTCCAGCTTTTAATGTTTGATGTTCATTACACTGTATTAGTTCCTTTGGAAACAGTCATGAAAAGATGACTTTGGACAGAGACTACTACAGGACTATAAGATATATTTTGATGTTTGGCACTGCTCTTTGCATATCCAAATGTTATGACTAATTTCCTGTATTTTGTGTAATGGAATGCAATGATTTGCTCAGCTATTGCCTCCCACAAATCAATAACAGATGATCCAGAGTTAATACATTCTACAGCCTAGTTGCACACTTTAAACAAGAAATAGGACTTGAGCACTTTGGGACAGAATCCAAATGGTTGGACTTTAAATGTGAAATAATTACACCGTGAAAGGTATTTTTCTCATAATTGAGATAAGCCCATAACTACACTTCAGTCTTATTACAAAACTATGCTCAAGAGGGAAAAAAATGGACATGCTTAAATAGCATTGTGCAATATGGATTTAAAAAAAAAAAAAAAAAGAAATTAAGAATTGTCATTCAGCACAGGAAATTGAATAAGCATAGAGTAAATTCCTCAATTCCAAATTAAGTGATCACCTCATAAGGGTATCTGAGAATTCACCAGTGGATCCTCATTAATAGGAAGCAGGTGGAAGTGAAATTGATTAACAAGCAGTCTCCCTCAGAGCTCTTCATGGTATAGATGTAGGTCACAGCCTAACTGTGCAGTGAAAGAAGAAACTGAAACACGCTTTTCAGCATGTTTAAATGGCTTGCAAGTAAACAAGGTGGAAGAAAACA
Organism: Aquila chrysaetos chrysaetos; assembly: GCF_900496995.4. Classification (NCBI taxonomy): domain Eukaryota; kingdom Metazoa; phylum Chordata; class Aves; order Accipitriformes; family Accipitridae; genus Aquila; species Aquila chrysaetos. The sequence goes on from NC_044007.1 coordinate 61,078,306, forward strand.
GTGATTGATCATGCATGGGTTTAGCAAAAAAGGTGTGGAAAAGGCAGACAAACTTTCTCATCAACATATGCCCACTGAGGCTGAAAACATGGGGATATAATTTTTAGAAGATAGGTGAAGGGTGAGTATCATCATTTACATTGAATCTTATGGTGCCTTCTACATATTTGTGTGAATGTTGAGCCTCAGTGCACTTAAGGATTTCTCTCACCAAGTGTATTTTGCACAATAATTTTTTGTTTAATTTTTTGCACGATCATGATATAACTGTGTTTGTGAAGAATATACTGCTAACAGTTCTTTCAGAACTATTAAAATGGTATTCCATAAGTATTTGGGGATGGGGGGAAAAGGAAAAAGAGAAAGAAAACTCAATGGGCTGGCAGATCACAACTATGCAAATTCTTGCAAATAACTTATCACTCAAGAATTTGAATATTTTTAGAGTCACACTCAAAAAGTGTAAAGGTTGTGTGAGTAGTCACATGCTCTTTTTTATGCTTTGTGTTTCATTAACAACTATTTTAAACGTGAAAATAATACCTGCCTAATGACAGAAAACGCTGCACAGATTATTAACTTTCAAGTAAACTTTTGCAAAGGAACTCAAGAAAGTTGATAGATAACAAATAATACAGGTACATTTTTAGCAGGAGCTGTTTATTCAGCAACAGCCCATTTGTTCTTTCATTTGTCCAGCTCTGTAAAATAATATTTCAGGGTCTGTGCTCTATGTAGAAGCCAAGTTTTACAAAAAAACCCTAGACAACATAGAATCATAGACTGAATCAACTTAGAAGGGACCTTGAAGGTTTAGCCACCTCAGAGAAACAGGGCCAAATAGATCAAGTTGTTCAGGAGCCTTTCAGGTTCTTTTAAATGTCTCCAAAGATGGAGGTTTCATAGAATCATAGAATCAGTTAGGTTGGAAAAGACCTTCAAAATCATCAAGTACAACCATCAACCATGCTCACTAAACCATGTTCTAAAGTGCCTTGTTTATGCGCTTCTTGAATACCTCCAGGGATGGTGACTCAACCACTTCCCTGGGCAGCCTGTTCCCATGCCTGACAACCCTCTCAGTAAAGAAATTTTTCCTAATATCCAACCTAAACCTCCCCTGCCACAACTTGAGGCCATTTCCCCATGTGCTGCATGGGGCTGCTGTGACCAAAGTGCAGGACCCGGCACTTGGCCTTGTTGAACTTCATACAATTGGCCTCAGCCCATTGATCCAGCCTGTCCAGATCCCTCTGTAGAGCCTCCCTACCCTTAAGCAGAACAACCCTCCCTCCCAACTTGGTGTCATCCCCAAGCTTGCTGAGGGTGCTCTCGATCCCCTCATCCAGATCATTGATAAAGATATTAAACAGAACTGGTCCTAATACTGAGTCCTGGGGAACACCACTTGTGACCCGCCGCCAACTGGATTTAACTCCATTCACCACAACCCTCTGGGCTCATCCATCCAGCCAGTTTTTCACCCAGTGAAGAGTACACTTGTCAAAGCCATGAGACACCAGCTTCTCAAGGAGTATGCTGTGAGAGACAGTGTCAGTCCTTGCTAAAGTCGAGGTAGACACCAGCTATCTGAGTCCCTGCCCCACGCGCAGGTTTCACCAACCTCATGAACAAAGCCCAGTTATCTCTGCCTCTCCTTGTGCAACATGTGTTCCAGCCCCAGTTGTCACAGTGGTCCTCCACTGGACTCACTTTGGTTTGACAGTGACTTTCTTGTTACTCTGGATGCTGCTGACATTCAGCTTGTTGTTTACCATGACCTTCAAGTCCTGCAAAGGTCTTTGTAAGTCTTGTAGAACTGCTCTGTCTATAGCCAGGGCCCAGCTTACACTGATACATGTGTTTATTTCAAACCAGATGCAGAAGTTTACATCTGCCTTTGTTGAACTTCAGGAGGTCTCTATCAGCCCATTTTTCTAGGGTCAAGGTTGCTCTGCAGTAGCTCTTCCCTACAGTCAGTCACTCTTCCTCCTGCACCCCCACTCCATACACAGTTCGGTATCATCCCCAAAACTTGTTGCGGGTGCACTCTCTTACCATCTGGGTCTTTATTAAAGACATTAAAAAGTATTGGCCTCAGTACTGACCTCTGAGCAACACCGCTAATAACTGGCCACAAGCTGGACTTTATATCATTGACCTCAAGCCTTTGAGCCCAATAGTGTTCTGGGTTCAGCTGGGATAGAGTTAATTTTTACAGGAACCTGGGAGGTGGGGGGACATAGCCGGGGCAGCTGACCTGAACTAGCCAAGGAGCTATTCCGTACCATGTGACATCATGCTCAGTATATAAATGGGGAGCGGGCTGGGGGGAGCTCTCTTGACTTTCGGTGGGGGAAGTGGTGGAACGTCGGGTTCCGGGTGGTGAGCAGCTGCACTGTGCATCAGTCCTTTTGTATACTCTTTTATTAGTACCGTTGTTATTGTTGTAGCTTCTCTTTTTTTTGTTGTCCCAGTAAAATGCCCTTATCTCAACCCTCGAGGTTCCGTTTTTTTGTTTTTTTTTTTTCTCCTTTTCTCTGCTCTGATTCTCCTCCCTATCCCACTGGAGAGGGGCAGGAGGAGTGAGCGAGCAGCTGCGTGGTCCTTTGTTACCGGCTGGGCTGAAACCACGACAAATAGTTAAGCCTATTTTTAACTATTTGGAAGCCATCCTTCCCAAACTGTTTCTCACTGGCTGTAATGATAATACAGGAGATCAAGTCAAGGCAAACAACATCTACCACTCTTCCCTCATCTACAAGGGCAGTCATCTCTTTGTAGAAGGTTATCAGGTTGGTTAGACACAAGCTGCCTTTAGGAAGTCCGTGCTGGCTGTTCCTAATCACTTTCTCTTCCTTCATGTACCTATACCTAGAATTTAAGAGGATTTATTCCATTATTTTCCTGGAGCCTGAGGTTTAGCAGATCACCGCTAGTTCACTGGGTCTTCTTTTATGCCCTTTTTGAAGATTCTGTTAAGATTTTCTCAAATATATTCTTAAGAGGAAAGATTTCTTTACAATATACTAGTAAGCTGCATTACATAAATAAATCCTATTTTTAGACTTCAGCATGCCAATCATATTTTAAATGTATGAGAAAAGTTGTCTTTCTTAGTGCTGGTCCACAGTGACTTTTACCATTCACATGCTGATATATGGTACTGGAGTAGTTCTGAATACTCTGACAGAATCCAGTCTGAAAACATAAAATAATTAATACATCAGAAAACATTAGTCAAACCAATTTAACCTCTCCAACTCGTGGAGTTTCCATTAATGCAAAGTATAACATCCCATAAAACATAATTAGTCATTTTTAATTACCTTGATATCAGAATGCAAATGGAACAAAGCAAAACCTAAATAATTAGCTAATTAGTGTATTCTTTCTATTGCATTAATATAAGGGAAAAAAGTTAATATGGCTATAAGTTCTTTATTAATTTTTTAAAATTACATACAGACTTGTGTCAGATTATTTAAAAATATTTTTTCTCTTTTATAGCCCAATCAACTATGTATTGCAATTACAAATTGATAAATATAAGTGTACGTAATGTAACATACAAAGGTCACAGTATCTTCATTCATAAAATAAAATACAGATGCAAAAACTCCATATATAATGTCTAAGTGTCCTGCTCAAAGCACTGGCTTACATGAGTAGAAAGTCTGTTAAGAGAGTTAGGACAGCTTATAACAGCTGAGAATCTTGGCTTTGGTGATAAAATTCCTGTTTGGTGGCATAGTATCTTTACTTGAGAGGGGAAATTGTCAATTTCTAAATGCCTCCCTACACTCATAATTTGATGTATATACATCTATGTGCTAGAGATGAGTGAATCCATAGAAGCCAACCTTCTCTTTCAAAATCTTTAATTCATGTGGTATCTCTCAATGTATCATTTTTACTTTGTTCTCCTATATAGGTAACATTAAGTGCATATATAAATACTATTGTCAGTACAGAACAATTTTTACTTTTGCTGACTTTTTACATTGTATAAATGATTCAGGATACAGCAGAGTATAGCTCCGTGATGGACCAAAGTGCTCATTAAGCCTCCTGATTGACTGGAGGAAGATTCCAAGAGCTGGAAACTGACAGAATGAATACATCTGAAGTTATTAACTCCAATTATTTTTAAAACATTCTTTCTTAGAAGTAAAGTAATATACATGCTGAATTATATATGCCAAGGAAAAGTATGATGCTGAGTTTTTTGTTTGTTTGTATGTTTTCTGCCCTATAACTTTTTGTTTGGAATTAGTAAATGCTAAAGATAATAGCATATTACAGTTAGTCTAAAATGTAGGAATTACTCCTGTAGCACGTAATGCACAGGATGTTCTGCCAGCAGAGGACAGTGATGTGTGAACCCTAGGGGGATTCTTGTGTTTTCTACTGAATTTTTTGTTCTTTATTGATGTCTCAATCCTCATTTGGAGTAACTGTATACTGAAACATATTGCAAGTAATTTTCAAGCTGTTTGTTATTCATACTTAATAATACTGTGGAACGAAAATTAGAATTCAATATCCCAAACTCCAACTGATGCAACTGTAATCCTCTGAGAAGTTCTACAAATCACTAAAGCTGATTCTATCATTAAAATTGCCCATGGAGACCTAAAATATTAAGAAAATTAGGTCCATTCCCTGTGGCTTATAGTGAAACTTTGAGCTATTGTTATTTGAACTTTTGCAGCAAGTATTTACATAGGTTTGTTAGCTCTTTTGAAAGACTGTTATAACCGAAAGGTTTTCCATCAGTATGCACGTACATATTTTTCCATAGGTTTATATATAGGACAGTTTTCTACTCAGTCCTATCTTTGGAGATACTTATTGCTATTTAAAGCACAGTACTAAATTATTTACTAAATATATAAATATCATTATATATATGATGAAACAAACATTTCTGAAAAGTTTAGAAAAATATATATTTTAAATGTAGCACACAGATACTGTTTGAGGTCTCAAACCAGGACATTCCCGTTTAGGAGATCACAAGACAGGTTTTTTTAATATACTTGGCTTGATATTAGAAAAAGTATTAGCAGCTTGATATCAGCAAAAGGATTAGATAACATTTGTCGTTGGCCTATCTGATTTGTAATTGTGTAAATGGAAAATTATGTGATATATCAAAGCTCATGATTCACTAGGTTCTAACTCTAATTTCTAAGACTCCACTTTCCTACAGATTGTTCCAGAACCATGATCCGCTGGGTTACCTCATGGGCAAGGAAGCTTAAGTTGAAGCAACCATGGTCTTAGTAGCTTATGCAAAACATTTTACTATAATTTTTCTGTCTACAAACATAACTACAGAAGACATTCAGGTGACTACTTAGTGGAAATAGCAAAACTGAATTTTTAATACAAAGGATTGAAAACCTAAAGCAAGTATTCCTGAGACAATCTTGAGCTTTATTATTGTTTTTCATCAACTAAGTAGAATTGTCATATTATAATTTCACTATCAAGTAACTAGATGTTGTAGGTTATATGTCTTTAGATTTGCAAAGAGCTATTGCTGTTACTAGGGCTTTACTATAGCTTTTGCCCTAAAAAGGCTTTTTTTTCCATAGATAAAATGCAACTCCTTACACAGAGCACAATGACACACTGTAGTGGCAAATACAATAAGAAAGGTATATTTCTGGAGTCTACTTTACTGTAGCTGCTGATGATACCCAGAACACCCACTAAACTTTCTTCAGGCAGCTGTTCTCATGCCTTGTTGACTGCCTACTGATAGTGACTGGACTGCTTGTCCTTAGTTTACTGATCACATCACTCTCTGGAGAATTAATTTATTGATCCATTGATGACTTCTTTAATAATGCAATTACCTTTCATCCTACTTAACTGATTCACAGCTGATTGTCCACTTATTGATTTTATTTGCTCAGCTAATTTTTAATCCTTAAACTTCACCTGTTTAATTCCACTCCATTGCCTGTGTTTTACTTATAATGAGTTTTACAACCTAATTGACTCTGCACCTACATGATTTTCTCAATTAATTGTGTGTTTATACAATTAATTGCTTGATTTAGACACCCCTAATTAATTGATTACTTCTTAATCGTATCATTTCCTGGCACTGAGTTGCCAAATGATTTGGTGGCCATAGTCACATTCTGCCAATATTTGTCCATAATAGACCATGTCTCCTTTTTCCTCCCAACTTTCCTCATCTATCACCATCTTCTCTATCTTTTTAATGCCCCCATTGTTTTACTTTCACTTTTCTTCAAATTAAATACTTATTAATCTTTAATACTGTCAGAACTTCTCTTTATGAATTCAGTCATTAGTTTTAATCAAATTTTTATTCAAATTTTGCTGCTTCTAGTTAGAATTTAGAGCATGCTTCAGCAAGGAATCTGGGTTTAATCCCAGATTATCCTGTAGTATTCTAGATTAATCCCTCACTAAAACTAATCTATACCATAGCTCTTCAAAAATTTTCTGAGAAAATTAGATATGGTTTTGAATGTCTTCACTTGAGGAGGACACAGGACACAGGCTCCTAAATCTCTTAAGAGTGTGCTTTTTTTTTTGCTTTTTTTTTCTCTTCATAAACTATCATAACATCAATACTGCCTGCTTATTTTCAGAGCTTTTCACAGTTATGTGTCTCACTTCAGGAGTGAGCCTAGTCTCTGAATCCCAAGAGGATGGGAACTCTTTATGTGCAGACAGTACTCTATGTGCAAACTGCTGTAAATAGGAAATGTCTTGATAATATGGATGGATTCTGTGGATCACCCTTTCAAGGAATGTAGCTAACCCACTATAGACACAGTATTTCATGCTCTCTGAATCACTTTGCTGCAAGCAGGCAGAGGTTAAGAAGCAGCTAAGTAGACTCATTGGGTGTCTCTGTACAGAAAGATTTTACTGGTTTAACTGAAGGGAAATTGAAATAGATTTGATGGACAGAAGACTAAAATTACTCCTCAAGAGAGAATACCCGGATGCAACTGTGTTTCAAACCCCTTTAAAGCTCACTCAACTGCTGTAGTAGGCTAGTTTATGTATGAAAGAATCAAGCTCCTAAATAATAATATTAGACAGCTAGTGGCATGTCTTCCAAGTTCCAAATTCTGATATCAAATTAAATCTTTTGTTTCCAATTTGTTTTAAAAACATTGTGAACAAATAAAACTGTACCAGCTGGCAACATATTTTTCCCCCCAAATATAACATAGATAAAATAAACACTAAATAATAGCATTGTGCCAACAGGGATATGTACACAACTCTTAGATTGCTGAGCCAAAAAGGCTGAAACATTGAATTACATTTTGCTTCAGTCTCCATTATATAAAAAAGTGATGGTAATGTGGGCAAACATAATTAATGTCCTAAATTAGCATAGACGAAATTAGACTAGGCTAAAGCAAAAGGTTAGAAACTGTCCAAATACAATTTTTGATATCTGGTGGGTTCTGTGAAATTTACTTAGAGTACTTAGGGAGATGAAGTGGCTGGGTTAAGCTTAAAGCCATGTACTGTTATCTTTGAGAAAATGATGAGGCGAGCTGAAGAATCAAGCCTCTGGAACAGCACAGATATGGTGTTTAACCTTAAAAAGTGGAAAGCTGTAAATCTATAACCTTAAATTTAATTTTCTCAGTACTGAAAGAAATAATTTAGAGACATCTAGGAGGCAACAAAGAGATATGTGAAGGACAAATCATTTCAAAGGAACTTTATTTATTTTTATAAGAGAATGAAAGGCTTTGTGGATAGGACAGTACAATGATATCACATATATTGATATATCTAGTCATACATAGAGTCTCCACAGCAATGCTTTTGAAACTATGTCTCACATGATTGCATAAGTATATTAGAGGGATGTGGACTATTTGAAGCTACTACTGACTAGATATAAATTTGAAAAATAAGTTCAAAATAGGTATTGGTTTTTTTCTGACAAACTGGGATGATACAGAAGGTGGAATTCTGGTATTCTAAATCTGATACCAATCAAAATGTCATGAAAGTTTTTGATGATTTAGTAGTATGCATATTAAATCTGCAGATGACAGTAAATCCATGTAGACCCAGTGGCAGACAGGACTAGTCTTCAGAGAGATAACCATGCTTTGGAAAAATAACATAGAAAATATAATTAGGATGAGATTCACTTTCTTACACTTCACATAAAAATTTACATAAATGCAAAGATTGAGGATGACTGACACCAGGCTTGCAGAAAATTACGTGCAGGTCAGAGCAGAGTTAAAGTTGAATATGAAACAACAGTACCACAGTGTTATGAGGAAAACAAACAAGATACCAGCATATACAGGAAGGCCCCTTATTTGTAAAACTTGCAAAAATCTTAAAATGTTTTTGGTTTTGTTTTTGTTGTCACAAGTAAAGATGGAACTGGAATACTGTGATCAGCTTGAGCTATCATCTTTCCAAGAAGGTCTGGAATAGGGTGAGAAAAATTATTATATATATGTATTAGAACAGATTTAAGGAAAGCTTGTAGGCCTTAAACTTGTTAAGTCTAGAGAGAGTGAATTGAGGCTCTTAGTTCTAAGTCACAAGCTGTTCTTCATGCGCTCAGATGACGGTTCAAGAAACTATGGCCTTATATTATAGCTGAGGAAATTTACATTAGGTGTCAGAAAAAGCTTTCAAACTGTAAGGCTGGCTAAGTCCTGGCTATGATTCCTTTGGCAGAACAGAAAATTCAAATAACAGCCAGATGTGGTTATATGTCAAACAGCTGATGGACTATCGTCACAAGATCCCTCCTTGACCAATTTGCTCTACAAAACCCCCTGTACATCTGTTTTGCTTAGTACTTTTCAGTCTTCTATACATTTATTTTTCCCATTCGTGTTCCAGTTTCATAGGTTAGAAATTCAGAGAAAGGCATATTTTTCCAATTTAGTACTGGTATATTAAAAAAAAAATCTCTGATCTGGGATTCAGTTTAATGCAAGACATAGTCCTTAGTCTCACTAACTCATTGAGCGAATTTTCACCATTTTTAGATGATAAATGGTCATTTTAATGGAATTGTAATGGCAAAAAATGAGAAGTGTTGTTTTCTCAAGGAAAATCTAGTCACTCATTGATGCATTCTTCATTGTTCATTCACTTAAGTGAAATAATAAAAACCTACTTTTTACTTTTCACTAATTTCATCAGAATTATCAATTTTTGTGTTTGAGAATGTCTAGAGCAGACAAAAGCTGAAGTGCTTACTTTTTTTCAGATGACAACCAAAGCACCATGATCTTTTGAAGAAACAGTCTTGCAGAGAAAATCTGGGTACTAAACAAATGCTTTTTAATCTTCCAAGATCAAGCAGAGATGGGTAATATGTTCAGAATACTTCACAAACCTGTCCATGTATTTTCTAGGCCTGTCTTTCCTAGCTGTACTTCTAGTAAAATCAGTAAAGATTCATATTCTACACAACTTACTGCAGAGAAGAAATGACAGTTCAAGGTCCTAGAATATAAGAGATTAGGCAAGACATGGGCTATTTTTTTCCACACAGTTTTGTACCAAATCTAGTGTCACAGAGGCTGTGAGTCCAAATGGAAGCTCAGAAAGCATAAGGACAGCTACAAAATCACAAAACACAGTTAGGGAAAATATGAAAATGTACTTGCATTTTCCCATCTAGCAACATTCATCCCAGTACCTGCATGCAAATGAACATATGAAATACACTTATTTCTAGTTAATCCCTAAAAGCTTGGAACTTGCCTTTGAACACTGCTGAAATCTTTGCTGAGAAAATAGAAAACCTTCAGGATCCCTTTATAACTGCTTAAAAAGTGCTAAGTAGTTTGGATGCAGAGTGTAAATCCATGCAAGCTCATATGGAGTTTTGGTTCTTTGTAGATAGCAAAAAGTGTTGTGAGATTGAGATGGAAACAGCCAGTGGAGTTTTCAGTACACAGAGACCTGAGATAAAAACAAAACACAGCATTGTCATTTTATAACAGCTTTAATCATGCATAACAGTTTGTTCTAATGAATATGTATGAGACACTGATGAACATGAATGATTGATATCTATGATTCACAAAGAGAAGAAGCTTATCTATATGCAGATTAAGTACCTCAGAGAAACTACTCTTCCTCTTCTCCCTTCTGTTTTGGTAAATTCCTGCACCACTGAATATCGAAACTTGGATCTTTCCTGCAATGACAGCTTTAAGCTTGTAAGAACAAATCTTGTCTATTCTCTTCAAATACTACTTAAATTTGAGATTTCTCAGAATAAATTGGGAGAATATATAACAGCTGCTATGCAGAACATTATTTTAAAGTTTTTAGGAAATACAGCATGCAACTGACAAAATCTGACTGATTTCTCTTTTAAATTAATGTTAATATATTTAACAGAGCTAATATTGGAAATAGGTATATTATGCAAAAGCATTGTGAATTCATTGTACCAGTTATGATAATGAATATACATATATGGGCTCAAAACTATTGGTTGAAGATAGCTAGTCTTGGAGAAAGTGAGCCTTTTTCATCGCAGTCTGAAATTTCTTTTACACCGTAGCAATCCATAAAAAGCATAAACACTGGTCTCTGAAATATAACTTAACTTCACGTACTTTTATATAGCTCAAAATGGCCTGATGATTAAAAAAAATAAAATCTTGGGGAAAGTTATGAGATTTGTTCATATTTTCCATGTGATTTAGGTTTTTAGTTGCCTGTCACACAAGTACTATGATTAACATACAATGCCAAGCTCCGTCTATTATTGCATGTTGGAGCAGAAAATGAGAAGTTTATTGAAATATTGCATTTAATAAACAATACAGAACAGAAACAGTATTAGAGGCAATAGTAAAAAATATTCAGTAATATCATGCTTTCATTTGGAAATGAAAGACAAATTAGGCCTTATCTGAATAATGGTGGACTTGACCTGTTTAGATCTTTCACAGTTCTTGGAGAGCAAGAAACAAAATAATTGACAGGAAATCAAATAGTTAGTACACAATGAATTAATGTACAAATAATACATGTTCATGTAAATTTTAAATACATTTTCCTGTATTATTTTAAACTATATTTTTAAAGGTTAATGAAGTAAAACTTTGTTTTTCTACTGTGTGTCATATTTTTAAATATTTTGATTGTTTAAAACAAGTAGCAGCTTTTTCTCTTAGAAATAGAAAATGCAGGAAAAGATATGATCCATAGCTTAATAGAAAGTAATAATTTCTGGTTTATTGTGCATAAATATCTATCCTTCTCTCTTATTTTTAGCCAGTATTCATGTTATGGCTGTAAAATTTCCCAGCACCCTGAATGTCTAAAATTACTGCAGAGAATGCCTCAACTGAAATGTAACCATGAGAACCTTACCTACATTCTATGTTCCCATGTCAGCCACTTGCCCCAAAACTGTAAAATAAAATATTTTCTGATGACTTTGATGACATGCAAATTAGAATTTCTTGTCTTATGATTGATCTGAGCAGAAAAACTACCACAAAATATCTGATAGGTTTTTCAGACCGAGAAATATAGCCGAGCACCCACACATTCACATACAGATAATGAAAATGTACCAGCACAACTGTTCTAGGCAAGGAAGGTTTTTAGATAAAAGTAATCTCTTTTATTAGAGATGTTATTATAGTTAGAAAAGGGTAGAAATCTTTTTGGCCATACCAGATCTTCTGGTCTGAAACTGAAGCAGAAAACTTCAAAACACAAATCAAGAGTAACTGTTCTGACCTTAATTGGGTACATGATAGTTAGACTGCTGAGAAAAAGGGATTTGGTATCTAAGGCATACATGAAAGTTGATGTGAGTTTAGGCTGAGGGCAGTGAAGGGTGATAGAAACTTTCTCCAGGGAAAGAGAGTTGTGAGCTCTAGATTGTGAGTCATGAGTGGTGCGAGGAAAATATATTCTGCTATAAATTCATAGCTCTACAGAGTCTGTGTTCTTTGGTAGATAGTATAGGTATGAATTGTAGTGATGAAGTTTGCCTTTGGAATAGGTTTTTAGGTCTTTCTTGATTATCACAAATAAGAGATGACGGATGGGGTAACTGACTCATTGTTTGGCAAGTTATATTTCCCAACTGGAAAATGTGTTTCTAGCCTTTTCCAGTTCTCGGTTTGGGTTCATTCTGATATGTGGTCATTAAAAATTTCATTTTTATATTTTCAATGAGGGTATTTAGTACAGTGGATAAAGTATATACATTCTGAACAGCAAAGAACTGTAGGACACTGGAATTCAGATATTTCCCAATTTCACCAAAAAAATCATTTAGAGTATCTAAAAAATGCACTCTCAGAAGTTCTTTTTAGACCTATTGTAATATTGTAATTTCCTGAATTAAAAGATGTGCTTCTTTGGAAATAGATTTGCTGCGGATTTCTTCATTGTGATGGCAGAAATAAAAGACAAATCCAGCAGAACCAAGACATGGGTTGATCTACGGTATGAGAGGTAAGAGGTAATTCGAGGCCAGCCTAAATCCTTTGGGTTTTTTTGACTAGATGTATATGCTTAAATATTTTTTGTGGACCTAGGCTTTAAAAAAAGTCATATTTTTGGTCTTCTAATGTTATGTGGCACTGTAGCAGTCAGGTGTGCTTCTCAGATTTTTGGAGTAGCCCTTGTACTGTTTGTTGATTTGATCTTAGGATGAACTTGATGAGTTGGCTGAATACCACCTGCCTTGCCTGAAGTACCACTCTGCTTTCTAAGAAAAACAAAACCTGAAGGCCAGAAGAGAGCCTCAGTAACTCTTCTTACATAGAACAGCAAAAGAACTCATAACTGTATTAAGAAGCGGACATCCTGCACGACAGGTTCCTTTTAACATCAGTCTGACATCATAAAAGAATTACCTAAATGCTATAATGAATGTGTTAACAGGAAATTAAAACTCAGGTAGAACTAAATCTGGTAATTCCTTCTGTTCAATTTTACATTGTTACAGGAAAGTGAGATTCAGGAACAGGTGGCACACACCTGAGCCATGTTTATTACTCATGTGTAAACTGAAATGAAAGTTTCAGCTGAGAGTGCTTCCAATTTTATAAAAACATGTTAATTACATGACCATTTTTTAACTTAACAAGGCTACTCTTGATATTCTTAGTCACTCCTTTAGATGAAAAAAATGTAACACCAGTAAGATAATAAAAAAAGCCCAACAACCTGTATTTCATCCTGGGTAAAAACATTAAAGTCATCATATTCCTCCTTCTCATCATTATGACAATTATAAACATTGTCTGGGGAGGGATTTCTTTTTGTCATACCCTTAAGTGCATATGACGCTTAGGGGACTCCGATAAAATCAGATGCAGTGTTGATGAGTTTAAGCTTAGCTGGAGTTTTAAGAATCTATCCAAACAAGAAAATACTTTTGTAAGTGGAAGATTATGTGTAATGACAATACTTCTCTTTAGACAATCTCATAATAGTAGTTCACCACCTCTTGTAACTATCAGTAGAGATGATAGCCTTAATATCTTTTAAATGCCATCTCACTCATGGTTTATCAGCACTTCAAGGTATGCTCAGCTTCAGGAAGCCTGATTAGTTAACATGATGATACAATTAAGATGAAAAGAAAAGGACCTGGTATTCAGGAGGTGGATGCTCTGCAAGTGATTTTGTTGGACTAATATATCCCTCAAGATGCACAAGTGTGCGTAACAAAGTGCTATGTTGTTAAAGGCTGTTTCTACCCTAACCATGTCCTACAAATTCATCTAGTTACCTGCATTGATTTCCATGGGCAGTTATCCTATGAATTAGGCATTTCGTTTACACTTAGATCCATGTTCTGCACCTGTTCTATGAATGAAATTTATAAAATTGAAATAGTATACCCGGAAAGTGGCCATTTATAGCTTTCTTTTTTGATTGAAAACATTACAGGTTTCTTCAAATATATTCAACAGATATTTCAATGACCTTTACTGAGTGAACAGCTTTTGGTTAGCTTTTAGGCCTCTTTTAATCCACAGGTTGAATGTTGTTAGTATAGGTGGAATATTTACATCTCAAAAAAACCCATAGTCCCCTCTGAAAGGCACATTTCAACTCTTTACAGTTTACCCTAATAATGGTCTAAGAAGTCTTGAAGTGGTCATCATTGACAAGCACTGAAGTTTGAAGTAGAGAAAGGAAGGTTATTAGATGCACAAAAAGAGAAAAAGTTTTCTCCGCAAAAGGAAAAAAGGTGTAAATAAAAGTTAACAAAAACAACTGGAGCAGTCAAAACCAGCTAGTGTTAGAGCAAAGAAAGTGGGAAGGAGAGCTGGAAAAGAAAAAAGAGAGGGTATCTATTTGCTATTGGTAATGACATAGTTAAAATTTCTTTACAGTGTATTCAGTACAATAATTGCTATATTCCAGTCTATTACACTGAAACAGTATTTTCCTTAATTAAAAAAAAAACACAAATTTTTTTTAGATCAATACCTCTGACATACCATAATGAATCAACATTAATGTACTCTTCTAAAGGTGATTGTCATTAAAAATTCATACACATTACATTAACTGCACTTTAACACCCAAGATCTGGACTTTGACACAGCAGTGAATTTCCCCATGAGCAGTCATTCAGTATAAGAATGTTCTATCCCATTAAAAAATATATACTTCCAATCTATTTGGTGGGAAAATATTGATGGCTCATTTATTTTTTTATTGTATTTTAAAGTTTTTCATTATTTTATGGAGTAAATTACATTATATGGTAGTACTATCATTCATACAGTTTCATTAACACAACTAAGTGTTATCTATATCTAGCTTTTGACACAAATATATTCTGCTGTATCAATCAGAAATGGCAAGCTTATTGATTTATATAATTTAAATTCTATAAAAGATGAAGGATCATTGTTGATTACTTTTTATTAGATGACAAAAATGTTGTTATATTGGAGATACTAAGAAAACTGTGTATTGGAAGAAAACTACTGTAGGAAGAATAATGATTTACTAAATATTTTTTGGCTTTGTTATTATTATAATTCTTAGCATGGTTAGAGGTTATACAAACATTCTAACAGCTAATTTGGATGATAATGTCTGAATGGGCTTTTAAGCCTGTGTCTTGCACAGTCAGTTATTGCACAAATAGTTCACATATATACATTCAATTCCAATCCAGAATGATATATGTAACATCTACTGTACTTTAAAGTCTTTTATGAAGGATGTAATAGGGACAGGTGGAGGCAAAACTACAAGAGCAAATTGTCTTTTAGTGAGGAGGGAAAAGATTTAGTATTTAATGAAACACCAGCCAACAAGCAATTACTTTAGAAAAGTCTGTCTTAAATTTTTATGATGTTTTTAATTTCTCTTTTTCATATCATTGCAGGTACCTATTATATTTTCACTGATGTGGCAGTACATTTCCCCCCCCACCATCCCACCAGCAGGAAACAAAACTTCTCCAGGAAGGGAGAAGGGGAAGGAAACCCTGGAGGCTGCAGGTTGAAATTTGAACTGGCCAATTGAGACGCACCAGGTACGCTGAAGTGACCCTCCTGGCCAATAGAATTAAATGACCACAGGTCAGATTCGACAGGGGTATAAAACAGTGTCCTGCTGGAGGACACGTTGGAATCAGTCCTCCTCGGAGCAGCGGGTCTGCAGTCGGGGACTCCCCCTCGGGTCGGGGCACTGCCTGAGGTAACTCCTCGAGGGAGAGACCCCTCAGATTTAGGTGAGTGAGACGCGCGTTTTGAGCCATCACTTTAAATCTTGGGGATTCTTAAGTCGGCCGTGTAGTATTAATTCTCTTTACATCATTGAGCCTGTGGTTTTATAAAATGTTACCGGACTTCTAACTAACTTTTGCTGAAGAATAAATCTGAGTTTTAACACCTGTTGGATTTGGTTAGTCGTGCATCCGTAACAAATGAATATATGCAAAGTATCAACACTGTGTTCCTTTTACTGAAAAACCTTAATGTTTGATTAAAGTTTAGAAATCTCCAAGTAAATTGGTCTATTAAAAAGTCTACTTAGCAAGTATGTGCAAACATTACAATGACCTGCCTCTTTGAGAAGAGCACAATCTCAGTTAGTACTTTCATTCTGCACCAGTGTATTGGTATTTACACCTTACTCTCCCACCAGCTCTCTTAAAGACAATCAGTTCCAGGAAAGCATTCCCCATATTTGTCATTTTGATGGCAAACTGTGAGCTTAAACATGCCCATATTCAAATGAATGTAAAAGTTCTTGCTGACATACATACTACCGGATTGATCATTTAGAGCCAAGCCTTACTATTTCTGTGATTAAATTCTGATAGCTTTGAATCCACTAATTTTTGTAGATGGACAAAGAATAAGGAAGAAGGTTCTCAATGACTTTTATTTTTTCTATGGAAATTGAAGAATTGTTCATATGCTTACATAAAAAATAGGAAATGAAACAATTAGCTATTTTTTATCTACATTTGTTATGTAAGGATTTCGAAGTGCTTTGTTTGTGTGAAATGATTAGGATACGCAAGACTACTGTGGGAGGAACAATACAGAATCTATTTTTTATTGGGGATAATGACAATAGTTACACTTGTTAGGATGAAATTACCACAAGTATATATATTAGACCTAAAACTCATGCTACATGATTTACATTTAACTCTTTAAGAGACCCCAGGTATTTTGATTCATGTATAGATGCAGGTAAAGTGATAAAGGAGAAGCTAACACCCAGATCCAGAGGTGTTCCAACTTCTAAAAAATATCATTTTCACACAAATATTGGTGAAAAAAGCATCTGCTCAACTCACAAAATTATGAATTATACTCTCATTTTTTAAAACATTTACAATACTTATTAACAGACACGGGACTTGCATGATGCAATTGGCATAGCACGGTGAGTATTTCCACTTTTAAAATCAATGGTATTGTATTCAAGATTTTGCCTTTAGGGTTCTTTACTCAGGAGGAGAGTGCATATACTTAAATACTCATAGATATCTGTCATTGTCATGGACTTCCATGTGTGATTAAGGTTCTTTGCCCTTAGTACATTGTAAGAGTTCCTTGATTCATAAACGGCAAAGTATAAATTAGAGGATTCACCAAGTGTGAACAGTAGGTCTTTAAAAACTTAAACAACCTTTTCTTCACACCATATTTCCTAGGAAATTTCCAATTTCCTATACATATAAGACTTGGAAGAATAATGCATATGTATAACAAGGCTAGTATCTTCAACGAACAAATTAAAAAAAAAAAAAAAAGAAAAAAATTATTTTTTATTTTTCCTGTCTCAGTGAGGAATGTGAAACCAGTAGAATAATAACTTCCCCAATGTGTCATCATACCCACATAACAATAACCCATATTAAATTTTCCTTAGACAGTTAGTTTGAAAATTAATGGGATTAGTATTGAAACATCAGGAAGATATTGTCACCAATCGTACTAAAATAATGTAACTTTCAGTTAGATGTCCTTGATATGCTCCAGTGAACATATTTCATTTTAATATCAGTTTTTAAATGAACCTCCAAATACATCTCATGATAATAAAGAAGGTTATAAATTAATTTGCATAATAAAACAATAAACTTGGTGCACATTCAGAATTACAGTGCATATTTTAATACCATTATACCTGTTGATTTAAAACTTAGAATTTCTTATTCTTTCTAAACAGATCAGCTACCTAAATTGATTTGAAAATTTTTAGAGCAAAGTGCTGCTTTGACAGGATTTTAATGGCCTAACACATTTTACAAAGAAGTCAATGGTGACTTCAAGTGGGATATAGTGTTATGACTTACAGAAATATTTTCAATATTATATATTAATGAAAAACAATTTGATGAACAGTGTATATATGACACATTTAAATAACTAAAGCTATTCAACAGAACTAAAACTCATCTTTTCTTTATTTTTCTTCCATACCTTCTTAATCTTACAAAAAATTCACAAAACTACCTGTCTTAAAAACAAAACTATAAGTCATAAAGCTCACATACATTGTGACACCTCTTATCTGTAATATTTGTTATGACAAAGCTCGTGCATTGTGTAATAAATTGCTTTATAAAAAGTAAATTTGACCCTGACCTTGCCTTTGACAACTATAAAAAACTAGTCACTTAAAAAATATATATAGTGAGTGGTTCTGGATTTTTTTTTTTTAAATTTATGGGAAAGAATTCTAGATAGGTTTCTAGATTTTTTTCATTTAATTAATTCACTGTGGATCTCAAAATACCAAGCCACTGCTTAATGTATCATACCTTTAAGGAGATTACTCATACTGAATCCAAGCAAAAAAGCTATTGAAACTATTTATTTATTTGGTCAGTTAATAAAACTCTTTGGTCTTTTCTATTTATTCTTAGAGTACCATAACTAGTGAAACTCTGGGAAAAACAGTACTTTTCTCCTACGTACTTCACCCCTACCTATAGCTGCTTCATTTCTACCGTATCTGAACATTTTTTCAAGGGTTAATTGGTAATTTTATTTTATATTTGTGTTTTTATCTTATCAGCACACTTGATATCAGTCTCACTCACAGTAAGCAAAGCAGTTGCCTTTAATGTTTAAATGGTTTATGGCAGAGAAAAGAATGGGGCATGAACAAAGCTATTTTATGCAGAAGTAAGAAGTAACAATGAAAATAAAATATTTTCATTATAATAAAATAAAAGAATATTTATGAAAATAAAATGCCCTACCTTTTCTTTACATTTATTTTTCTGCTAACACCTCTCACAGTAAAACAAATGCAGATTAAAAAACTGAAATAAGGTAGGCATTAAATAATTAAAATGTATCTGAAAATACAGCTTTAAAAATAGTGCAAGAGCCAAAAATACAGGCATAACATTTACTAGTCAAAATGAAATATTTGGAGAAAAACGGATGTGCATCCAGGTCTCAAATAGAAATGCACCATTGCTGTTGAGAACAATGACTCTAAATATAAGTGGATTAGATGATTAGGCAAATCAGTGTAGTTTGAAAGATGAGATGGCTGTTACCTATGGAGCAGAGTTGGGGAGGATGATGTGGGAGCAGAGGGAGAGGTGATAAGGTTGTTAACTCTCACAGGACAGAGACAGGCAGATAATTATCACTTGTGGAACATTAAGCTGTTAGGTGTGGATAGGGTAATACTACAGAGTATCGTAAACTTGGTATCTCTGATTGAGGCCATGAAGCCATGATGTTTATGGATTTTCTTAGGTTCATCTTCTGAAGTGCTTTGTAGTTCTTTCAGGCCTAAGCGGTCAGAGATGGAAAAGTTATTTGCCAAAAATATTCTAGTGTTAACTGCATGTTTCCGTTCTTTTCTTCACTGTAGGCATGGAATCATTCTGACATGTAGATGCTCAGTTCCACCTATATAATTACCAGGGACATCAGTTTTATCCTGGTATATGCCTGTATGACAACCAGCAATTCAAATTTTTCTGTTGTTTGATGAGGGGTAGAAGGGAGGAGATTGCTGAGATACTTTTTGGGGCACACAAGCCTTTTTCCAAGAACTCACCAACACAAAACACGTGCATACAGCTCCATCAGTTGGTATCATAAAAGATACTACCTCTTCCTACAACCCTTACCTTGCTTACATCCTTATGCCATTGCAGCTATAAGAGCACTGTTACTACCTTTAAGATGTATTCTTCCAAACAGACTAAAGTCTTTATTTCCGTTCTTCTCCTTTTTAAAAGTCAAACTAGTTTGACAGCTGTTTTAGAAGAAAGACTCCAAACCACTGAACCACCAATGTAACAAAACCACACATTAACTTCCTGCACGGATAGAAATACAATGGTTGTATCCTTTCATATCCCTGGGAGCACTGTACATATTGATCTGTAAATAAATAAAAAACAAGTTGTCAGTGTAAATCAACATGGATCTATTCCGTTAAGTGAAACTGCTGACTTCTATTTGTTCAGGGTGTAACAATATAGTTGAGGAGATGATACACCTACTCAGACAACCACTGCTCTTACCTGGGACCGAGACTCTGTGTTGCTGTGTGACATGAAACAAACATCTGCAGCATAAGGTTTGAAGTGGAAGAGGAGAGACACAGCATCGGGGGTCTGAACTAACTTCCTTGACTTTATACCCATGAGGAAGAGAAACTTGCACAGAACTGGTTTAAGTGGGAAGCAGTGATTTATTGCACTTTTCATAACCTGTCCCCCAATATTTAAGCAAAGCTACCAAAGTTCAGGTATAAGCGAAACACACATGAATACATACTCTGCAGTTAAGAATCAGCTCCACAGTACTGATGACGCTGCAATCTCTTTCTGGGTGCCTGAATGCATGACTAGAGACTCAAAGAGGACATGTGGAAATGTTCTGGGAACGTACATGAGCTTCCTACATCATTGTGATGAAATGGGATTTGGAAGCTAATGGAAGGCTGAAACCCTCCTGCCCTCTCCTACATTCTCCACCCCTGAGTTTTTCCAATAATACGATGTGTCTGAAGTAAAAAATCATAGAGCAACATAGAATAGGTTGGAGACCACCTAAGCAAACAAGAGGCAAATTAGGGCACATGACTAGACTAAGCAGAAAGAGTAGAGAAAGTCTAAATCTTGTTTCACAAGAGAGATATTAAAGAAGACAGGCAACTACTTACAATTTTTCATACTACTGTAAGTTAGTTCCAGCTTGCATTTACTGTGATTTTTATTGAAGATGTCTAAACTGTCATAACATCTAATTGGGAGAAGATGAATTTCAATAGTTAAGAGAGAACAACCTAGGTGTAGTAAATAGCAATCTGTGAGATATTATCACTGTAAGAAATTACTACCAAGTCCTGTTTCCTTTTCATCAAATTGAATATCCATTCAGAATGGTTTTTAATTGGCATTTGAATGTCCACAATGCTTTATCTGTGAAAAATGTGCCTTCTAGGAAATTATTTTTAGGGTATATACTTATCTTGTGCTGATTCCAAAGTAAAGCTAGTTTGAGAAGCCTTGACTTTCTTGTCTCCAGCTTCCTTCACCTCCCTCTTCCCATTTTTATTTTTTGAGAATTGTATTAGATTAGATTTATTCAATGGTCTTATAACATTGCTCTACACTCAGAGCTTCAGAGTTGGGGAGTGGGGAGCAAATGGAAAGAAATTGGTGGGCACAGGAGAATATGAATTTCTTAAGCATTCCTACTCCTAAGGCAAATAGATATGAACTGAACATTTAGCAGGATCAATATATGCTTTTCCCTACTTGCTGCATAGAATAACTACTTATCTGTCATCAATTTCTTGGTGTAAATAAAATTATAAAAGTTTAGTTCTGGAACTCACTCAAATGCAGGATTTTCAAAATTCTGTAGTTAGTCTGAATATGTGGATTGTCTTCTGACAAACCATTCTAGGAAATGTAACTGTAAGCTTCAACATTATTAATCTTCCATTTTATACTTAGGCTCCATATAATTTGTATATTTAAAAAAAAATACAGGTAATCAATATGGTAATCAATGAACATGATCCTTAGTATTTGAAGTCACCTATTTACTGTATTATGGTCCTAGGAGTAAGTAGTATTAAACATTGACCATTATTTTCCATTAACTTCTTTGCCTTTGCAATATGTTAATATGAACAGAAAGAATGCTGTGTAGACATAGATCTAGTCAATACATTTGATTACACATCTAGTATATTTTTCAGTTAAATGTTATAATCTTAATTTTTTTAAATCCTAGATTATCTATAGAAACTTTCAAGTCTTCAACAACTCACCAATGATGGGAATATTTTGTCAGTAAAAACACACAAATTATTTTAGTGTGTAGTCTAGGGCCCCTAACTGGACTACATTCTTCATAAAATTATTTGTGGTGGATTGACCTTGGTTGGCTGCCAGGTGCCCACCAAGCTGGTCTGTCACTCCATCAACAGGCCAGGGGGAGAAAATACAATCAAAAGCTCGTGGGTCAAGATAAGGACAGAGAGATTACTTACTGATTACCATCATGGGCAAAACAGACTTGACTTGGGGAAGATTAATTTAATTTATTGCCAATGACTTGTAACAGAGTGAGATAGTGAGAAATAAGACCAGAACTACAAACACCTTCTCCCATCCCTCCCTTCCTCTCAGGCTCAACTTCCCTCCTAATTCTTCTACCTTCTTCCCCCCGCCCCAAGTGGAGCAGGGGGATGGAAAATGGGCGTTGTGGTCAGTTCATAATGCTTCATCTATGCCGCTCCTTCTTCCTCATGCTCTTCCCCTGCTCCAGCGTGGGGTCTCTCCCACAGGAGACAGCCCTTCATGAACCACTCCAGTGTGGGTGGGCCCTTCTGTGGGCTGCAGTCCTTCATGAACTGCTCCAGTAGTGGGTTTCTTTCAATGAGGTACAGTCCTTCAGGAAGGGACTGCTCCAGTGTGGGTCCCACACGGGGTTACAGCTCCCACCAGAAAACCTGCTGCTGCATGGGCTCCTCTCCACAGGTCACAGTTCCTGCCAGGAGCCTGCCTCAGCATAGGGTCCTCCATGGACTGCAGTGTGGAGATCTACTTTGCTATGGTCCTCCCTGGGCTGCAGGGGGACAGCCTGTCTCACCACGGTCTTCTCCGTGGACTGCAGGGGAATCTCTGCTCTGGCACCTGAAGCACCTCCTCCCCCTCCTTCTTCACTGACCCTGATATCTCCAGGGCTGTTTCTCTCACTTTTTCTCACTCCACTCTCCCAGCTGCTGTTGTGCAGTGTCTTTTTTATACCCTTTCTTAAATATGTTATCATGAAGGCACTACCAGCCTTGCTGATGGGCTCAGCTCTGGCCAGTGGCAGGTCTTCTCAGAGCCAGCTGGAACTGGCTTGGTCTGACATGGGGGCAGCTTCTGGTGTCTTCTTGCAGAAGCCACCCCTGCAGCACCCCCAGCTACTAAAACCTTACCATGTAAAGCCAATACAGCATTCTAGTCAAGAATTTTAATCACCAGTGCCCCTGTCAAAAGAATACAAGCTCATGGCAATCATAACAGAAAATACATTGTGCACAGAAAATTTTAAGACATAGAAACTACAACTCAGAACAGGAATCCCAGTGTTATTCTGAATTCAGTACTTTCCTTCCTTTGTTGTTAGAAAGTACAGCTGTATAGGCCTTGTTTTCTTCAGGTTAGTCAGAACTTTGTCTGACTCAAGGTGAAGAGATAAATCAATCATTACATCTTGATCTATAAGTAACAGTAAAAATGTTATATTATGCATTTCAAACCCAACTTCTGTGTAATAAGTACACTTACCTTCACTCCTAACTATGAATACTATTTTATACCTAGCTTCTCACATGAAATTGAGACATTATTATTAGCAAGACTGTCTCACAAGTTCTGTCACATAATTTTATAGGTACTCTGATACACTCTGTTATACTAAAAAAAAAAATCTAGTCTGCTGATAAGATTAGTGCAAATTAAATGTTCCAAGTACTACAGTGCTAAACATGTAATTGTTTAAAAATCTACAGCTTGCAGATTAACATCTTATAATAAGATAGTCTCTCTCAGTGCCTCATAATTCTATTTTAATGCCAACGATGGAAGTGTATTTGTCAGCTCTCAGGGAGAAAAAAAACCACAAACAAAACCACCTTCTTCCTCTCTGCTCAACCTCACTGAAGACTGCAGCTTATAACAATGAGCCAGATACTCAGAGTGAGTGCACATCAATGCCACTACAAACTAAAGATAATCTGTGGTTCAGTGCCTGCTAGTATTAAGAGAATTCTGTCTTAAGTTGTCCATTTCTTCTATTTCAAGATGACAGTAGGGGAATAAAGAAAACAAAATATTTTAATGGCCTTCACCCTTTTTTTAACTCTTATCTTTCAAGACTGAAAGAAAAGAGAGAGCAAATTTCCATAGTTTTCATCCATAGTGGACTTCAGTATTTTTTCTGACTGTTACACAGTAGAAGTAATACACATTTATGGATTAATTTTATATATAAAGATAAAAGCTACCATGAAGTGCTTTTAATTTCAACAACAAATATGAAATCAAAGCTGACAAGATCTGTCTTTATTTATCTACTTGAAAACAAATTGAGACCTATTGATTCTAATATTGTCTTTCATAAATTATTACCCCAAATCCACAGAATGAAGCAACTAACTATACTACCTAACTATAGTTGATAAAACTTGATTAGTATCAAGGGGAAATTAAAAGAAAGACATATTCTATTTCAAGAAATTACATTTTATAAATTCAAATGATTATGACATAGCAATTGTAAACAAAAAATAATAAAATAAAAATAAACTAAACAGAAAAAAGACTGAAATAAAGGAATAACATTTCTTACATTACAGAAATTATGTGGGAACCCATCAAATTCAAGAGCAGCTTCATTATGACTCAGCTTGTTGAAACTTCCCACATGTTCTTTATAAAGGGAAAATCAGAAAAAATATTTTAATATTTCTTCAATATCTCTGTATAGTGCATCTAAATTAAACTGAGTTAATTCTCTATCAGCCGCCTTAAAGAAGCAGAACTTGATAATCAAGATCTGTTTGCATTATTAGTACATTCAATATATACCTACTACTAGATTTTATAACCTTGCTTCTGTCTTACTACTATTCCCAATAAAAAAATATTCATAGAAATACTTTTTTAAGAAGGGAGTCTGAAAATATAATTGCAGTCATTAGCAGTTGTGTTTATGTCATACCCAAACTGAGCTACCATGTGTTCTAAAATTCTAAGACTGAACCTGACCTCTAAAGAATGGTAGATCACTTCCAGCCCTGATCTGTGTTGAGTGACTCTTACAGGTACTTTGAAACCAAGGCTCACACAAACTAAGCTATGACTGATAAACTTCACTGCAGCAGTGAAGCTCCATTTTGACACCATCCCACTAACCAAACTTTGCAGGATTGTAACACAAAGTAGTACATCAAAAACACACACAAGGATAACTGAATTCAAGTTTGAATTTCTTCTTTTTATTTTTTAACAAATTATAACATGCAGTTTGAGTACTGAGGCAAGAGGTTTTTTTAAATCTATTCAACTATTAATTCATCATGTTTATGAAATAAAGTATGCTGGTTAGTGTAACAGTAATCCCTGTACACCTTTTTGATTTTCTGAAGGCTCCAGTACAAACATTTCAAACTAAATTACTGAAGGAGCTTCACTGATCTGTCATAGTTCCTCAGTTTCTGGGTTTAAGATTTGTCTTCTTGCTTTATATGTTCCAAGAAAGGAATATTTCTAGTATACAGTTTAACCTTAATAATTTGGAAAAGATACCAATGCTATCTTTTCAACAGACCCAATTGTGACAAAGCAGAATTTCACTCTAAATTCATAGAAAAAACATTTTCTTGCCGTTTGGACAACAAAAGTCTCTGAGAGATTCACAGCTTATTATAGGAGCAGTTAAGAAGAAACATTAACTTAAAGCACAAGGCTACAGTATGGAGAAGTAACAAGGACTGAAGAGGCAGTCACTCCTAAACACTGAGGTAGCAGAAGCATTTATTTAGCCTCAGTGTGTGAGAGAGGATTAGATCTTAAATCAGCTGATAAAATACTCTCTCCGCTTTCTCTTCCAATGACCTTTTCCTCTCAGCCTGCCTCTCTTTAAATTCTTGTCAAGACTCTACAGGCTCCTGCCTTCTGCTCATCTGTGCTTTGTACAAGCTCAGCCTGCAACAAAACAACCTGCTGCTGTTCTTCAGCTTTCCAGCTTTTCTGCTCCCCTCCTTTGTTCACTGAACATGTTTTTCCATATATAAAAGATAAGGAATGCGTCAATTTTAGGTCAGCAAAAGGACAATTAAAACAACTCCTCTTCTGAAGACTTTTAAACATGGAAGAAAAGATGTAATGCATTTAGGGAAGTGCCAAATGGGACTGAGGTTTGATGCGAACTTTACTGACTCTTCTTTCCTTTTCTATTTCAAGTTTTTATTTCCATGAGAATTTAATCAACTCCTATCTGCTGTAGTTCACAAAGCCCTTGCCATATCTTGAAAAAGTCAATATACATTAAATGAAATTTCATGAATACTTATAACAACAACTAAAAATTTAGCAAGACCATAGCCTCTATTCCATTACATGTTGTTTGTGAGGTGCAGAACTCAGCACATGACTTAATTAAATCTAAGTACAAATAAGACACTTCAGTGATGGGGGGAATGCTGATGAGTTGTCCTCTGAATCTTTGATAGCTGCTGATAGCAAAGAATGCAAAGATATACTCACGCAACTGGAGATGAAGAGAAATCACATTCCAGGCTGGCAATGCTCATGCTTAATATGGTGCCTCATATTAAACATATACCACTTTCTCATTTGTCAGGCTAGCAGAAGAGAGAGACCAATAGCTAGATTTAATACATCTGCAAAACATAGATAAATCTGCTTGTGCATCCTTTAATGATATCTCAGTATCAGAATGTGAGTAGGATAAAAAAACCAGAAGTTTTAGCATTGCTATGTAGAATACAGCTGCTTGGTAGTTTTTTGTAGCTAAGATTTCATTATTGCCAGTTTAAGGTGATTATTTAATGTGAATACAAAGAATACCATGCTGAATGGGTTTAATGCACTCATATAACTTTGATCCCACAAAGCAACCTATTGCAACACAGATTTAAGAATCTTTTCACTAGCAGAGCTAATTTAATGAGAATGAGAAACTGGCAAAGTACAGAATTTCAACTTTAAATTATTATTTTGAGTGACATCAAATCTGACTTTGGCTGGTATGTCATTTTGTTATGTCATAATGAAATTCTCATTAAAAATTATCTTCTGAGAGGGAGACTTCAGCTGAATTAATGTTTGTAAATTAAACAATGCAGAAAATGCAACACTCAGTAGAAACCAACTGTGCAATTATCAAGCAAAGCTATAATAGTTCATGATGTTATACTCTGCCATAGGTCTGTCCTTTTTGTCACAAAGGTACCATAACGCAGAAGCCTAGTAAAATCAGTATGCTCTTGGATATGCCCAAATGGCTGAAGA
Source organism: Aquila chrysaetos chrysaetos (assembly GCF_900496995.4). NCBI lineage: Eukaryota > Metazoa > Chordata > Aves > Accipitriformes > Accipitridae > Aquila > Aquila chrysaetos. Next base: position 61,105,364 of record NC_044007.1, read on the forward strand.
AAATATTCTCATCCTATCCCTTCCCCTACAGTTCTCAATTTCTTTGCATTGTTATATCTACATCTGTCGTTTCTCCAGCTATGCAGCAAAATGTATAGGCCATAAAGTTAGTGCAGCCCAAACAGAACGGGTTCAACAGTCTGTCTCCCAATGGGAACAATTATTTTAAAGAAAAGCAGTGGGAAACAGGAAGGATAGAAATTCCCCAGATGTACACAAGAACTTTGTTGCCATATGTAGTAGGACATTTCAAGGACTGACAACTGAGACACATTTTCTGTTGAACAGAGCCCTAAATTAAACACAGTTCTTGTCTTCCAAAAAATGTTAACTCTTGGAATGCTTTCCTTTTCCATTTAATGAGAGAAAAGAATAGGTAGGAGTGCAGAAAAGCCTGATTCTCTGTTGGTTCCAATTTTCATCAGGAAGAAATCCATACCACAGCATAAATCAGCATTAACTTCACCAATGGGCCCTGGTTCCCTGAGAAGAAATAGATTATCTCAGTTTCCCTGCCCTCTCACGTTGATTATAGATCAGTCAATGGCATAGCCCTTTAACTTGTGGACTGAAAAGGTCTAGACATAGGCTAACCGGTTCCATCCTTTCTTATAACTTGCAGTTCCCTAGAAGCAGGCTTCCATGCCATTCCCCTCCATACAACAGAAAAATATTGCTTTCATTATCAATTCTTGAAAAAAGACAGGAGAAAAAAAAAGTTTTCAAGATTTCCGGAGTGATTTTATCTCATTTTAAATGTACTGCCTTCAAGGCTTCTAGAAGCAAGTACATTTTCTCTCGGCTTTTACTTAATCGATTTATAGCCCCATAGTAATAATAGGGAGAATTAAGTCAAACAGTGGGGGGAAGCCTTTTTATGTATTATTTGACTCCACCTACCACTTCAAACATATGTTAAAGCATACATTTTTCAACACTTCTACGTTTCCTTTTATTATTTTATTAGGAATTGTATCTTTATATATTCTTTTTGTAGGATGAAAGAACACCCCTCCTCCCATCAACTGCTTATAGACCCATCATCCTGTAGGCTATGGTGTTTCCTCAAAAAAGACATCTTCACTGGTCATCCACCTTATCAGCTGATACTCTGGTAATCAATGTGGAGCTACATAATAGCACATATGGTCTCCAAGGGTAGCTTTTACTTGTTTTAATAAAGTAAAAAAAAAAAACAAACCAAAACCAAACAAAAAACTAGACCAATTCAAGAAGCAAAATCTATAGTTTTAATGTTATTTCTCCCATTGATATCAAAGATGTTACTTTCTTAATACTACTTAGTATGCAAATACAGGGTTTAGGGAATACTATTTGTTTTTTTTCAATATTTGATCGAAAACAGTAACAAGAAACAGATTTTAAATCAAATTTCTTCTTTTTATGCATGCAAATGAGACAAGGTACTATGCTGGATTCTCAAAATAGATCTGACAGTTACTGTTTGTCTCCTTACCTCTAACACTTCAGTATTAGAGGCAATTTTCATTGCAGGCAAGAAGTTCGCAAGTCTTACCATTTTCACCATTTGAGAATTGTATCAGCTACAGTTTTAGGAAACAGGTTGCAAACAGAGTTGTTGAAGACACTTATGTGACTTTTGGTCTGGGAATGTGTGTGATGCAAGAATTGAGTCTTCGTACTTAAATCATCTTGTGTACTTACTAAGGAAACCTTCTACATAGTTTCTCCTTCAGAGAGGAACATGCAATCAACTTCCAGGCAAACTTGCAAAAAAGAAAATGGCACACCTAATTAAAGAGATAATATAGACATTTACTCAGAAAAATCCCCAAATAGATATTTTTATATCCTGATTTAAATAAACATGCCATCTTGTTCCCAAATGTGAGTACTTCTGCTTATAAGTAACTGAAGATTAAACATCATTACCCCAGTGATTTTTGTTAGCTGTGGAGAGACTCCAGTTTAGATAAACAGCAAATCTGTGAAATACATGAAAGCCAAACCTAAAGCTTACTTTATTCTCAAGATTTGGAGAATTCCTGTTACCAAAACTGTAAAGATTTAAAAAACAGAAGTTTGAATGGTATGTTAGAACCAAAATTATGCAGATATTCAAAATATATATAGTAAACCCCAAAACATTTACTGCCTAGCAGGTCTTGATCAACAGTTTACAGTGTTGGAATGCTTTATACTATGAAAAATCATTTGATTATGCATTAAATGTTGACTGAGGAGGTTGACAGTGACTGAAGTAGATTGTGAATTACTGTATCATTAGGGTTTATGTAAATGATTAATCTTCACTGATTACAAAAACATTTTGAAGACAGAACTCTTGGGGGTTATTTTGTCTTAAACCTTAGCTAAGGACATGAAAAAAGTGAGTGTAGAAGAATTATATATAAGACTCCCTTAGGATTCTCAAAGACAGGAATTCCTTCTATGGCTGGTCATCTGATTGAACTCTTTCCTAGGTATCTTGCATGGTAGCCTGGTACTCAAGCTATCAAGCAAAATGTATAAGCTGTATTGTATTTGCAAACACAAACAAATGACCAACATGGAAAAAAAGAAATCATTGTGTAGATACTGTTTAAAAAATAAATAACAAACAAGTGTGAAACATGAATTTAATTTATTGCAGCAGCACAAATTGCTTGGCTTATTCAAATATATAACCACAGCTTGACCTTTACAGGTCAGTGGTTCTTCCAAAGCAGTCAAACATCATGCAGTCTTGAAATAATGGTACAGCATAGCTATAATATATGAAATAAATATGCTTCCGGGTCATTATGAGACAGAAAGCAGTCTTTGCATTGCTGGTGTAACATGTTTTTTGAGTACAAATTTCCACTAAATATGCTCTTTTTTTCTGTTCAAGAGGGAAGGAACATTGAAAGCTAAGATTTTGTAGGACAGTTTTGTAAGGTTATAAAGTGGACAGCAATTGTCCTCTTGTCAATTATGTTTACAGATAGAAATTGTGTTTTTTCAGAATGTCCAGTTACCATCTGAAATAGTAGTTGCCATATTTGACCAAGAAACCAGATTAGTCAGAAGAGTCAACTCTAAGCCAACAAATTAAACAAGAAGAATGAGTTTATAAAAAGTCTGTATCTCTGTAGGTCATTAGAAGGGAACAGAGATATTACTTAGAGACTTGAGGTTTCTGTGATGATACATGAGGGCAGTGAACCACAAATCCAACATAAATACAGTGGTCTGTGCTAGCATTTGGTAAATTATGTTACTTTAAAAATTATGCAACATATATATCTCTATACAAAATTTAACTGGAAATACATAGAGTGTGCACACAGAAACTGAGGAAGGAAAAGAAAAGACTTAAAAGACCATTGCACTTGAAAATAAACAAATGCTTTATAAAACCAGAAAAATGACTATTTGTGTTAAACTTGGAAATAACCTAGAGTTTTGAGTTACAGCTGTATAAACACAAGAACACACAAACAACTTTAATTATGCCCTCATAGACACACCAATTTTGAAGCCCCTCTTTTTTTCTTCTAATTATTAGTTTTGTAAAACTCTTTTACAGTAGGATGAAGGAGTTTTTCTAGTGGTTTAAAGAACTCTATAAACCTGACCTGGTTGTTTCAAACCTGCAGATGCAACTGCAGAGTCACTACAACATCACAATACTCCCAACTTCTTTTTATCATGTTCATAGAAAGTTTATTATTTTAGGGTAACATATTTAGCTGATTCTGGGGTAGAAACAAAGCAAAACAAAAACGAGAAGCTACGCTATAAATATCATGCACTGACATTTATATATATAATGCAGTGCTTTTACACTGTAATTCTAGTCGGTATATTATTGTTCTGTCTAAACAGTTCAAACACCATCATATTAACAATTTATGAAGTGTATGACCAAAGATTATAACATTTCCCATTATTTCTACCGTTTGTGGGTGTAACAGAAGAGAAAAGGCACAGGCATTCACCAACAAAATCATCAAGGCACTCCCCAACTGCTGTGTGGTCCATCAGGATGACTTCTTCAAGCATTGGACTCTTTGGATATGGAAGCAATGACCACTGATAGACCTATTTGAGATACGCTGCTACTTGGCAGTTATATATGATGAATGCAAAAGGAGGAGAAGTACTCGTAACTATACTGTTCCTGATGCACCGGATCTCTTTGATGGACACATCTTGCCCATGTACTTAAAACATAGGAAAGAAGTGGAGGATAGCGGCGTTGATGTTGTTTGTTTAGATGGACATTGTTACCAGTTGTTGCCTGCAACAACCAAATTGTTACTTGCAACAACCTGAAGGGCAGGAAAACTTTGTCCAGGCTGGTAGTGAAAAAAAAAATTTTAGCTGTTGTAGAAAAGCCTTTTTTTGTTCTCTCTGTCTCCTTCTAAAATTCAGGAGAGGGACGATGATAACCAACTAGGAAAAAAGTACAAAATGCTGGGTTGGTTTTCTGAAGTGGGATGTGATGTTTTAATGCCCCTTCCTTTACTATCTTTCCCCAGACTATAGGTATCAAATGTGGATTAGGGATGTTTCTGTATGCCGGTCATTTCCATAAGAAAATAAACAATATTATTCCTCTGGCAAAATGGCCTAGTAATTTTTTTTCATCTTTTGCCTGAGAAGGTAATCATTCAATAGAGTATCAATATACCTCCCAAAGTAATACTGCAGAAATAACAGTATTTGTAGATGAATCAACAAGGCTGCATTAGAAATAGTTTGGTTTCAACAGCTTGCTTCCTCCCAAATTAACAAGCTGGAAGACCAATAAAATACATGTTTTGTTTTGTCTTGGAATTTATTTTGTTTTGGAATTTTGCTGCAAGGTCACCTATCACAAGAATGTTAGAGTTCAACTGGCTCAGCAAAGCTGCCAGCAACTGGGTTCCATCTCTCTGTAGTTCAGCTCAGTAATGAATACTCAGCAAGAGGAATGGAAACTTCTGGTAACTTTGGACAGCAGTTGCTCTACAAAAGTAGTGAAAACATTCACCTCTCTCATACAACCTCTTACTTTCTAATCCCTTTTCCAGATTATTTTAGGGATCCAATCTGAAAATCTTTCCAATATGGGATTTCAAGAAGCTGATAAGAAAAGTTGGGTTACAATCAAATGGATATCCTGACTAGAAGACTAAAGAGGTTTAGGACAGTAAATATCAACCTTTCATTTGAGCCTAACTTTTCACATTTCTCTTGTTTTCATTTCAGAGAAAGCTAGGAACTGTTGACATGTTGTAATGAACATATTACATTTAATCACATCACTAATACTGCCTGGCACAACTTAATAAGCATACATTTTAGATTTTGGAATTCCATTTTTTCTTAGTCATTAAAACAGATAAACATTACTGTCACCAAATTTTGTCTCACTCTATTTACAGGAAGTTGTGTACATGAACAGCTCTAGCAGTTCATATACAACAATTTGTGACCTCAGTAGTGCTCAGCCTTATACAAACATTACACTCAAGTGAAACCAAGGAGTTTGTTTTATAGGTCAACTGCTTAATATCCTGAACTTCACCATGATAGATTTTAACTTGATTTGGATGCAATTCTATCATCCTTTGGTGTTCATTCTGTCACAACTAACAATGTGAAGGACAAGTAACTGAAAATTTGATGTCCATTTTCTATGTATTTGTTTCTATTGATCACTCTATCAAACTACTCTGTACATATGAAATTTATTTAAAGGGTAATATGCTGGTTTTCTATAGAGTGAGCTGCAAGGTAAGTTTCACTTGGTTCCTAATGTCTCATTCATGACAGTGTGAGATCCTAGTTTAAGACATGTCTAAAATGAATTTCAAGTGGCATTGACATGCCAACTCTTCTTTATTCTCTTAAAAAAAGTTCTGTAACAGAAATATTATGAGTGATTTTGCACTCTTAGTAAATGCAAGAGCATCAAGCTTGAACAAGATTTTTATGTTAGGGAAGATGTACAGTATACACCATTCATTGTTTTAATACCATTGGTTAAATTAACTTAAGCAAGATCTGTGAGACTACACACAATAGTCATATAGCTTGCATGCTGTAATAGTAATTGATAGTATTTCCACAATAAAAAAAAAGAAAAAAGTTTCTGTCAATGACAAACATAATTGTAGTTACTAATAACATTTTATAAATCATATTTCATATCTTGCATTCTAATTTTCCATATCAGCACACAGAAAAAAGACGAAACAAAATTTTAAGTAAAAAGTCAGTCTGTGGCTGGGAGATAAGAAAAATGCCCTAAATACTTGGGAAACCCAAGTAAGAGACCTCTCTTTAAGGTTCAAAAAGAAGGACAAGCCAAAAAAAGATCATAAAGGGATATTTCTGTTTTAAGAAAAAAATAAAGGCAGTAGCTATCAAGCCCTCCTTCTGCATCACCTTTATTTCACTGCACTTACAAATAGCCCTTTATTACCTTGAACATTTGTTTTTTATTTCTCCACTTGCCAAGCCTAGATTATAATTACCTAGGTATAAACATATCACTACATTTTAAATAAATAGAAACATTATTCTTCAAAGTGAATTCCCTACAACATGCAGTTAAAAATCAACTATAGAGGTGGACTTCAGTGACAGATGCTAACTAAAATAATTTCAATAGTAGAGTGAATATTAAGCCCATGTATTTCTTTCACACCATGTTTATAGTTTCAGCGCTGTAGTGGAGAGCTCTCAGTACATAATCAGTAAATCATTGGTGATGCCCCAAAACAGTCCCAGCCCTTCTCTTGCCTTCCTCAATTCTCTCTTGTTCTCTTCACTTAGGATGAACAAATTACCAAGGGAGATCTCAGGCTGAAAACTCATTATCTCTTCTCTAATTATAGACACACACACACACACATATAACTACAAGGCGTTTGTTCTCACTTATGTGATTTATCTGCATAAGTTCCAGAAAGGGGTGACCTAGCAAACCTAGCACAGACCTGACAGGATCAGCGCCTATGAGAAGAAAAACCAGGATACCTGTCTAGCAAGATTCACAAGACTTGAATGTTTTTAAAGTATCAGAGACTGCTTAAGTAGGTAGCAGTACACAAAGACAACCAGCTGAGACCCCCTCAGCCTCTTCCAAAGGCAAAACAAACAAAACAAAGAGAAAGAACCAGCCACTATTTAGCAACAAGTTCCAAAGAATTTTAAATTTCCAATTTTCCAAACTACAAACTCAAGTACAGACTATTGCCCAGCTATCACTAAAATTAATTGCTACTGGAAAAATGAAAGATGGTATGTGTGTTAACAGTTATCAAAAAGACATTCAGGAAGAATCTGAGCAGCCACAAAGTTGGAGGTCAGATTTCAGTATTAACCCAATTAGATGAAAACACATTTAAAAAGGAAACAAACAAGAATCAAAAAAAATAGAAACACAGATACATTATCTAATGGGGAAGTGTCTATATAGGTTTTGTAAAGGATAATAATTTCCCACCAACATAGTAGCAGTCTTTGACATGAACAGTTACTTAGGTAGCTAAAGGTAGCTGTAAGTGTGTTTGGTTTTTTAAATAACTTTTAATAAGCTTTCCAATCAATGATTCTTAAAATACCCTTAGCTGTCCTAGGAACCTTCTTTTGTGGATTGAAAACTAATTAAGAGGTAAGAAACCAAAATATGCATTTATGCATACTGTATAAATGGTCAATGTATGTTACCAACAGAGTGCCAAAGGGATCTATGCTGACACCAATAGCTTTCAACACAAATCTATAAAAAAGGATAACTAGTGACAATTCTTTCCCTGATACAAATGCTGAATTCAGGATAATGAAAACAAAAGGTTACTGTAAAGAGTTAAAATATCTCTGACACCAAGGCTCTAAAGATTGAATAAACTATCCTGAAGCTAAAGTCACAGGATGCACTTGCAACAGGAAAACACATCTGGGGCACTGGCGATTGGCTGTCAAGTACCTTTTGAATATTCAGTCAGCAGAATGTCTGCAATTTAAATACCTTGTTAGAGTTAATAACAGTTGTCAAAAAAAGCACATTAACATGCCTAGGGGATTAATTCCCAACTTCCTTAACTGTATCTATGTGACTAAGGCAAGGTTCAACATGTGCTGTGTAGTCCCTGGTGAATATATTTCCATGTTTTATGCGATGATAGTTCAAACTAGCTGAAATCTTGTAAAAACATTATTTAATTAAAAGATGTACTTCAAATATAGAGAAATGGAAATTTTGTAAGTGACATTCATTCACACAACAATCTGCAAATCTACCAAATCATAACCTTGTTTAATCAAGCTCAGCCAACAAACTTCCACTTGACTGAAGTTTCTACTAAGTTGCCATAAGATCTTCATAAAGAAGCTGATGAAGAATGGGCTAAATGAGAAGTCAGTGAGGTGGATTGAAAACTGTCTGAATGACTGGGCTCAGAAGGTGGCGATCAGTGGTACAAAGTCTAGTTGGGGGCCAGTAACTAGTGGTGTACCCCAGGGGTCAATACTGGGTCCAGTCCTGTTCAACATCTTCATTAATGATTGGAATGACGGGGCAGAGTGCACCCTCAGCAAGTTTGCAGATGGCACGAAACTGGGAGAAGTGGCTGATATGGCAGAGGATCTTGTGGCCATCCAGAGGGACTTCGACAGGCTGGAGAAATGATCTGACAGGAACCTCGTGAAGTTCAGCAAGGGGAAGTGCAAAGTCCTGCACCCAGGGAGGAACAATCTCAGGCACTGAGACTCACCAAGCTGGAAAGCAGCTTTGCAGGAAAGGACCTGGGGGTCCTGGTGGACCCTGAGCTGAACATGAGCCAGCAATGTGCCCTTGCAGCAAAAAAAGGCTAATGGTACCCTGGACTGCATTAGACAAAGCATTGCCAGCAGGTCGAGAGAGGTAATCCTTCCCCTCTACTCAGCACTGGTGCAACCACACCTGGAGTGCTGGGTCCAGTTCTGGGCTCCCCAGTACAAGAGAGACATGGACATGCTGGAGAGAGTCTAATAACATGCCACTAGGATGATGAAGGGATGGGAGCATCTCTCTCCTGTAAGGAAAGGCTGAGATTGCTGGAATTGTTGGGCCTGGAGAAGACAAGGCTCAGGGGAGGATCTTATCAATGTTTGTAAATACCTAAAGGAAGGCTATACAGAAGATGAAGTAAGATTGTTTTCAGTGGTGCCCAGTGAGAGGACAAGAGACAGTGGGCAGATACTGAAACACAGGAGGTTTCCTTTGAACATCCAGAATAACTTTTTTACTGTGAGGGTGACGGAGCACTGACACAGGTTGCCCAGAGAGGTTGTGTAGTCTCCATCCTTGGAGATACTCAGAAGCTACCTGGACATGGTCCTGGGCAACCAGCTCTAGGTGTCCCTACTTGAGCAGTGGGGTTGGACCAGAAGAATTCCAGAGGCCCCTTCCAACTTCAACTATTCTGTGATTCTGTGATTGATTCTGTGACTGAAGTTTTTTCATCTTCCTCATTTTTCAAACCCACACATGAGTTGTGGTGCATATCACTATGAAAGATATTTCTCTTTCATATTTAGCTTTTAATTTCTAAATTTTGGGGAGACAGCTTAAAGTACAGTAGATTTGTCTTATTGCACAGTAGTCTGAAAGAACAACATGATCTGAGGACAAATAATAAGATATTCCCATTGGTCCAGGTTGTAAACCATGTAAACTGACATAACTCTACTGAAGTCCATTCCCATCAGTAGAAACATCTGTCCTTTTAATATTCTTCATTTTGTTTAAGACTAAGTAAATAATTTTTTTTTTTAAATCACTCAGGATGAAAATGTATGGTTGTTCTTGTATTTAACCATATAACCGCACAGCATGCGACAGACATCAATCACTAAAGGAGGGTGACATAATGAATCATAAGTGTATGCAGAGCAAGGGTCAACAGAACTTGCACAGAAGCCCATAATACAAAAACTAAGCATTAGTAAGAAAGGGATGTCGTGTTGTTTGTATGCATAAAGTGACAGCTTACAGAAATACAATGATATACAGTTTAGTGAAGACAAAGGATTACAAATTTTATACTCAGGGTTTTGGATGGATGTTTTCTTGCAATTATCATTAAACACATAAAAATTAAAAAAAAAGAAGCAGCAGAGTATCAAGCACTGATAGTAAGAGGGTTATTTTAAATGCTTGGATAGCACTATTTTCTAGACTAGTTTAAAAAAATCCAGTTTCAAAAAAAGTACTTAAAAGCCGTAGAAATTGGTCTGGAAACAAACTATAGACTTAAAGATGAAGTTCTCATTTAAAACAAATAAAACCACAACAAAGATAGAAACTGAAAAGAATTTGGCTCCTATCCAGATCAAAGGTAGTACAAATCACACCCACCTATTTTTTGGTGAGGTGTTCATGGCATTGTTACCTCTGTCATGGAATCACAGAATGGTTTGAGTTGGAAGGGACCTTAAAGATCATCTAGTTCCAACCCCCCCTGCCGTGGGAAAGGACACCTTCCACTAGATCAGGTTGCTTAAAGCCTCATCCAACCTGGCTTTGAACACTTCCAGGGAGTGGACATCCACAACTGCCTCATTTATGACTTATTCAGTCAATAAGTATAGCTCCACAAAAAGAGGCAACTAATACATGTCATGCCTTTAAATATATTGTTCTCTTTCAGAAGGTCCTTCTCATATGAATCAGTCCTTCTGCTCTGATAGTCATGAATCTCCTAATCTCCATCTTAAATAACTGCAAGATGGTCCATATATATTTATTCTTATGCCAACATTGTCCATGAACTTAAATATATCTTCTCCCTTCCAGCAATTTAGCTTTCATATGCATTTAAAAAGGACAATCATAGCTGTTTTCTGCCTTTGTTCTGTCATACAGATCAAGCCAAACTTTTCGCATCTGTTGCCTTTTTATGATGGATTTTTCCTTACTCTGAGCATCCTACTAGCACTTTCTGACCTCATTTTAGTTTACATTCTTGGAAAGGAACAGGTGACAGTATACATAATCTTGCAAATTAAATTCTGTCTGGGACCAGTATAGATCATAAGTATTTCCCTGTCTCAGTGGAAATACCTTTTTCTTGGTTCATCCTGTGATCACATTAGCTCTTTTTATGATCACATTGCTTTAATAGATCAGAGTCATGATATAATGGATTAGTTTATCCATATCTTTCCACTCCTTTAGTGTTTCCTTAGAATTTTGTAGTTTTTCTCTTCTCTTTAACACTAATCTTTAAGTTAATCCTGTCATCAAATAAAATTCCATATTGACAGTACACTCCAGTTTTATATCAGCAGTATTAATCATTACACTTTTATTTTCTAGAGTCTCATTGGTCTCGAAATAGTATATATAGTAAGACAAATACTTGAAGATTTCCAGTACTAGTTTCCCACTCAGTACTTTCATCTTGCTAGGGGAATTCTCATTTAGCAAATTCCAATGCACCTGCATCTTCATCTTTTCCATGTCTACAGATAACTTCTTATATGACACAACATCAAAGGCACTACTTCAACCCACGTCTGAAAAGTGACCGTCTTGTCTGTCTAAAAACAATCAATTATCTTGTCAAAGAAGTATAGCAGATTAGTCCAGTAAAATTATTTTGCAATAAGCCATAATGCATTTTATTTCAGCTTCCATAAACTTTGTCATTTTAGTTATTCTCATGCTCAATATTTTTCCTCTAAATGCATTTATACCAATGAGGTCAGACTAAGAATTCTGTATCTGCCTTACTCTCCAGGTATTTGTTATATCCCAAGCTGATATTATTACTCCTGACCTGACAATTTATAGAAAGTAGAAGACAGTTTTTCACATGCCAGTTAATGCAGAATTAATGAATAAATAATTTAGTCCCTGTATTTTCCATGGATTCAAAGCTATGCATTTCTGTTACACCAGTTACATTTTTCAGAACCTTCATTCTATTAGCCAAATTTAATAGTCCTCTTAGCTATTGTCTCTATTCCTACTGATTATTTATTACTGTATTTACTGCAGCTTTACTGTCCAATCTACTCTTATAGCACAGCAGCTGTTTCCTAACTTTATACAATTGAAGAACCTTCTCTGGTATCTTCCAATATCTTTTGCTAGATATAAGTCAACATGTCTCATTTTATTTCAAATCCATCTGTTAATTGTAAAGGGATATTCTAAATGAAAAACATGTTTAAGACTAGAATTTTCGTCCCAAGTCTAAGTAACCATTACTTTTCTTGGTCAGATGACTGAAGTACACCCTAGAAAGAAGTCTGAAATGTCTCTATATATTAATTGGAATGCTTATTAATGGATTCTTAGTAAACCATACCACAATATTCTGTTTCCAGGATGGATCTAGGAGCTCAGACTGTATGCAGTAAATTCCACAGGACTGGAATTACATTAATTTTGCATTCAGCTCAGTAAACAAAAATGCATTTCTGCAGCCTGAAACTAATGCCAAGGATTTATTTTAGAATTTAAATAAAGCTCAATTTTGACAGCCATTAATTAAAAAGGAAGATATTTTTGTTTATCTGACATACTTTAAAGGAAAGCAAGCAAACCAAGCCAGAACAAATAGATTTATATGTGAGCACAAGCACTCAATTATGGAATTGCTCCAGCCTTCATTTCATTTGGTCAAGGTTCTCTTTCCCCTCAAGCAGCAAAGTAGTCTGCTGGCAGCTAATGAGGTGAAAACAAACAGGGATAATTAGAAATTGTATAATTAACATATTTTCCACTATAAATATTGATTTGTTGAAAATGAGTTTGATGTTTTTGATAAGTTTCCAAATTTAAAAGTGGAAAAGAAGAAGAATATTTTTTAAGGAAAAAATATCTGATTCCATAAAGTATAATTTAATTCTTATTTTTCATTTGTTACTTCTGAAATGTTGGATTTCATCCAATGTGTTAATATCTCACCAGAGAGATGTCAATTTACATTTTGTTACATGCTGACATTAAATACTAATTTTAAATAATGAAGTAATTACCATTATGATTTTTAGGGTATTTTAACCTTCTCTTCAATGGGAAAAATACAACCAAAACAATCAAACTATACTAAAAACCTCTCATACAGTCCCTCCAATTTACATGGGACAGTAAAATTTCCTCCCACATGGAGAAATCAGCTGTGATTTACAGTAGTTCCTCAGTGCTCTATTGAAACCTATCACAGGTTGGATTTACCATGTTAAGGATTACTTCACACCCATGGAGACCTGAATCACCCTCTTTGTTTCAGTTCATGGTAGATGGAAAGACTAGCATATGTAGGATATCAATTTAACTTCCTTCAGGTCAGTGAACTGTTCCTGGACCAAAGCTATATGACCAATAACGTGGGATATAATCTTAACTCTGTGCAAGTCATCCAGGTTTTAACTTTCTTGACATTAAAAAATTGTACAGCCAAAGTCTTGGCATTTTTTTCCTACAAAAATACCTCTGAGAGTGCAGGTGCAAAATTTTAATTAACTCGGTAGGTAATTACATTTTTTACTCTGATCTGCATTAGAGGCCCTCTGAATGTTTTGCTCTCGTTGTCCACCTGCAGAACTCCCATTGACAGAAACTTGAATACTGCATAGGGAATTAGTATACGAAGTGATGCTGTAGATGGGAATGAGAAAGTGTCCTGCAGATATAACAGACTCAGTTCTGGTTCTGCAATGGTTGAGACAGACAGGGAGGAAAGGAGAAGCATGGTGTATCACAAAAAAAAGGGACTGAACAGATGTCTTCCACACTTCTGATTTTCAGTAGTGTTACTGCAGTGATTTCCACAGGGCCCTGCTGACTGAGAAAGTGAAAACTTGGATCATTGTTACTTTATAGGGAGGGATCTTCAGGAAGAGTGGATATCTTTTCTTAAGCCAGCCAATGCCTTTTGAAAGTCAAAGTGGTTTTGGACATAGCATGTTCATTAGTTCTGACAGAAGAGCAATAAATGCCAAAACCAGGTTGGACACAACTGGTTTTGGTTTAATTTAATTATCTTAATCAGTTAGGTTTAGCAGTTTCTAAAAGTAGAATGTGTGTACCCCACTGGATTGGGGTGGTAGGCACTACTACATGTGTGCAAGACATGTCAGGAATACTCCCTTATCACAGAGAGCTACTGATGTACAGGCCCTTGAATCTAGTACATCTCTTTGAGATTAATAGCTTTACTTTTTCCCCCACTCCCTATGCCTGAAGTCAAACAAACAATAATTACCCTGCTTTTTCCTCCGCTCCCTCTTTGACCCCTGCCCCAAGATCTATCTGCACTGGAACCACCACAGTGAAACAAAAGGTATGAAAATTTGTTTGTCATGGAAAAAAGTTAAGACCAAGTATGAGCAGACTATAGTATTTCATTTGAAAGGGACATGCGTTGTTTCAGAAATGAGATTTGCAGAGACAACTGTAATTCACCACTGCAGAAAGACAGAAAAATTGGAGATTGAACAGAAATAGTCCTGAAATAGCACCAGCAGAGAAACATAGCTTTAGACTAATATACCAGTCAGGGACATACATTTTAATCAGAAAATCCAGAGTCCCAGAGATTAACCTGCAAAGAAATTCAGTGGCTTTCAGATAAGATTTCAGGTCAGAGCCAATATTAATTTACCAGACATCCAAATACATCCACAATAATTCACTTTCTTTAAGAAGATATGAGTAAAGTCAGCACATGCTTTATAAAGGCATTGTATTTATTGCATATGTCTTTATGAAGAAACCCATCCTGTATTGCAGGCTGAGTCCACCTATAGTTATAGAAGCTTATATAATGGTCTGAATAAGAAAGAATCTTTCTCTGTCATGGTAAAAACACAATCTAAATAGCAATGGGAATGTATAGGAATTCAACCTTCTCAAATTTTATCACTGTATTTTTTTCTACTAATTTCCTATCAAAAAATGTATTAGACCTAGTTAATAATAAGTAATGTTTATCACCAAATATTGTAATTTATTTATATGTAAAGATAATATAGTAAACCCTTTTGCTTAAGTACATTCCCTTTACTCTCAGAAGTAACAGCTAGAGAATTCACATCCTCAGAAGTGGAAAACAACTTAACAGATGACAAATTTGTACCCTGTGTTCTTTCTAACAGTCTGCATGCTTTAGATATTTTTCCTCTGTGTTTTTCTGCATAGGCATACATGTAAGGTTCACAGTACATGTCCATGAGTTCTGGGTAAGCAATAAGTCAAAACAAAAGCAATTCAAACATGAATGAAGTCTGGGCCTGTATGCAGCTAAAACTCTTCTATCAGCCATCTGTAGCTGAAAAAAGAGCTGGGAGTTGATGCCTCTTGTTTAATATAGGATAAAATGAATGTGGTTTATATTGACAAAGTTAAGTACTTAGTTGTCTAAAACATAGAGAATACACCACAAGTAAATATTGTATGTTTTCCCATTTTAAGATGTTTTTCTGCAACATCCAATATGGACCTATTAAAACATTATGTGATAGATATATATGCATGTATGTATTTACCAATATTTCTCAACATATAAATTCTACTTTCAATCTATGCTATGCTTATGGTAATAGTTTTAAGGCAACTACAAGATCTTTGGCAAAATATTATCCCATGTTATTGCTGCGATAATTACTACTTTCTTCTAAAAGAACAGAGTTAGTTGTTTGGTTCATTCACCAGCTCCATTCAGACCTCTTCTTGATGTTCAGTTGTCTTCTCTGCCTTAGAAGTGTTGAACATATTTCTCTCGGAAGAAGAGCATTCAACTACATCTAGTGCTCTGAGCTGCTGTGTGCTGGTAGGGCAGATCATACCACCCTTTCTCATAGATGTGTGCCATTTTGTGGGAAAGAATAAAATAATTTTTGGACGAGACAGAGCCAGTAAGCGAGACTTTAATGCAGATAGCTTAGAGTGGGTAGAAAACTCCAACTTGATTGCTACAGCAGCCACCTGCAGATATCCAGTTTCCAGACCCTGTTGCAGAGATCAGTTATATATTTCACTGAGACTGGAAAAAGTTGCTTTGTCCTTACAAATTTATATATATAATCTGACATAGGTTACTTGTTGCTGCAATTAATTTCTCCAACTGTCCCTGATATAATTTAGCAATTTCTCATTTTTATTAACAAAAGTGAATACGTACCTTATTAACAAAAGGGACTGTTGAAGAGGCTTGTACGGCATTGTAAGAGCAACTGAAAGATTGTGGTACAGATGATTTGTAGTCTGAATGGATTACTGTTACAACCCTGACTATAAAGTAGTATTCTGCCTTGGTTAGAAACATTCTTTCCTCTGTATTTTTAAACCACCTTTGTTCATTACTGAAGATTTGCCAGTCACAAATGCCATTGAAGACTCTCATTCATAATGATGAAACAACAGGGAAGGCAGCTGCAAAACAACTTAGTTACACTGCAAGGTTCTATGCACCTTTCTTCCCTGTATCAGATACGGGCATCCTGCATCTCATACAATTGCAAGGAATTTGTTTTCATATCGTCAGCTGTTTTCTTTTTCAAATTTCATCTCAGCTCTTAAAAGTCTAGTATACCTTTTTTTTTTTTTTCTTCTAGTGACTATCTGCTTTATGGTGGCTGGATTTCCATTTTCTGAAGGAACTATATTTGACCTCCATGGGTTTTAAAAACAGCTGGATTTCTTTTTTACTGAAGAAAATAATATAAACCAGATGGTTTCACATAGTTGCAGATTTATAGGTTCGGTTTTCTCTCACTAAACTGCTACCATTCCAACAAAAGAATGCAGAATAGTGTGGGTTTTTTAATCTGATACCTTCACTATGGACAAATATGCATCTTTCCATAAGCCAAGAAATACCACAGAGTAGTAGTCTGTGGTAGTGGTAGCGGTGGGAAAGCAAACAAAACCACACTGCAGAAAAATCCAAGTGTGGTGAATTGGATCATGATTCTCAACACTCTCTGCACAGCAATGAACATCTGTAAGAGTCCCTCCTCACTTCTAATTCAGACTTCTGTTTCACAGCCCATTTTAGAAGGAAGGAATCCAGGTATTTCAGAGCCATTACACCTTCATAACAGACTGTTAGGTAAAACAGGGATGGACTATGCAAAAATCTTCCTTCCTCCACTTGTCCTAGCATGACAGACTAGTTAAGGACTGATGCAACACTAATGTAAATGTGAAGACTAAGCTTTCCCTCCACATGAGAAAGTAAGTGATGGGAGGGGAACAGATTTTCTCAAGCAGCGAGAACTTATCCCAGTTCATTCCAGCAAGCACAGTACCTCATAGGTGCCAAACTCCTCATTGCAAGTGAAGCCACTGCAGAGCTATTGCAACTACAGACAGTCCTTTATGCATAAAAGGGCCAGGGCACTTGCCACAGAGGTGGGCTTTAGGTCTTAGCTCTTAACCTTCTGCCATCGTTCTAGCATAGCTTGCATTTCCACTGAAGAATGAAGATTGTATTGACAGTATGGAATGGAAGAGCAAATGAGAATTAAGGCAGGCCAAAAAGCCCCCTTCCCCTTTCACTGCCATTAATTCCTCAAGTGAGCACAGTAAATATTTTGCAAGTATGCTGCAGTATAAATTTTTGAATAAGAATGGAGAAGGAGCAGATGAAGACTTCACAGGCTCTTCCTGGTGTGGTAGGCAGTACAATGTCGTCTGTTTAGGGCACACTCTAAAGCAACTATTTGACTGAAACCATCCGACTCTATTAACAGACCATGAGCTCACTACTATGAGCTACATGGTAATAATCCCAAAGCAATTGTATTAAGACAACAAATTATCTTATTTTTGCCTAAAAAATAGTCTTGCAGGAGCAGAGAAGAGGGAAGGAATGTTTTATTTATGTTTATCTATTCTAAAAGATCAAAACAATTAAAATGTTCATTAACATATCAAAATCATAATTATCTTCCTTGCAGAATGTCCTTTAACAGATTTAAACCTATAACAAATGATATGGCAAACCAACAACAAAAACATTGCTGTGTAGCTTATCTTAGAACTATTTCTTTACACCAATTTCCTGTCAGTTAGTGTCTGAACAGTTGCAAAATGGATCTTTCAAGTGTATATTCTTTATTTCTGTCAGAAATCCTTCTTTTATAATGAGCCTGGTATCACCAGATTATGTAGTTTAAAAATCTTTTCCTTTCTCCTTTTCTTTTTTATGTTTGACCATTCAATTTTAAAGGGAGAGAAAAGCAGTCATAGCCCTAGTAACACTAAAACCTGCTATTAGGTAAAGGTCTAAAAGGTCTTACATTTCATTTGCACAATCTAATTCAATGACTTCCGAAACCTTATTCTGTAGAAAAAGAAAGAACTCTACAGACTCTGTGGATATTGAAATGACATAATAATCTATGTGTTGGTGGCATTGCTAATCTACCTGGAGAACAAAACCCCTGAAACCTTCTAGTCAAGAGCTTATGGAAAAAAACTGTCTTGTGGCTGCATATAATGTTAGGCAGAAGATCATCACCTTACTCTGGTTAGTTTTGTCTGATTTCTGTGACTGAGTGTGTCTGCTGTGTCTGGGATTTATAAATTATTCAACAGAGAGAGACTGCTTAATGCAGCTTGACAGTCTAAAACTCTCATGTTCTGCACTTGTATGTACATATATATATTTATATACTTCTATATAATTTTATATGCATATAATATGCTTAAACCTTGATCTGCTCTTGCACTATTTCATAGCCTAGCTAGAATAATTTGCTTTTCATTAGTAGAGATTACTTCAAACTCTGAATTGGAATATTCAGCTGCATATGGTTTACATTCTAAAATTCATGTCAGTTGGAACAAATCTTTTTTCTGGAGCTAGCTGCTAATACTAAAGCAAAAATTATTTAGATGATGCTTCAGAAGACCGTAATTCATTGGATTTCTGTGTTCATTTGTGTATTATTAGATGGTTTTGTTCAATAACAAAATAAGGTAGAATGGGGCCCACCACAACTGTATGCACACAGATAAAGAAGTGCGAAGAGGACAGTGTTACAGGGGAAGCTTTCATGAAGAGGAGATGCTTCTTCTGGGTAATCCGCATGACTGGTGCCCAAATAAAGTGCCTGTACTCCAATGCAGGCAGCATGAGGAACAACAGGAGGAATTAGAGCTTGGTGTGCAGTTGCAGGGCTATGTTCTCATTGGCATCGAAGAAACTTGGCTCTTTAGGAAGGGCAGATGGGGACAGTAGGGGTGGGGAGTTACCCTTTGTATGACAGAACAGTGGGAATGTGGGAAGATCTGCCTTGGAATTGATGGTGAGCCAACTGAGAGCTGATGGGTAAGGATTAGTGGACAGACTAAAATGTGCAACATTGTGGAGGTGTCTCCTACCATCTGTCTGATCAAGAAGAAGTAGATAAGACCTTCTTCAGAGTGCACATTTGCAGATATTGGTTCTCATGGGTGACCTCATTCACCTGACACCTGTGGAGGGCCAACAGAGCTGGACACAAGCAATCCAGAAAGTTCCTGCAGTGCGTTGGTGATAATTACCTGAATAAAATGAGTGGGTGAGCTTACAAGGGGATGTGATCTGCTGGATATCATATTTACAAACACAGAAGAATTGATCAGGGATATGAAGGTCAGGGGCAGTTTTACTGTGGTGACTATGAGATTCTAGAGTTCAAGATCCCAAGAGGTGGGAGCAAGGCAAAAGGCAGGATCAGGAAAGCAAACTTTGGCCTGTTCAGAGACCTGCTTGAAAGATTCCCATGGGATACACTTCTGCAGAAAACAGTTCCAGGACATCTGCTTGATATTCAAGGATCACCTTCTTCAAGCTCAAGAAAGATTCATCTTAACAAGCAGGAAATCAAGCAAAAATGGGAGGAGGCACATCTGGAAGAAAGAGGAGTTCCTGACTAAATGCAAACATAAAAAGGAAGTGTACAAGAGGTGGAATTGGGGCAGGTGACCCAGCAGGAATATGGTGTTAAATCTGGTAACAGATGTGAAGGCCAACAAGAAGAGCTTTTACAGGTATTTCAGCTGTAAAAAGAAGACAAGGGAAGATGTGGGTCCACTGCTGAGTGAGGCAGGGACCTGATGGCAAAGGACGTGGAAAATGATGAGGTACTCAATGCCTTATTTGTTTCTGTCTTTACTAGTGAGATTTACCTTCAGGAATGCTAGGCATGTGAGACCAGACAGAAAGTCTGGAGCAAGGAAGGCGTGTCCTTGGTGGAGGAGGATCAGGTTAGGGAACATTTAAACTAATTGGACATACACAAACCTATGGGATCTGATGAGCTGCACCCATCAATGCTGAGGGAGCTGGCTGATGCCATTGTAAGGCCACTGTTGATTATGTTTGAAATGTCATGGCAATTGCAAGAGGTTCCTCAGGGCTGGAGGAAAGCAAATGTCCCTCCTGTTTTCAAGAAGGGCAAGAAGAAAGAACCGGGAACTACAGGCCAGTCAGCCTTACCTCAGTCCCTGGGAAGGTGATGGCATGAATCCACCTGCAAGCCATTTCCAATTGTATTGAGACAAGAACATGACTAGGAGTAGTAAGCATGGATTTATGAAGGGGAAATCTTGCCTGGCAAACCTGGTAGCTTTCTACAATGAAATTGCTAGCTCGGTGGATGAAGGATGAGCGATGGATGTTGTTTACCTTGAGTTAGCAAGGTTTTCAGCTCTGTTTCCCATAACATTCTGAAAAACAAACTAATGAATTACAGATTAGGCAAACAAATTGAAAACAGTCCAAAAAGCCAGGCTCAGAGGGTTGTGATAAGCAGCACAAAGCCTAGCCAGAGTCCAGACACCAGTGGTGTACCCCACAGGCCAATACTGATGACAATACTGTTTAACATTTTCATTTATGACCTAGACAATGAGACAGAGTACAGTTTGCAGATGATACAAAACCTGGAGGTAGGATTGATAGACCAGATGTTTGTGCTAGCATTCAAAGGGGCCTCAACTGGCTGAAAAAAATAGGCAGAGAGGAATCTCATGAAGTTCAATAAATGGAAATGTCAAGACCTTCCCCTGATCAAGAACAATCCCATGCACGAAGACAGACTGGGGGCCAAATAACTGGAAAGCATCTTGGCAGAAATGGGCCTAGGGGTCCTGGTGGACACCAAGTTTAAAGTGATTTGAACATGGCCTTGCAACATTGAAGGCCAGCAGCATCCTGGGCTGCATTAGGAAGATCATTGCCAGAAGACTGAAGGAGGTGATCCTTCCCCTCTACCTACTCAGTATGGGTGAGACTCCAGCCTGGAGTGTTGGGTCCAGTTCTGGGCTTCCTGGTACAAGAGACATGGACATACTGGAACAGGTTCAGCAAAGGGCCATAAAGAGAATTAAGGGTCTGGAACATCCACCACAGAAGGAGAGGCTGACCAAGCCTCTCAATGGTATCAAGAGACAGGACAAGAGGCAATGGCACAAACCGAAACAGGAAATTTCAACAAAAGAAGCAACTTTCTCACTTTGAGGATGATCGAACAGTGGAACAGGTTGTCCTAACAAGCTGTGGCATCTCCATTCTTGGAGATATTCAAAACCTGACTGGTCATGGCCCTGGGCAACTTGCTCTCATTGATCATTCTCTGACCAGGCAGGTTGAACTAGATGATCTCCGAAGGTCCCTTCCAACTTCAAGTGTTCTGTAATTTTGTAATTTATCAGTTATGGTTGAATATCTTAATATAAATGACCACATTTTCGCAACTCTGTAATGAGAGATTTTATTTTTAATTGTTATCTTCACTGATCGGTAATATCCAATGGATATCATAAGGTGGAAGGTTGTTTTGTTTTGTTTTGTTTTTTCAGATGGAAGCTGCAATTCAGTACCATGGATTATCAGCAGTACAAAGTAAAGTAAATGCTTTATCACAGTCTTTTGCAAAACTATCAGAAATGATTTCAACACAAACCTAGTACAAAGCATTTTGCTAGGCAATCACAAGCCATAAGAACAGGAACATGAACAAGTAGTGGCAACATCTGATTTGAGATGCCATGCTGTCTTCCTCTTGCTTCCCAAGGCCTTGGGACTGAATGTTTAAGAAGTTTTTAGTTATATCTGCTTTTTGGATATGCCTATAAGCAATTGCAAAAGCTGTGCCATTAGTACATGCTGTATCTAGACTTTTCTCATGACCATTACATTCTAGGACTTTTTAGTGTGGAAACTGGAAGAAGTTTTCCATCTAAAATGAGAGGGTTTAGAGCTCTTAACACTTGCTCTGACCTTTAGAAGTAGAACATGAGTTACAGTCCTTCCTTTAATGAAGGATTTTTATCAACTCAATTATTCCTCCAAGTATTCTCTACCTATTTTACCTTCATAGAGACCAACATTACTTTGATGAAGAAAGAGAAAATAGATCTGATATATGATATACTTTTTATGTCTTTTCTATGAATAAAAATCTCTGCACCTAAAAGTTACCTGGCTAGATGAACAGATTCTTCTACCTATTCTGCTAATAAACAGTCAAGAAAATTAGAATTCAGGTGCTATATTTTCATTCTCTGATTCAGAGAAGTGCTTATGCTGGTGGCTGTCAAATTTCTTTCCCCCCCTTCACATATAGAATGCATTCTTTGAGAGTCCTGTATACACCAGCTAAAGGAAAAGGTCATGCAAAGTACAAATCATGATTCACATAAATTAACCTAAAAATGGTATACCTACTACACTTCAACAAGAAGCACAGCCAGCTATATACACCTTGTATAGAAGATTAGTTATGTAAATTATGTATACACAATCAGTAAATGACATACAGACTTCACAGTAAATTATTTCATAGCTACATAGCAGAAAAGACAGATTTAAACCCAAAATGAATACTAATTAAAAAGAAAAAATAATCTGAATGTGACCAGGGGAAATATCTTAAAATATCACTGAACATATCAATACAAAATGTGAAAGTCTTAGGCCTCACTGAAATTGGGATTCATATTGACTTCAATAGGATTTCACCTTTAGAGTGTTACTCCAACTCTCTTTTTTCAGAAAAAAAAAATACCTTCAGCGATAGAACAGAATGAAGCAGCAATATATCTTATCTAAACTCTACACAAGCCAGTGGCTGGCAGCAACAAGAATTACAAGACTTGACAGGTTGGAATTTTAAACGCGACACAATCATATCAATCGGAGGGCACAAGCCAGAGCAAAACTTAATAACCTGGTGCCTCCTGCATTGGTGACAGCAAAAATAAATCCATAAGCCAGACAGTTTTAGGAAGGTTTCTTTCCCAGCCCTTTTAAGAAATACAGGTTTCACTAAAGCCACAGACCAGAACAAGATGCAATGAAGAAAAACTGTACTATATTTTAAACCATCTAAATGGGCATTGCAAAAAGCCCTGTTCCATGATAGTTAATATGAGCAGCCAAACAAAACTAAAAGCAAACAGAAAATAACAGGAAAAATAGACTGACTTATTAACTACATATAAATGAAAGACATTGGGCAGGACAGTCCTCTGAGGGTAATTACCCCCTTTCACATGGAGCATTTGGCCAGATGAGACCAAAGAAGAGGAACATCCCGTACAATTCCCTGGGAAGTGTCCTTCTAAGTCAGAAAGGGCTGGAGTACTGCAGGGAACTGAGGAACAAAATTACCCAGGACAACAGATTTGGAGCACTTACCTGATAATGTGTATTTAGTGATTCCTCATCTGAAGCTCTGACATGTTATGAAGGGCCATGAGGGGGATTGCACATTCCTTTTTTGTAGCACTTCGAAACAAAACATGGTCAAAACCAAAAAGCCACAAAAAGGCAGTTCCCCATTTTCATGAAGTCTGACTTGCCCTTGCAAAATCACTTGGCAAGTCACACAGCACTAAATGGAAGCTTTGACTTTACAAATAAAGCAAAATTAAGTCTGCATTACTGTCGTGGTTTAACCCCAGGCAGCAACTAAGCCCCATGCAGGTTGAGATAAAGACACTTTAATAAGTAAAGCAAAAGCTGTGTGCACAAGCAAAGCAAAACAAGGAATCCATTCCCCACTTCCCATGGGCAGGCAGGTGTTCAGCCATCTCCAGGAAAGCAGGGCTCCATCACACCTAATGGTGACCTAGGAAGAAAAATGCCATCACTCCAAATGTCCCCCCTTCCTTTTTCTTCCCCCAGCTCTATATGCTGAGCATGTTGTCATACGGTCTGGGATATCCCTTGGGTCAGTTGGGGTCAGCTGTCCCAGCTGTGTCCCCTCCCAACTCCTTGTGCCCCCCCAGCCTCCTCGCTGGTGGGGTGGGGTGAGAAGCAGAACAGCCCTTGGCTCTGGGTAAGCACTGCTCAGCAACAGCGAACACATCCCTGTGTTATCAGCACTGTTCTCAGCACAAATCCAAAACACAGCCCCATACCAGCTACTAGGAAGAAAATTAACTCTACCCCAGCCAAAACCAACACAATTACTTTTTAATAAGATACACAACTGTAAACTCTAACCTGTGCTTGCTAATTGTCAGTCACATTAAAAATACCTATTAAAGACTTAATAGGATTAAACATAAACCATATACAAATAAGAATCATAAAAATATCTGTCCCCAGACATTATGGTTTGAAATATCACCTTCTGAACTAGCACTATTTATAACTACTTGATTCTACATCAAAGAATA
This sequence comes from Aquila chrysaetos chrysaetos, assembly GCF_900496995.4. Classification (NCBI taxonomy): domain Eukaryota; kingdom Metazoa; phylum Chordata; class Aves; order Accipitriformes; family Accipitridae; genus Aquila; species Aquila chrysaetos. The sequence goes on from NC_044007.1 coordinate 61,129,998, forward strand.
GGGACTTGAGACTTTGCAATCAGTGCTGCTTGCGGTGTTACTGTAAAATTACATCCATACCCAATGAGAAATATCATAATCAGTTCCCATTGCAAGTCACTTGGAATCTGCCTGGCCCAATTAAATAACTGTAAGACCATTCTGAAAGACATATTCTCCCCAGAGCATTGCAGAAATTTAAAATGAGCCAAGTGAATTAGCCACAGTATATAGGTGGCCTGTTCTCTGCCTGTAGGTATAATTTTAAGCATTTCTAAGATCTATTCAATCAACTCATTCACTTTGTGGCTAATAACTGTAACAAATACCATTTTCTTTCTGGGTAAGTTTTGCCTCATTTGTTTCAAAGCTGTGTACTGGATGTAGCAATTGTGCAAGAGTCATGACATGTAATTATAAATTAGAATATTAAGGCCTGGCTTCTTGCATAGGTGAAAATACTACAATTGAAAATAAAACAAAACAAAAGAATGTGGAAACAACATTCAGTTTGAGATCAGTAGTCATCATTACTTAATGACGACTTAATGACATGGAAAAAGAATACACTGGGGTTTTTTTTGTAATGGTGAAACATGAGAATTACCTTTGAACACATTTAGTTTTATAAAGAAGAAGTGGAATACATCCATAAATAATTGCAGAACAAGGGATCATGTTAGTGCTGATGGTAACATTCATATCCAACTTTCTGGTAGGAAATGGAGGTTTGGAGTTATCAGAAGAGGGGCCCTAAACATTTCTGAGTTACCTCCAGAAATACTGCAAAGCATTCACCTGACCACATGATGCAGTAGTAATCCATTCCTTCCCTATTATTATTTATGCTGTGATTGCAACCACCTCTGCAAAATGCCTTATTTTTATCACTGTAAGTTATTTGAATACACCTCAGGCATTCAGTTACTTCCGCTACAGAAACACTATCTTGTAGCATTTCTGGGTCTGTGATAAGAATTGTAATCCTCCCCTCATTTTATTAGTAACCATTCAAATGGACACAATAGATATATATCGCTACTCCAACTTACATAGGCTTGTTTATATTTTGTTATAAAATCTATTCTTTGGTACCAGAATGGAAAAGGCGTATGCAAAAAGAAGTATATAACCAAGCATAATTGTTTCGGAAATTAAATGCATGAAAGTCAGGAAATTAAATTCCCAGTGTTCAAGTTCAGTATTAACCCAATTCACTTGTGATCATGTATGGAAAAGTGATTTCTAGAGGACATCAATTGTACTTTGCTATTTGTCAAATTATAAGCAGAACTGATAAGGTAGTTTGACAACTTCCCATTAGAAGCAGCTGGTTTAGATTGCCAGTAACATTAAACTTGAAATATACAAGCTTGAATATCTGCTTTAGGATTATTGCTTTTTATTTTCCTGAATGCTCAATAGATTTAGTTTATGAAAAAGAAGAGCGAGAGGTGACTTCATTGTGGCTTGTAAGTGCCTTCATGAGGAGAAAATACCAAATAGTAGAGAGCTCTTTAGTCTAGCAGAATAAGGCATAGCAAGAACCAATGGCTGGAAGATAAAACTAGGCAAACTCAAATAGGAAATAAATGTACATTTCTTTTAAACCAAGTAATTTTTCTATAGAAAGAAAACTACCTGGGAAGTACTGTGAAATCCATTTTTTTAAACAAAGTTTCTTCAAAGCAAGAGTGATATCTTTCTGGGGGTTGCTTTCATTGTACAATATTGGCACAAATGCCAGGGAAAATGTATGTTATTTGATGACCTGAGCTATACAAGAATGTAGTCTGCAAGTCCTGAGATGCAAAGGCTGAAGAGAATTCAGCACATCACACAGCATCAATGAGAAGGCCCAAACAGAATAAGGCAGCTACTAAAACCCATGAGATCCCAGCCGTAAGTATCTATCCGACTAAGAAAGTTGATACAAAGACTGGCTTAGATTTCCCTGGCTTTGGAATGGAAACAAAATGCCATACCTGGCCCTGTAAAGACATCTTTTCTGTAGGTTGTGACAGTCTTAGAGCCTTCTGATGTAAGCAGTTTGGTGGGTGTACAGAGAGGCACCAGCATCTGCGAAGCCAAAACAACCAGTTCTCACGCTCTTCCTCTACATGCGTTGTGAGGATCTGTTTCTCCAATATCGCTGGAATCATCTTAGTTCTGAGGTCATACTCAGCCTTCCATGACTATTATTACAAACCCTGAGAACAGTGAGAAATGATGCTTTCTGAGCTTTAGATATGATTTCTTTTTTTAAACTGCATTTTTTTTTCTCTTCACAATAAAATCACTACAGTTCTTTTCTCACTGGCTGCAAATTCTCAGTTATTTCCTGGGGATGTGCCTGGCATTTGAAAGCCCAGTTTTTAATGCTAATACATTTGTTTCTGATAGCAAGCCCCAATATAAATCAACTGCTCTACCATCTAGGTGGACGCAATGTTTCAATGTCTCACGGAATACAACTTATTTTTATACTCCCTTTAATCCATTTAATGCAACTACAGTAATGGGAATGCAGCACAGTAATGGGAATTCTTTTCAGGTGCAACGGAAGTTGCCATACATCTGTTCACTCGCCTCAATAGTCACTGTATTGAACTATGTCTTACCCCCTGACGTGTCTAAACATCTGCTTAAAAACCTTTTCAGATGGTACCCTGAACCAGTAACAATTCAGAATTGAGTAAAATTGTGTCGCATGTGCAGTAACTATAAGGTACAGCGGAAAAATCCTGAGACAGCATGTACACAGTAAGTTTGCTAGATAACTACAAGTTGAACTTGTGCAACAGTTGCTCCATAGACAGCTCAGAAAAGTGCTACCATTATTAGCAACACAATCACAACATTATTGCATTTGCATGCATAACAGATTAGCAAGTCCCTGAATATATTCTGTTTGAAATTGTTGAGAGGTTATGATGAAAGAGAGAGGGAAAACATATGTGCATGAATTCTCATAGGGATAGGGAAAGAAGTAACAGGCATGAGAAGTAACAGAATGAAAGTAAAAAAATGTGTCCATACCACCATCATATTTTTAGGATCATTTCACTGCCCCTGTCAGACTTAGTCCCGGATAGATCTGATTTTTTTACGCCTGCCTTGGTATTAGAGAATGAGACAGACCTTATTTTTCCTACTGGGCTGTTACAGCCTTTTTCTCTCTTATTAGCAGTGCACTTTTAAATTTCACAGCACTTTCCAACCAGAATTTTTTTCATTGACTTTATTCCTATTTTCAACTTCTAGTTTATGCTGCTTTCTGATAGAATTAAAATTCTTCTAGAACTCATGGTTTCCCAACAAATAGAGAGATTATCAGTTTCACTACTTTTAACCCAACAGAAAAAAAATCATCTGTTCCTTATCATGTGAATGCAAGGTTACTGTGTAAAACAAATTCACCAGTTGTTTTGATTAGTAGTAATACTTTCATTAAAAAGCAGACATAAAATTCACCCCCATAAAAATCTACATATCTACATATTTGCATTAACTTCATGTATCTTGTTTTGATAACAGAGACAAAAAAGAAATTTTTTTTCCAATCTGTCTTTCATTTTTTAATCTTTTTTCCTGCATGAATATCAACACACAGTATAATCCATTGGTTGATGTTCTTTCATTACCTTCTAATGGCTGGTGTAGTGCCTAGAGCTTAATTTTAGTTCACAGTGCATCAATAACAATGCAATAAGCATCCTTTCCTTGGTAAATAAGAATTCTTTGAAGATCAGCTACATGTTCATAAAAGCTATATTTACAGCAATGTTTACCTGTCCATCAAGGGGTGTTACAGACTTCCAGGGCTTTTTATTAATCCCTCAAATTAAGATTCACGGAAGGCTTCCCTGTGCAATATGATATACCAGCACAGCTAATGATAGATCAGAAATCTCAGATATAGTCTACCAGATAGCATTCATCTGCATACTGACAAAATTATCAAAGTTTTCCTAAACAAGATACTACTGGTTATTGCTCACCATGGTATACGGAGCTGTGATCAGAGGAATCATTGGTAATATTTGGAAAATGTCCAGATGCTGGTGACATCACTTTCAAGATAAAAATTCCTATAATGCTTTCTTTCTGGTTTTCTGCTAGAAACCTTTGTTTTAGCTTTAAGCACAAGTATTTTAAGCAAAAATGCTGGAAAGATAATGAAGCCTCACAATTTTTCTTAATAAACTTGCCCTTGATTTGTAGCTATGGAATAACATTATTGCATTCAATACCACTGCATTTTTACTGAACCTATTAAATGGCATGCAAGATCATATAGTTAATAATAATGCAATTAATCAATGAATCAGAGCTAAACAACAGTTTTCTGTTGAATACCTATTAACAAGTATTTATTTTTAGGGAGGTTTTTCTCACCACTCTGAACTATACTCTTAACATCCTTGTGTAAACCTTACATTCCTGCAAACAGCTTTGTTCAGACTTGGAAGTAGCAACCCAAGCTACACAACTAACTTCTTGCAATAGTTTGCAATCTTCTTCCCATTTGTCTGGCTGACTCAGTCCTGGCTGGCTATCATCTTTCAAAACTTTCCTCCGAGGAGCAGAGGAGGCAGACTTGCCGAAGGCTGTGCTGCCTGCGACCAGAATTACAGCGGTGTAGAGACAACAGCCCAGGCTATTTCTGGATGTGGTTAGTGCCAAGTTTTTCTTGACAACTGTGCTTCACACTGACAATGCAAATTACTGATGCTTTCATTTCCAGCCACTTTTTCTTCCTTTTTGCACCTCCAACTGATGATTATAGCAGGTTCAGAGCTTCTTCCTGCTTACTCCCTTCCTTGTCTGCTGGAACAAGACTGTCAACAAGCTGACCCTCTGATCTTTTAGCTGATAATCACTATGTCAGCTTAGTTTGCTTTTGGATAGTGCTGTCACATTGAATTAGCATTCTCCTTGGAGAAACTTGTCATTTTCAGCTCTGCCATATAAGAGGTTTGGAGGCCATTAAATTATAAGTGATTTTAAAAAGAGAAGCTAAAGTAAGTAATATTTCAAAAGTTTTGCAGTCGCTTTCATTAGATCTCCTGAGGAAGAGCAAAATCATTAAGTAATTATATGCCTAAAGACCCTCTAAAATGTATTACTTTAGAGGTTCAACTAGTGGCTTTGTTTCAATCATGCCCCTTGATGTCTCTAGTCTAGTTTCAGAAAATAGTATCGTACTTTAGATTCTATTATATTTAATAGCCACAGTAGGAGCCCAAACTCAACATCCTTATTTTTTTACAAACATTTGAGCATGCAAGCAGGAATTCTAACACACAAGTCACAGTTTGTACCACATAGACAACCAACAGAAGCCACTCAGCAATTAAGTGAAAGCACAGAAGTTTTCAAAGGACAGTCTCTTTTGTTGTCATAATTCTGGATCTTGAAAAACAGAAGATAAATCCCTAGCAAAGACAAAATAAAACCTACAACACAGTATTCATAAAGCATCTATATGATAGTGTATATGTATAATATCATCTGTATTATTTACATTAATGTCACAGAGTTTACATAAAAGAGAAAAGAAATAAAATATCTCCAAAACCCAAACACCATCATTTAATTCTAAACAAGGAAAATACATTATTTACACAATATTTGTTCTGCTTGTCCCTAAGAGTCAACTGTGTCCCTGTGCAATATCAAGAGTAGTCTCTTCTGTTAACAGTGAGGAGGAAGTTTATTACCTAATATCCTATGTATTACTGCATGAGAAGACATGAAACTTAATGCAAATTTAATACTATTACTGAAAATTCTGAAGTAAAGAGGAAAGAAAAGTTAAATATGTAAAATCTGTTGTCTTTGGCTAGGACAGTCCCCACTTTTTGTCTTAACTGTTTCATTACTACCATTAGCAGATAAGGAGGGATGTTATGATTTATAATTTTTTTAAATGCTGGGAATTTATTCTTCTCTGCTTCAATAGCCTAGCAATCAGAATCGGATGTTTGCAAATTAATTTCAATTTAATGTACCATTTTGGAAAAATAAGGGAAAATGTCACTAACGGATTCCGAACATATGATCTTCAAGAGATGACAAAGACTGCAGATTGATTGACAGATATAGCTTGGCTTAAATCTAATTAATCCCTTGCTTAACTCTTCACTAAAGAATGCCTTAAGCTTTAAGTGGATGATAAAATAAAAGGATAGTAGAAATCCTTAAACAAGTACATATAGTTGCTTAGGATAAAAACCAGGTTTATCTTTAGGAAATTATATTATTTGTATCCATCTGTTCATTCCATGTAGAACTGATAAACTCAATGCTTTTCACACCTAAAAACCTCAAAACCTTTATTTAAAAAAGAAATTCCCCCATCAGAAATTAATTTTTCACATTAATTGTATCTGGATGCAAAGCAATGTCTGCTGCTTCTATAAAAAAATATAAGTAGAAATTATTTCAAAAGCATCTGAAGAAAAAAGCATTGGAACACCACAACCATTCTTGAAAAAATAACACATTCTCAACAGTCATCTGAAGAGCTAATAAAGGGGTGCCTACATAGCCTGGACATGCAAAAGGCATGCCTGAGTCTTGGCTGAATGTAGTCAGAGGTAGAATGTCTTTTGTTTGTTTCCTCTAATCCAGACCATTTAACTAACAAAATTAGAGCCTAGTCACATAAAAAAGGGTCAGAGCACTGAGGGAGTAAGTGGACCCTTAAATAACAAGTGCCTCAAGTAATTTCTCCCATTAGATGCTTGGGTGTATTGGAAGTATTGTGAAAGACAATTCTACATCTGGTTTTGGAAGTATCTTTGGTAAGTGTGTTTTGTGCTAGGTAGGCAACATCTAACCAATGTTACTCACAACAAGCTGTGCTTTTATGTTCCATTTGTTCCCTGTTCTATAGCTCACACAGCCGTTCAGCAGGGCTTTGATCCTGAACGTTTACTTATTGGTGTTCTGACTTCAGAAGCACAAGTCATCAAACCGTCTGTGGGCAATTTCATTTCTGAAACCACTAGCCCCAGTACATCTACTTGCTTTCCTATAATAATGTGAAAAAAACCTCAAAATACTACAGACAATGGAAAAGATTTTGCTAAAGTGTTCATTCAAATACTCTAAATGGATGAATAGTACAAGCACTTGATCAAATAGCTACCAAACAGAAAGTAAACACAAACCTACTGATTTCAGTGGAATCAGAAGTAATAACATTTTCTTGACATATATAATCTCTCTTGCCAAGAGATAGCTAAACATTTTCATTCTGGTTGATAGAAACATTTTATACACTGGAGCCTCTTGTAATACTTCAGTTAAGATTAGGGGAATTTTTTTCCCTTCCTAATAGTGTATTCTTCTACAAGTTTAAAAAAAAAAAAACAAAACCGCCAATAAAAAGGCTTACAAATAGATTTCTTTCCTAGTTATGAGTCACAGTGTGCATTTTAGATATCCTTGACTGTTTCTTTTTTTTAAAAACTTTCTATTAATGTAGAAAGGCCTATATCTTTTTTTTATGGTTTTCTGTTGTGAATAACAAACATGTCACACACAGATTTCTTCAGTAAAAGATAGACTGTAATCATCACTCCCCTCAACCCATGTACAAGGTTTCTAAATCAAGAGTTTTTATTTAATCCCAGCATCATGTTGTATTTTATTTCAGCAGACTTCCACTTATAATGATTGTCAATGTCATGCTGACCTTCCCTGTCTCCTACTTTCCTCTGGCTCTACCATGGGAGAAAGAAATCCTTTATTATTAATAGACTATTTTGAAATCCTCTGCACATCTATCTTGGAATCACACAAAGTCAATATTCAATGATATATGCTGCCCTATCTGTCATTTTTAATCACAAACTGTACACTCCCTGTAATAGTTATTGTAATAGTGAATGAATCATGCCACTTTGATAATAATAAGGCTTACAATGCATGTAAAATAGATGGGAATTTCCCCTGAATTTTAATGATTGGTGTATTTTAATAGACTATTGTTCTGACATGTTGCTGGCTTTGCAGTAGTAGATGGGAGTTATCACTGGGCATATACAGAGTTTTAATTTAAAGGAGATTAAGATAATCAGAAGCAGACCAATGCATAACCCCCATGCCAAGTTGTCAAATTGATAAACTGTATCAGGATATTGTAATCTTAAAATGATTCCCTGTGATAGAAAATAAAGTTAATTTAACATCTGAAAGAGAATGGCAACTTGCAGGCACCAACAGACATGATGGTTTCTTGTGACCAACCATCTTTTTTTTTTGTGGGAATGGGGGATGTGGGGTGATGCTTTGTCCCTTCTGCTTTAAACCCTTTGAAAGTGGCAAAATAAAAAAAATAAATAAATTAAAAAAATAAATAATAAAACAACCCACAAAAGCCAAGAAAAATGTCCAGTAAAACAATCATCATTTATCATATGAAGCCATATCACAAGTGCTTCAATTTTACTTAAGAGACCCTTAGCATTTCCTAATGTTAGGATAGAATAGACTAGACAAGAACAGAACATTTCATCTGGAAGGGACCTACAACGATCAGCCAGTCCAATTGCCTGACCAATTCAGGGCTGACCAAAAGTTAAAGCATGTTGTTAAGGACATTGTCCAAAAGCCTCTTAAACACTGACAGGCTTGGGGCATCAACCACCTCCCTAGGAAGCCTGTTCCAGTGTTTGACGACCCTCTCGGTAAAGAAATGCTTCCTAACGTCCAGCCTAAACCTCCCCTGGCACAGCTTTGAACCCTTCCCACACATCCTACCAGTGGATGCCAGGGAGAAGACCTCAGTACCTCCCTCTCCACATCCCCTCCTCAGGAAGCTGTAGAGAGCAATGAGGTTGCCCTCCTTCTCTCAAACTGGACAAGCCCAAGGTCCTCAGCCGCTCCTCAGAGGACATGCCTTCCAGCCCTTTCACCAGCTTGCTTGCCCTCCTCTGGACGCATTCAAGGACCTTCGCATCATTCTTAAATTGCGGGGCCCAGAACCGCACACAGTACTCAGGGTGAGGCTGCACCAACGCTGAATACAGCGGGATAATCCCCTGTATTGACCAGCTGGTTATACTGTGTTTGATGCACCCCAGGATGCAGTTTGCCCTCTTGGCTGCCAGGGCACACTGCTGACTCATGCTGAGCCTGCTGTCAATGTTACGAAACTGAAGTAATGTTATCCACAAGAAGAGAAGTATAAGCAAGTTATAAATTCACATTAGGGATAACATAAGGAAAATGCCATATGCATTCAGAACACAGTAAAATAATTTCTGTTTGGTTAGAGGTTACCACGGACTTTTCGTTTCCATCTACATATCTTAAATAGTGTTTTGTTTTGTTTGGGATTTTTTGTAAAATACATAAAAAGCAGTGTAAGAAGGGAAAAAAACTCTCTTAAGATTTCTTAGTTGAAATGAAGAAAACCAGTTGAATTAATATTTAAAAAAATAATTCTGTTTTCCTCGTAATTTTTTTTAATGAGCATCTGCCTGTGAAAGAAACTCTAAGTTTTAGCCCTCTATTTTTTAATCAAGAAAAAATGCAGGATACTGCTTTGAAAGGTGGGCAGGGAGAGGGCAGAGGAAGCACCTTTTTCCTTTCTTAAAAATCCAACTAGTAAAAATAATGCTAAAAATGTTTTTGCAACAGCAAAGACTGTTTTGCATTTCCAATGTATTTTACCAGAGTCTGAGTTTAATACAATGTTCCCTCCCTCCCTTCTGGCTTCAAGAGTTTCAGTTCCAGACTTTATAATCATGAAAATGAAGAAATTGGATAATGAACTCATAATTCATCAAAGAAGGTAAGTACTTGCCTGCATTCTAATGGAGGCTTTTTATTTAGACTAGACATACACTTAAATGCTTTGTAAAGCAAGGACTAACCACATTTGTTTTAGGATCACAAAGATATGTCCAATGTAAATGTTCAAAAACATGGGTTTCTTGCTACTGATGTTGAGCGTGGATCTTTGCACGTCATATACTAGGTTTTTTCCACACGTTAATTATACCTTCTTAAGTACAGATGCGAGGTGATACCTTAAATATGCAAATAAGAGCTTTCATATTATATGTCTTACATTAAGTAGCCACTATAAAATGCTTTTTGGATGCAATTTTAGTTTATTCTTGTAGGTTTGGGGTAATGAAGCTTTTTTGGTGTAACTGTAATAGTTTAAAATCTCAGTATTTATATGTGGTTTAATTATATAAATTCCTTATAAATAAGATTAGGAGAAGGATGCTAACAGCATGGCATTTGATACTAACAATAAGTCACTATCCTTGCTAGCTGCAGGGTTAGTGAGGCAAAGCTAATAATTTAAACTATGAAGCCAAAACCTAATAAAACTGCAGGAGCAAAAAGAATTTCTTTCAGAATTGAAAACATGACATATTTGTGAGCCAATGGCAATCACACTATAGAGTTCAGCGAATAAAGCAAAGTTCCTAGAAGGCTAAAAATATAAGATATTCAGCATCAGGAAAGAAAAGGAGGGGAAAGGTTTATAGAGGAGTATATTCATTACAGAGCATAGTCAAATATGCATTTCAACAATGCAATATGCTCAAATACAAATATGTTTAAACATTGGGGAAATAAACTCTTTATTTTGAATTATTTATGTAATTGATCTTCTATAACTTCATAATTCTGTTCACACCTTGCTTAAATTTCTTGCATTTCAGAAGTTATAAAATGCATTTCAGTCTGAAGCACCAGTGCAGGCAGAAATCCTTGGTCCAGCTGAGCATTCTTGTAGCCATCTCTTAAATAGTCAGCTAGGTTTGTTCTTGCTTTGCTCCATGGGCATGGTGCCAGAGTACCCACAATGAAAATGTACACGACTGCTCTTGCTTTTGGAGCAGTCGAGCTAGCTCCCTCCAATACCCCGGCACAGCCCGTAGGGTCGGTCCAGCTACCTCTGCACAGTCCCTTTAGAAAGCCCACTGGGAGCTGCTTTGCACCAGCATGGCTCCGCTGAAGAGTCCAACAGCACCATCCACCTGCGTGGGCACACCACCAGTACCATCTGATCTAATGGAGTATGAAGCAGGAACTGGTCTCCTCAGGCTTCTTACCTCAGAATTGTTCTCTTCTTATTGCTTATTTTAGGGTTAAATATTTGGGAACTTGAAGACAATTGGTCTATAACTGTTTGCTGCAAAGTCCAGTGTTTAGTGGCAATTTACTACCCACAGCTGTAAGGATATGGTCTTCACAGTGTTTGATGACAGGATTAGAATTACAGTTTGAAATACATAAAGGTAGGTGTAAAGAAGCTAAAGACAGAGAATGTCAGAGTATGGCTGAACTCAGCAGACCACCTAGGTAAGAAACTACCTGATTTTGACTGCAAATATTCTCCATTGTTGATTGCTATGCAGTTACCCCGTTAAGAGTATGAAGAGGATTAGAGATGAAAACTTACATTGAGGATTACCAGAGGTTTTGCTACATATTTCAGGAGTATACGATCAAAAGAGAAGCATTGGCACCTAAATAAAAGTTTCTACAAGTAAGTATTCATGCTGTTTGTGCTGTCATTATACTGAAAGAAAGGTGGTCAAAGCAGTGAAAGCCAATATAGGCACATTAGTTTGTAAGCAGGAAATAAAAACATTCCTTAAAAACATTTTCACATCTTCAGAATTAAATCAAATTTATAAACTATGGTATTCATTGAGGACCTTAGCTAAAAGTTATAGAAAACATAGAATGGGTGTGAAAAGGTTGCATAGAATCTTGACACTATAACCCATACAGATTCTTCCACCAAATTTTTTTCTTAAAATATGCATTTTTTAGTTAAAAAGCCTTGTTAGAGCTCAATTAGTTTCCTATGAAGTTAATATATAGTTCTGTAAGTATATGTACTTGAATCTGTCTTTCTTAGCAGTGTAAAAGAAGCTCTTATTCCACGCCATCCACTGGGAATGTTTCATAGTATACTCCAGTATTTATTTTCACTAAATTTTCTGGACAGAAAAGGAGATCAGATATCAACACTCTTCCTGTAGAACAGAAAGAAAATGTGCAAATTCATTTAAACTAGTAATCAGTAGAACCAGCAACATGTGACCATTAGTTACATACTTAACTAATATTCTTTCCCATTCATAATTTTTTTACTACTTGTTTAGTATTCCAGGCCAAGGTATGTTAGAATGGCAAGAAAAGGCTATTGCCTGGGAAAGGCTTTTATGTCACAGGATTTTATTGTAGTTTTGCCTTGTAGTTATTTTTTTATTCAATATTGTAACTTATTTTTTCACTTACATCACTGGTTTATAAAGTAGGTGAAGTTTAGGATCTCACATCCACCAGAAAATTCCTTTCTAAGTACAATATATTTGTTTCGGTTTCAAAGCTTCCTCTCTTCTTTCTTTCCTTCTTTCTTAGTTTCCCTTTATCTGACTGTCCTGATGCCATGCATACCTAACCAGCTGTGGTTAATATTTGCCAGTAATATTCTTCTTTCTCAAAGGCATCAGATTTTTAGCATTGAAAACTGATTTTGGCAGCTCAGTGGAGATGACCTTGCAGGTTCTTGTAGGACTCCCAATCCTATGCTGTAAAATTGCCTTAAAATCAAGGAAACATTTTTATTTTCAGCCACCCATTAAAATCACTGAATTATCCAAATTTAAAAGTAAAACTGAAGTTCTTTCTTTGATTGGAATAGAAAACTTAAGAAGTAGTTTATTTAAAGACACAATTTTTAAAGAAGAGAAGAATACATTTTCTTTAAAATAGCTCGCTCTTTTCCGGGTTTGATTTAAATGTAATTTTTTCATTCCCTTCAGCTAGCAACATCTTCAGTAATGTGAAATCCCAAAACAGGTAAAAATTCCTCAGAACTCAAATGCAAACATTTTGCTAAGCTTTGTTCTTAGACTCAAAGCAGGCTCCACTTACTTCTCATCTTTTCTAAGGCATTTCTAGAGTGTAAGTTCATCCTGATTTCTGAAGCTTTCACTCATAATTATCTATTCAAATACTTTTTTTCGCTCATTTTTTGGCAAATAGAATCTTCTTTATGCAGTTTTAGCCATTGTTGTAAAGAAGTCTTCAAAATGTCTCTGCCTATGAATGGTTTCATGTGTTTAATTGTAAAGCAATCTGTTAATCTCATCTGAAAGTGGTTTACTCAGGGAGGAAGATTCAGAATGTCTCTTTAAAAAAAGAAACCCACAACAAAACAACGCAAGAAACACCAAAAAATTCAGTATTTTCATTTTACAAACTGTGTACTTAGGAGAACAATAATAAGAACCATAATGCTGAAAAGTTCATAAATAACTGCATTTGGAGACGGATGTGTTAAAAGAAACCTCCTCTCTATCAGTTTTGTCTGAGCTAGCAATACTAAAACATCATTATTTCAGCTTCAACCGAGAAAATTTCCTTTATATTTACCAAACTTAATGTTACCTACTATTGTTATTTTACACAAACTGTGCTAGGCACAGTATTGGAAATGTAAAAGAACCCACCACAGCAAAAAAAGCAGTTTTACTGAAGCTTGTAGTGATTTTATACTGTCAAGAGAAGGCTTTCCTTCATTTATATTCAGTATTTTTTCTCTGTTAAAACTTATCATTGTTTCAAGAGATAGTGATAATTAACAAAGGATAGTTAAAAAAACCCAAAATACATACATCTGTGAAAAAATTAAAAATTAATTTCCATGTTATATTATATAAATTTTTGTCACCATTTCAACAAGTGATCATTTTATTCTATATTCATCTTCTTAACAGTTCCTTAAAATATGTTAAACTAATTTGATACTGCTGGTTAAGAAGGGAGGGAGGGGAAACAACATTTCATTTTTTTACCTCACTAGATGACAATTTTCAGTGACTTATTTCAGTGATATTTACAATAGAAAATTAATCCCTCCAAAAAAAGGAAATTTAGGTGAATATTTTAGAATGCAGACCTACACTTACTTCACTGTAAGGCATACAGAAATGCACATAAGAGATTTGTAAATATTGCTAGGCAGAAATTTTCTCTCAAATCTGAATACATGTTGTCAGTTCTGACCATTTTGGCCTAGAGAAAGCAAATTTAAAGTAAGCAACTTCATACATTTATACAAAATGATATCGATTCAGAAAATGTGTTTGAAAGGCTGGATCACAATAGATTACTCTTCACTTTGCTGACTGCTTATTGTGTCATCTTTTTTTGAAAGCTGTGCTGGTGCTTTCTTTCTTTTAAAGATTCAACATTTTTAAGGGTTATAACACTACATGTCTACACTTTATCCATCATCCTTGAAAAATGAAATGAATGCCCGCATTTTGGAATAGTTGAATCAAGAGAGTGAATTACGTTACAGTTTGAACATGAGATATGCTATTTTCTGTTATCTACACTTCACAGGCTTCTTAACTACTTCACAGGTCTTAACTACTACTTGTAAAACAATGTTATATTACCTTCTATCGAACCATTTTTCAAATAAAGTTGAAATCTTGATTCCACAGAAGTATAATTACCTTGGAGTAATACTGAAGCTATTTGGGGCATAGTGAAACACCCAGAATTACAAGTCTCAGAAATCATCAACTACACTAAAATACAGATAATTTAACTATCTTCAGCTCCTAAGCATTATATTGCTCAGGCTCCTTTGGCTAAACTAGTCTGTTATGGAAAAAGTATGCTCTTTATGAGGACTCTCCTTTGTAGTTATATTTTATAGTTTCTCTGTATATTTCAATCTGCAATGCACATATACTTATTTCAGAAAATTTATTACAGTAATTTGGATATGCAGCCTCTGGATTTAACATACGCATTTATAGATATATATATACATGTGTCCATCTAAAAGCCCAGAACAATAAATCAAAAAGTATCCCTTATTTTTCTAAATATTTCAAATATATGTATTGTTGATTGAACTGTACTAAGAGTCTGAAAAACAGTAAAACTCTTCTATAAACTGCAGCAGACTTAAGCAAAAAAGAGTAGGCGAAGAAGTAACATGAAGAAAGATTTAGCATAATCTGCATCAAGATGCAGACAGTGAAAGTCATTTTGGGGGGGGGGGAAGAGTTAGGCTATTAAGAATGGGATTTATTTAAAAATCCTACTCTAAAATGTAGGACATCATATTTAAATACATTTAAAGAAAAGAAAAAAAAAGCAACACTTAAAACAATGTCTGTAAGTGGGATTCCCAACTGGTATGGTTGCTTGTGTGTAGCTGTGTGTTTGTACATCACTTCAACAAATGTCTTCAGGGTCTTTTCCTCACTGACCAAACAATTTCATCATTACAAAGACAAATTTCATGTGACTCAGGCTATGTCAGAATTATCAATTATTGTAATTGAAATCACTGGTAGACAGAGATACATGACAAGCCTAGCTTGCACATAAAACAACTTTTTAGGGGGTGAAAGGGAGAGAAATTTAAGTTTCTTTAAATGTTAGGTATGATTCTACTCGATTAACTATAGTTGTTTTCAAGAATCAGGAAGGGAATGTATGTAAAATCAAATGGAGGCCAACCAAACATTATATTTAAGACAGACAGAATTTAGTTTCAAAAGATAAGATTATAACACGTTACCTACCAGATTTGAAAGTATAATGAAAAATTTCTAAAAGATCAAAGTAATCATGATCAACTTTAGTTTGGACAACTCAACAATTGCAAGCATCTGAAGCATCTCATGACGCTACCAACATCAATACACAAAGATACTTGCTTTCATTTTCATAATTGAATGCAGGCAAACTTTGGCAATTACTTAGGTCACAATTACCATTTTATTCTTCTCACTTTCTCAGGTAATGGTTTAATCAAACTTCTTACATTCCTCAGGATTTTTTTTTTTTTTTTTAACAGAAAAACTATGCAGATTTAATATAAACACCTGCATTTCTGTTACAGGTATCTTTTTTTACAACAAAATTTTATTAGCCATGTGATAGCATCTGAAAAGCTAGGATGTATCACATGCCTCATTGCCTTAACATATGGTAAAACAGCAACTGCAAGAAATTTCAAGGAAAGAATCTTGGCAGCATGGGAAATACAGCCTCCAGACCAACAACAAGGGAGAGAGTTGCTGCTTGCTGTGACAACCCATGTTCATTGCAGTGCTGAGCACTTGCTCTGTTGCCTTCTGGAAAATTTCAATTTCTAGAGCCTATATAGTTCTTAAGAACATTTATGTAGATTAATATGTACACATACACAAATAAATAATTATATATAGTATACATAATTAGTTATAATTAATAATTAATATAGTATACCTACATGCTTATGTCTGTATAAATAAATATAGACATATGGCTAAGAACTACTACTTCCTCACTGTCCTTCAGTATGAAAGTGAGAAAGAAAAGATAACACTTAAATGAAACACAGGAAAGGATAAAACACAAGAAAAACATCATCTTGCATGTCACCTAGGGAATAAAATAGGACTTCAATGACGTGATATAGTTTGAAAATACCCAAGCCATTTTGTCTGCTACTAGTAGTAATTACTGAGGAAATCTCAGAAACTTACCTTAAAGGAGCATTAATGATATTATTCCTTCATTTTTGCAGATCTGTAGTCATACATATGATGATGACAGCAGTGTTCATTGGCAAGTGTTCTCCTTCTCTTATTCCTGGCGAGAAAGGGAAGATGGGAGGAAAGAAAAGGACACAAGTTTCAAATTCTTCAAAGCAAATTACTAGACATTTCTTTTCTCTGGTAAAATTAAAATTATGATATATGAAAAAGATGTATGTACTGCTTTTTTGTTCAACATTAAACATTTTGATAGAGTTTAGAATTGAGACTATGAATGCTTTCCCTTGATGGCATATTTTGGTTAAATCTCACATGTTTTCTGATGATCAGAAACTATTTGTTGATATTTATGTGAATGTGTTCTCCCTCTCTTCAGAGACCTCATGAAAGGTTAATGCAAAGACTTTCTGAAAGTGAAATAATATTTCCTGAAGAAGGAAGACTGCTTTGAAGCCTGCCTCCGAACTTCTTGTAAATCACTCATCAAAATTTAACTTTATTTGAAACTACTAACAATGTGTAATTGGTAAATATTTACAACAGAATATCACCAAAGCCATGTACCATTTACAAAACACAGTTTCTAAGTCATGTTCATTACTTTGTGGAAGGAGATTCAGCTCTGCTGATTTTTATGGATCAACTGTTGATATTGGAAATTAACGTTGATAATGCAGGGGAGGAAGCAATGTTTACCTTGTCTTTGCTAGGTTAGACTGATCCTATCCCTCAGAAATCTGCATACTATCATTCCTTATTTGGGGGTTCTAACATATTGGTCTCCTTCCTGATTTTAGCCCAAATAATTATAAACATATTAGTCATAGACACACTTTAATTTATGGTTAGTGGGGTTTTAATTACCAATAACAAAGCAGAAACAGCCTTTTTCCCTCTTCTCTCCACCATATTTGATCATCTATTTTTGTTAAGAAGTTCTCTATGAACAACTGTGTAATCAGGCATAACAAACTAAAAGAAATTACGTATGTAAATGCTTTTCATGAGATTGTTCAAGATGATCTTAGCCCGCCATACTAATTAGTCACATCGGTATTAAGAAGAAAGTAAAAAAGCATGCTTGTCTTTCCAGAAGAAGTCCAAGAACAAAGGAGTAACACATTACAGGTTCTAGGTCCTGAAAGAGGAGTTACTTTTTCAGTGAGAGGTACAGGAATAGAAGCTACTTTCTTTGTTTCTTTCTTTCTCCAATACATGCTGTCATTGCTTCACCCTATTCTCTTTGTCTACTCCAGATTAATTTCTGGCTATCTGGATTCCCAAGGCTTTGAACATGTATAAACACTAGCTACATGCATCATTGTTCCCACCAGATTATAGATAAGGAATGTAAAAAACTAGGTTTCACCAACAACATAAAGATTTGGAAGCAGTGTTTGAGAATAAGCCCTTGCTCAATATGCTAGGAGAAAGACAACATGGGTCCATGGGATGCCTTTCAGAAAGGATTTGCTGGACATAGGAAGGTCACTCAACTCAGCAGCTTTTGACTTCTCACAGACAAGAACAAAACCACTAAATAATCTCTAGTAATGACTATGAACACTTGCTAAATAAATAAATGCAGTAAAATGGCACAACACAAATGCAAAAAAAGTCACATTCGGTAGTGCTGAAGACTTCTAGTATTTTTATCCAGACAAGCACAAATTCAACAGGTAAGCTACTGAGGGAAACTCAGAGGTGAGGTAAACTAACCTCTTGACTCAGTCCTTTCCTCCAGGCACATATGCTTCTAAGGACATAATGAAAACTGCAGGCAAGACTGAGCTCCACATTTATCTTGGTGTCCAAAAACCTTTATACATGTGTGTAGAAAAATATACACTTACGGACCTTAGTATTAACTCCCCTAACCTGTATGTTCAGTAAGCAACACCTTTTGATTTCATTTCAGCTTATTAAGCACAAGGTACAGTTTTAGCCCTGAAGCAGTCTGAATCCCCAAAGGTGGGGTTTTTTTCCTGAAAAAAACCAGAAGAAAATGGATGAAAGTTTTCTTGTTAATTAAATCCTTGACCTATTTCCGTTCTGCTCTCACCTTCCTCACAAAGAAAACACTACTGATGGCAAAAGACACAAGTAGGACAACACAGATCCACAATTCTGGTTTTGAAAAGCATGCTTTTATTATACCTGTCAATGCTGACCAAAATGTTACCCATATTTCTTAAAAAAGTTTAAAAGGAATATTGTAAACATTTCCCTTTCCCTTAGACAGACCTGGACTGATGGTAGAAAAGAATCAGAATAGGGAAGAGTTGACAGTCAAAAATAGCCAATATGCTTTCTTAAAATAAGACAAGTGCAAATAGTGACAAAGAATGAATTAGATCATTCCTTTATCAGTTGTCATAAATAACGGTAGGGCACAGATAAAACATCTCTTTAATATCAGTCTTGACTGGATTAGTTTATTAAGACCTCAGTACAATGCGCTAAGTTCGTCTCTGTAAGCAAGTGAATATCCTGCAGAACATTATGACTTTCACTCACTACTGAGTTGGGCTGTCTTTGAATGCCATATTCCATTTATCCCTCCCTAAGCAGCCCATCTGCATTGTCAGCACTTTACCCATCAACTTGCATGAAACTAAAGGCAATGGAACGCACAATGATTTGTTAAGTATGTCCTATAAGCAGATATTACTGTGCCATCATCGTGCATGTACTCCGCATTACTCATGCAGCATGTTTATAAATTACATTGTCATCATGAACCTCTTTCATGCACTTTGTTTGTCCTTGCTGTCTTAAAATACACATTGGTTATCAGTCAAAGCTGTAGGAAATATCCTACAAGGTCATTCAGTGCAAAACAGATGTTCATATAATTTATGGCGATAAACGTGTGCTTGTGCTTTATTAGACTAAATATTAGGTAATAAATTAAAGGAAATATTATCTTTCAGGGATTAATCAACCTGACTATATGCTGTGTAATTTATTTTACTGTTTGGGATTTTAAATGTTTTGGTTTTGGTAAGCTGTTTTTTTAACACACACAAAATTAGTGTGGCTGCAACAATATTTTATAACTACATCTATATATAGATAGATCTGTAATAAAAGGCAAGTGTTACAGTAATGGTGATTATTCATCAGGACGTTAACATGAGCAATTTGCTGATGATCTTTCATGTGTAATACTGAAAAAGCAAACTTTCATTGCCATTTCCTACCCTAAGTTTTATGGAAAGTTTATTCCTGAAGTAAGCAGTAAAAACATGATAAAACTCAGAATAGGTTTTAACCTTTAGGTTGTAATACTTTATTGCCCCTTCCTCTTAAAGACCCCCCTCTCAAAGAGCTATATTATTTAGAAAATTGCTTATTTCCATTAATGTTTGTTACAGAAATTTTCTGAACCAATCTAGAATATACACAATCCCAATAATTTCTGAAAAATCATTTGTACTATTAAATCAGGGTGTTACTAAGTTTCCTCAAACTAAGCTGAGTTATGAAGTTTCTCCCCATCTCTGTAATACAGTTGTCTTGTGGCATTTTTTCAAAATTAATAAGATGTTGCTGTTTATTTTGAATTTTTTTGAAAGAAGTCTTGATTTGAATTCCAGTACTTGACGATGCATGCATTAGTCATGTAGAGGAAGGACAGGCTTATGGTTGACATTCCGTCAGTCACTCTCGTTTAATGAGAAGAAAGGACATTTGATATGAAGCTGCCACAGGACCTACTTACGAAGCTTCCAATATAAAACACCCCCATGTTGCAGCACAGTACTACAAAGATTGCACGTGTGCAGTTCTGCCATTTGTTCCCTGCTGTGGGGTAGCATGTGCCAGGTACTGCTGGTTAGTCTGCTTCCTCATAGCACAGGGAGAAACTGTGCACTGTGGATGCAACTAAACTGGAACAAATGCACACACGCGTGCGTGCACACACATGGTTGCTTAAAATGCTCAGCACTCATTTGTCAATGACTTATACGTACTGCACCAAATATGTCAAGGCAGAAACCGCAGCAGCAAATCCTACAGTCATCATGCAAGACCTGATACAATCCTTTTAACAGATGAGAGTCCTGTTTCTTAGTTAGTGTGTAGAAGTTAAGCACTTTCTCTTTGCCTCTATATGAAATTAGAATTTGACTTATTGAGTGAAGTGCATTGGCCAGATTTATCTAGGATATAAGAAATTGCTCCAAGCAACAATCGCAGTGTAACAGACCTGAAGTGAACACAGAGGACTTTTGACAAACTCCAAAGAAATGCCTTCATCAGTTCTTTTAATTCCTAGTATAACATAAATATTCTTTCAGGAGAGTTTGTTCAGTCTTAATGTTTTGACATGGACCTATACTCTTTAAATGAACCCTAAGTATTTGGGTGAAGGAATTAAAACATAAATAATGTATAAAAGCAGATCTTTCAAGATGACTTCTGTCTCAGTAAAGACAGCAGCTCCTGATGATTTCCTGTGGGCATTTCAAATGCAGCCTTTCTCTCCTTGTTGCCCTACCAAAAGAAACGGTGATGTTCAACATATAAAACTAGCCAAATGGCTCACTGATTTTTAACCCCTTTTTCAAAAGCATGGGACTATGTTTTATGAAGATAAACCCATGATTTGAAGACCTCACTCAAGGATTAATCTGTCAAGTGGAGTCACAACCTTTTCCTGCTTCCTCTGTTACTTTTTATTGAATGACAAGTTTTACAAAAAAAGGACTTTTTTTGCCATTGAAAGTTAAGGACACACAACAAAGGGATTTTCTATGATATTTGTGGACAGTTTTAGAGGTGTAGTAACAATAAGCCAAAACTCTCTCTCACTTTCTGTAAATGGAGAAGGAAATTCAAGTTGTGAAGTACGTGGCAATGGAAACCAAGATTTATAACTTATTCATACCTGTTAGGTGAGCCCTTCAAAGTCATTCACTATACACATAGAAATCTGGTACAGTTGACAGGTCCTTCCTATAGAATATAAGGTTAGAAGAGTAGAGATGACAGTGTAAGGAAAGCATGTAGCCATGTAGAGTCTACTTCCATTTCTGCTTGTCCATTAAGGAGACACACATCCATTCTCAGTCACTTTCAGGCTTTTCTGTATACAGTGCACGTCTGTCTTTGGTATTAGGAAGAATTTATTTTCACCTCGGTCCTGTCAAAAATACCTGTGAGAATCTCCTCCAGAAGTATAAAACATTTGTTTTACATGATGGATTATGATTGGGCATATTCAAAATGCTGTCAAGAAGCTAGAAAAAATGATATTCATAGACCTGCCAAGTTTCATTCATTTTCAATGAGTGTCTCTCTATTTTACTGACAATTTGGGATCCTTTGGAGCAATTTGGGGTATACAAAGTGATTCATAATAATTTTGGAGGCTCCTTTGAAAACTAGCAACTTTATAATGTATATCAGGACTAGGACTATTCCTGCTGAAGGTACATTTTAATGTCTCTCATAATTTGTTTCTGTTTTCTAATGATGTGTTGACTGGTTTTCCAGTGGGCCCTTTTTTTATTGTGTGCTGCACAGGTGACAGGAAATATGAAGAATACATGCACAGACACAGAGTAAAAACAGATAACTGTCTTTAAAAAAAAATTTAATTTGTACACTACAGAAATGTACCAAAATCCAGAGATTTTTCCACAGCAATGGTAAGCAAGAAACAGTCTTCCTATCCTACCTGAGCTTTTGAGATCCTGGAAAAAAATCTAAAATCAGAAGGAAAGCAGTGATTACAAAAGTGGGGAGAAAACCCATCTACCAGATAAAAATCATTATATGATGCAGATATTATTATAATGATTTTTCACTCTCTTCCATCAAAAGAAAAAATAATATTTATCATATTCTCTGGAGGAGATGATTGTTTTCCTCTTTCTTTTTAAATATGAAGCTAATTTTTTCCCTTAAAAGAAAAAAAAAAAGAGAATACAAATGTTGATGGAGCAAGCTAGGAGAGCATATCACTTTTCAAAAGCTTCTCTCTCTGGACTCTCGGGAAGACCTTGCCAGTACATCCTTTATCTGTGACCTCAGTAGTACCATATCATACATGAAAGAGCTGATCTTAAACTTTATTTGGATATAAGTGCTATTCTAGAGCTTCAATTACTTAACTTGCTTTAAAAAACTGGCTTTCTGGTGAATAGCCAACATATTTGAAAGTTGAAGCCCTGTTGTTTGTTAGCTTTTCTACTTGACAGCCCTTACAGGTAAAAGACAAAGATTGCGTTTGAAGCACTGGCATGTTATGTAATGCCAACATCACGAAGGGCATAACAGTGCCCATAAATCATTGCCTGAGTAGTAAACCTTTAAGAAAAAAATCACACTTCTTATTGTTTCATTATTCTCATAATCATTCCATAAATGATAACTGATCTTTACAGAACATTTTAAGGCAAAGTTGGGCTATTTTCAGCTTTACTTTGGATGTGCTCACAGTGAAGAAAAAGAGACAGGCAAAACAAAGCTTTGTTTCCCTAGTGGAAAAAAAGCTAATGTATTTAGTTAAGTGATATGTGGACAAGCAGACAAGATAGAGCTCATTTTGTTCCTTTGCGAAAAATTATAAGTGGTTCATCTAGACAAAAATACACCTTCAATAGTACTGCATCTTCCATTTCTGTGCCAACTAAATTTTCCAGGTTTGAACTCAAAAAATTGTACTGTTTAATACAAGTGATATTTCAAGAACTACTAACAGTAATGTTAAAAAATAAAGTACTATGTGTCACATGTAATAGAAAAAAATTAAAAATATAACTGAGCCACTTATATTACGCTATATAAAGGTTGCATGTGTTGATCAGGTAACAAAGACAGAGTAACATTTACAGTACCTGACTAAAGTCCCGCCAACTGATCTTAAACAATAGTACAGACTTTCATATGAATTAAATTACTGGTCATTGGAATGCAAAAAACAAGCACTGCTATTTTTTTTCCTTTTCTTCTAATAAAATGTGGTAAAAGGATGAATATGAAAACATGAAGAACTTTTGCTTCCTAAAGCAGTGTCTTAATAAGAGTAAAGAGCATTTGAGATCAAGACCATTATAGTAACTATTATCAACTCTGTATTGCTATTTGTCTTTTGATTAAAAAGTGGCACAACACAAGTTACTATAGGCCCCAAGTTATTACAAGACTTTTTGGGAAGACATATAGGTAGATTTTTGTGCTCAGTTGTGGCTGAAGAATATAAAATTTAGCACTCTTAAGTATCATGCTGCTGGTTTGCTCTACTCCTCAGCAAGTCAAATACTCATTATTTTGCTTTTTACTCAGAGCTATAGGATTAAATCAGCAACCCACCATGTTCAAAAGCATCAAAGCTCAATATGCTAATTCCTGGATACTACTAAACTTTGAAAAATGAGAGACATTAATGTAAATTGACTTTGATGTCAATGTAAGAAATGTTAAGAGTTGAAAAATGCTTATGTAACTGATTAATTTTGTCTCAGTTGAACCTACATGTGGTCAAGGACTAAGACCTGAAGGAAGATATGGTATTCCTCTCTGTCTGTTGTTCCACTGAACAGCAGTAATTAAACTATGTGAACGGACTGAAATATCTGTATTACTTACTATCCACCTAAAAGAAGCTGAGCACATAGTTTCTAAAGCATTATTTCAATTTTTAATTATAACCTATTGCTCCTTTTGGGCAAAGAGCATAAAGCACAGTAAGCAAACACACTAGAATATTCTGTAATGTTCTGAATGACTTATAAACACCAGCTGTTGCTGGGAACATTTCCTTTATTCTATATCAAGTGAGATAAAATACTTGTTAAAAAACACAGTCATAAATCCAGACTGTTCTATTTTTTTTCTGCTTTTTGTGGTAAGCAGAGCATCCCATATGATAAATAGACAAGAATATTGAGGGGATGTGATGTTGCATTATAGCGTGGCAGTAGGGCCCAGTTGTTAACTGGCACTCTTCATCTATGGGACTGTCTGGTGACATGGATTTTAATAATTTGAATCGGTAACTAATTTTAACATTAATATGCAGGTCAAACAAGTCACTCACCACTGTCCTTATGTCTCTCTTTTGGTTTAAGTTTTTCAAGCTTATTGACAGAATAGAATATTTTTTTTAAATAGAAACATCACCAACATTAGTTGTAGTTCTCAATTGGACAGATATATCCTTCACTGTCCTAAAACCATCTGACCCTCTGAGCCTATCAGTACACAACATAATCCAAAATGTATTTGACAGATGACAAAGGTGTGAGACAACTTTTGTTTATTGCATACACCAGGTATTCAGGGTTTATGATGATTTCCAAGAACAAGATCTGTTCTTAAATAATGTTTGATCACAGAAAATGAAATACGTTCGTTTTTCTGTGTATAGAAAAAGTGAATGCCATCAAAGAGACCCAAAATTATTCTCAGGAAAGGAAAGAGAGCAATTCCACTCTTTCCTTCTCTCCCAGAAATAATGCTATTTCCATCCTCTGTCTATAGAATTCTCTCATGTGTTTCTAACTTATAACTCTCTGTTCCTCTCAGATTTCATTTATCTCCAAAACAAGGTGGAGCAGAGATTTGGGAGCCAAAAAGCATAGTTCAAAATACTTCTTTCGCAAGACAGGTTAACAGGATGAAAAGAACAGGATAAAGTTGATATGTAGCATAGGGGGTTTTATGATCATTTTGGAGACTTGTATTATCATTCATAAGGCAAATTCAACAATTGTAGATGTTTACAGGTAACTGGTGCATAAAAAGTGAAATTTCTACTCATTAAACATAGAGAAGTCTATGCAGCATAATGCAACACAAACTATTCCTAGGTAAATTGGTAGGCATGTCAGGTACAGAAGCAACACAGTGCATTAATTAGTCCAGGCTGGGCTACAGTCATTCAGTTCTAGGACAGAAGTTAAATTTGTTTATTGTTAGTCTGGGAATTAATTCAATTTTCACAGTGTGTGGATACTGTGGAAGTATCTCCTTGGATTACCAATGAAGAATGGTAGACCAATCAGTTAAGAACTAAAGATATATTATTTAACAAACTAGAAGTTAACATTCAAGTAAATCAATTACTAGGCATAATTCCTTCTGAACTTCTTGTCACAAAGAAAAAGTTCTGTATTTCTTAAATAATTCAGTGACTAATTTGCTGTCTATGATTGTAGATTGCATAATATTCAGATTACTGCTACAAACAATGGGGTACAAATTACTCCTGGAGAAATTCTGATCAGACACAAGATGAAAATTTTTCACAATGAGAACAATCAGTCACTGGAATAATGTCCCCAGGGAAGTGGTGGATTCCCCAACATTGGACACTTTTAAGATTCAGCTGGACAGGGTGATGGGTCATCTTCTCTAGACCATGCTTTTGCTGTGAAAGGTTGGACCAGATGATCCTTGAGGTCCCATCCAACCTGGTATTCTATGATTCTATGAAATAAATTACATTAATTATGTTTGCCTAAGGTGTTAGCTTTAACTTCTTAGAGTACTGCTTTCCTTTTGGTACAGAGCAAAGAAGATTCTTTTATGAGAAGAGGAATAACTAATAAGCATGCCAAGTTTCTATCAATTCCTAGTTTGGCATTCGTTAATAACAATCAGACAATATCAAAAGTTGCACTATTGCTTTCTCAGAAGTACTAGAATGCTATACCAAACTCTTGTATTGCAGCATCTACCAATTCTGTCCATTTTACATGAGATTTCTGTTCAAAGTTTAGCCAACCATCAGATTATCCCTTTGTGACCCAATCCATGGCCTTCTGTTGCCACCTCTCTTTTTTTGTTTTGGACTGTTAGGGTTTTACTCCTCCCCAGTGTAACCCAAAGTTCAAACTAAATCCAAAGCCTTGTGGTCCTTACCTCCAGATGTAAGATCTTTCACTACCACAGCTCAGTAGCTCCTGGCAGTTAAAAAGGAATAATGGCATGGAATGGAATTGAGATCCCTGCCTTGCCAAGTACTCCAGTCCATCTCTCTTTGGGCAGCTAAAGTCCACATCTAAATAACCTCTGCTTTCTGTTTTTACCACCTCTTTATCACATCTCAGAATTCTCTAATGTGCTGGAGCTTTGAGTTTTCCTGTAGGCTTTTCCCAAGCTGTAGCTGATAAGCATTGCTGAGGCAGTTGGTAGCCTTTCTTTTCCACTGTGTCAGACATTCTTATTCATTCCCTTATAGGTGCACCTTATTCTAACTCTCTTTTGCTGCTACAGACACAAGCCTATATAT
This sequence comes from Aquila chrysaetos chrysaetos, assembly GCF_900496995.4. Classification (NCBI taxonomy): domain Eukaryota; kingdom Metazoa; phylum Chordata; class Aves; order Accipitriformes; family Accipitridae; genus Aquila; species Aquila chrysaetos. The sequence continues at coordinate 61,156,788 of NC_044007.1, forward strand.
CTTTCAGAACAGAACCATAAATTAGCCCTACTACATGTGGATTTCATAAAAAGTAGTTGAAGAATTTGTTTAGAATAGCAGGCAGTAATTTTGCCACCTAAATTAGTGAATGACATAGTTACACCAAAACTGTGGGGAATAAAAAGTGCTTCTAAAAGTAGGATATTATGCTACTTTGTAGGTATAGATTTCACGAACACAGTAACATTCTTTGTATAAACTGACCTGTGCAACTGCATTTTACCAGGAGACTAACAGAAAACACATTCTACTTCAATATTTCTATGCTGCATGCAATAGGTAGCACATTCATTTTATGTACAAAATAGAAATATTTTTCATAAACATTGCATTTTAATAAATGTTGGCATCTAAATATCACTGCCAAATCACTGGGACTCTGTTATCTTGTAAGCTCATCACCAGCAAAGCAGACAGAACTGGTTTTGCCCTGTGAATATTAAGATTCCAAACAATATCTTCAGCCTTGTTTAGTGTCCCTTTTATGACATCCTTATTTCTCCAAATCTCTTTGCCCTAACCTCTTATGACAGCCTGGATCGCAGCCCTGTACTTGCAGAATGACTTCTACTGCTGCTGTGGGAATTGATTGGCAGGTTATCACATGCGAGCAACCTGGCACCAATGTTCTGCTCAGGACTAAGCCTGACACAGCTGGCCCCAGCCTGGTAGCTGAAAATTGTTCAGAAGTTGAATTGTTGGGTTGGGGAGAAATAATAATGATAGAGACAGTTACTACCAACTCTGTGAAAGACTTGTTCTGATCTGTTTATTAAAATAATAAGGAGTGTTGTTATAAAATTTCACCAAGGACCCTGAACTTAAGAAAAACTTCTAATATATAGTGACATCTAATTTTTTATAGCTGTGGCAAATTGCAGTCTTTAAGAGAATACAAGGTGATGACAACACATCAATGGTGGTGAATGAGTGATATATTTTATAATAGGTCTTTAAGATTTCTGACATCAAATAATATTTCTAGGTAGTGATACCATCAAGACACAATGCCTCTAACTACCCTTCCTAAAGGAGAAAATTGTTTGCATCATTTGTTTGTCAAATATGTGGAAGACCTTCAGCATTTGGCAGTTAATAGTAAGGATTAGCATTCTAGAATGGTTGCTGGAATGGTTGAGAAAACAACAACAACAAAAAACCCCTTTCGTAATTAGACATCTAACTGAAAAAGCTTGCTTGGCAGAAATCCAGTGCCCATATATTAATGTAAATAGCCATTACAGCAACTTACTTTATTGCTGTTCTCATGAGATCCAACAACACAAATAATAAAGATGTGCCAACTGTTCTGTACTGGGATAATCTGTTACAGCCAGAAAAATAATGCATGAAATGCCATTGTTCCCACAAAAGCTCTCCTACATATAAAAATAAAGTGCATTTGTATTTTACTTTGAAACCATAACAGTCTCTTGTGTCTCTATTAACTTTTTCAGTCTATGATTGCTAGCACTATTCCCTGGATTTAGTAAAGTGTGCCAAGCAGAACAGCAACAGAAGCATCACTAGGAGTATGTCCTGTTGGAGAAGGACGAGGAGGAAGGGATAAAGTATAAGTTTTATCTTTTTTGAAACACAAAGGTATTTTAGATAACTTACATTGGCACCCTTCCAAATATTTCCCAAAATTATTTCTAAATTGCATTTTTAATAATTTTAGGAAAAAGCAAAAGAATACTAAAAAGTGTCCAAAACCCCATCTAATTAGCTGGTCCTGTCCCTATTCAGAAGTAAATGCTTACAGATAATCTCTGCTCTCAGCTTTTGAAACCTTATGGCACTAGAAAAGGAAGGAACATGACTATGCATCTAGGACATCCCTGTCTCCATGCTTCCTCCCTTCTTTTACCCCTCTAAGAAACTGGTATCAGGAAAAGAGTATCCACGGCTTTTTAAGAAAGACCTGTGCTCAGGTCAGAACATTAAAAGAAAAAGCTCACTTTGTCTTTCTCTTTGCTAAATGTTTACAAACAGTTAATGACTTAGAACTACTAGTCCTGCATTCTTAGGTGTACTTATTACACTTTTGTAATTAAGTGCATTAATATATAATTTATCATAAATGTATTTCTTGTACAGGTTTTTATAAAATCAACAAGTGAGGAGATCTATTAAACTTTCCTTGACAGAATTTCACTTGAGAATCAACCTCTATTATTCTTAATACAAGGCACATTTTAAAAAAACAGTAACTGAAAGTTGATTTAGAGTGTTAGATTTCTGAACCTTATCAACCACAATTATCCACTGCATCTTTTACATCTTGGCACATGTTTTGTTCAGAAATTCTGTTTGGGAATATTATACAATATCAGTCCTGAAGGTTAGTAAGCACTGTGGTAGATTTGATCAATGTGTTTGTTGAGGGAGGTTTTTATTTATTAGTGTACCTCATCTATAAATACTACACTATATAGACAAAGATATCTCTTACAAAGTGTTCTTTCATTTTGGATTGGGGAGCTGGCTAACCAGGGTATCATAGTTCATGTGATGCTCTAAAGCACACAAAATAACACCAGGAACTCAGTCTTCCAGGGTTAACTTTTACTTCTTATGCTTGAGAGTAGCTAGATGACTGTAAATCTATAGCTTGGTGATCTGGGTTGTGAAGCCAGGCTCTCTGCTCACTGCACACATGTATGCCAGGTAAGAAATGAAGTGACATCAGGCAATCGGAAAAGAATATTTTGGGAAAAGCATAGAAGGTCCACTATTCAGCTTCCCTTTCTTTCAGTTCTCTTGGCCATCATTTCCCCCATAGAGCTGAACCACTGAGAGAAGGAACAAGTTCTTTCAGCCTTTGCCTATTTATCTTGATACCAAAAAGAAACCAGATTACTGGAACTCGAACTATGGTTATTCATTGCAAAATGGAGTTCTTTTAGTTTATCATTAGAGACAGCTCAGAAAACATGGAGCAGGACAGGGTTGGGCATCTGCTGAGAACAGAGGGGCAGATGGGGCCAGGATCATCATTAGAAAATTTGGCAAAGATATTTAATTTTGTGTTTATTTGTTTTAAATACCTAAACCCAGAACTGTGTAGAAGTGAGCATCTGGGAGGAGACAGATGGGGTAGGGCGAAAGGTACAGCTGCCAAAACCTTAGGAAACAATAGAGTAACTTGTAGAGAGACTGCTTGAAAGAGGAGATCTGGGGAAAAAATGTGAGGAAAAATATAATGCAACAAGTCATGTAGAAATATAGAGAGGAGAAATGGGAAGTTTAAGTTTTGCATTGCTGAAATGTAAGCTGTGTTGCTCCTGCCATTTAGACTGTGCAAAGCTCTGATTACAAACTGTCCTCTGTGTGAGGAGATCAAATATTACATCTCTGCTCACTGCTTAAATCAAAGCGAGCTCTTGAATGGTCACAATAGTGTCCTAAACACTAGGATAAAGTTCTTTGGTACAAACAGCATTTAAGCAAACCTTCCAAAATCAAGCCATGTCAACAGCACAGGCTGAGGGAAACGCATAAATTGTACATTACAGAGTAGTTAGAGAAGTCTTCTAAATGTGAGAGATTTACATTCAGGTAAAGGAATACAAAACCTGTTATCCCATATCCTTTGATAATGTTTTAAACAAAGAGCTGTTGATTGAAACAGGGGATATGGCCATGCTGCAGACTGGCAAATCTAAGCATTGTTTATGGACCTTCAGTTGATTCATTCTGATTTTTTTTACCTGTATCTTTTGTTTTGGGTTTAAGTGTCAACCCCTGCTCTCCCTAAGTTTTAGAAAATAAAATGATTCACTGCGGGGCGGGGGAGGAAGTAATATTTTTCTGAATATGATCTGGCAGCAAAGAAAAAGTCTCTCAGAGAAGGCATAAGGCAGCCTTTATTTAGCAGGGAATACAATGCTAGCCAATAAACTGGGCTGGCTGAGTTTGGATGTTTGGGGTAAAAGTAACCGAAAGATATTTTTGCAACATCTTCCATAGCAGTTACTCTAATTCCCAGTAGAAAAGAACAGAAGTTCTCTCCAGGACAGAGCACCTCAAACAGCACAACAGCGAAAACCTGATATAAATGAGCAGAGAATTTGCATGGTAATATCTTTATGATACATCAACTTGCAAAGGGGGATCCCTTGGGATCATCTGAGCATATATGCAGTCATTCTTGCTTTACCTTCATAACCCCGCTCTGTGTAAATTTATCGGCACCATGCTAGAAAGCAAGCAACAGCCATAGGTCCAACTACAACAGGGTTACCAGGGTTCCAGTCACTGCAGTCACAGGAGCCCCAGGGATTGTGCAGTTGGGTTTGTGTTAAAAACTAGTCGGTTCATGCATAGCATCATCTGCCTCTGATTTCCATTCCCAAAACTGCTGGAATAACAGAAATTATGTACATCAGCCACAAGATTTTTTTAATGGAGCACTTCAAGAAACCTATTTCCCTCTAATTACTCACAGCACAGGCATAACTGCAGGCATCAGTGGGAATATGAAGGTAACAGAGCCACAAGAAGCAATTTAGCCACTCCATGGCACAACACATCTGTAGATCAGTATTAAAAATTTATTTAGAGACAAATCTCACATTTTTTTCAGCAAGTATGTTGCATATTGAACTATTTTACTAGCTGAAGAACATTAAACTGAAAGCAACTCACAAATACAAGAAGTTAGAACAGACTGAGATTCTTATATTTAAAACATAGTATTTTGGCTTGTTTGCCTTCATATGATTAAAGAACTAAAAATAAGCATAAACAACATGAGAACACTCAATTTTAAATGACTGATGTCATACCTGTCCACAGCCTGACACCCCTATTCATAGTTGTATTTGATTTTTGTGGAGGAATAGATTTTCCTGTTGTACTGTAATTACTGAAGAAAAGCCAATTATCTACTGTCTTTTTTTGAATGCCGTCTGCTAGTCTGTTATAATAGTTTAATAACTTATATTACCTCTTACTCTTCTTTTCCTATAATCTTTAGCTAGGTGATTTAAAGGTCAATGTTTAGATATCTAAAACAACTACTTAAAAATAGAGTTTAACAGAAAACCTTTTCTCCCCTGTTGGAATTCCATCCCAGCTGAGACAAATACAAATTCTATTTTTGATGACTTTTTGACATAGAAATTTTTTATGGAAAAGAAATAGCAAAAAGTTTCAGTTCTGAAATTTTATAAAGGCACATCTATTGAGTCTAAGCTTTTTGATGTTTTTGATGGAAGAAGTGGAATCGTCAGTTCAACTCAGAAGAAATATATTTATAACATGGCTTAATGTTGCCCAGTATTGACATGCACTGGAGTTAAGCATTTCAGGGCATTTCAACAGATAATTTTGCTTATGTGAACTGACTGGCTGAATGAGCTGGAAATTAATATTTCATTTTTATTTTCTCAATTGAAGATTTTCATAAAAATCAATGGTTTTCTAGGGAAAACATTAATGCATAAACACTACATTTTTTCAGAACTGTTTTCAAAGGAAAATTCTTCAACCTTCACCCATAAAAGGTTTTTTTATATGCTCTTTTGGAGAAAAATTTTGTAGAATTTTGCACTGGTGGTGTTTGAGTTTTGGAGTTCTAAAGTAAATTTTCTTCTCACAGATCCAAATTGAAAAAGTCACTATACTTTGATGTTGGATGGACAACCAACACCTTTGAAACAACAGTTACTGAAGTCTTAAATAGCAACTTATACACTAAACCAAAATCTCTTTTTTTGTTGTTAAAACTTACCTAAGATGTTGCAATATTTATCATCAGACAACATATAGTTACAGCTTCAGAAATCATTTATAAGTATCAATTTTGCCACAATTTAAGGTCACTTTATTGAAACAAAGCCTTTGTTTTCCCTCTTGATGTTTTCAATAAAATAGGTAAATAAAGCCTAAATTGAGATGTACCATACTGAAAAAATTGCTTGTTTAGAATTCAACTGAATATGTAGCTCTGGAAAAATATATTAGATCTTCCTAATTCATATCCTACTGAATATTCACCATTTCCAAGTTTTCAGTTTAGATTTGAAGATTTAACCTTATAGATACCATAACAGAAGTCCAGGGATGTATTGGGCTAGGATTTAAACTATTCATACACTTTAAATCCTCCATTCCATTACATCTTTGGAACATAAAAGCTGATTTTAAATTTATTTAGTATGAGCCCAAGTTTCAGAGGACATTAAAATACAGTATAGAATAATGACAACTTCTCTTACCTGTCCTGTTCCTCTAATAGCTTCTTAGTCTTCTGTGTGTGGTCATCTTCAAATTTAACAACACACTAAACAAATTTTTCAAGGGACTGCTCAGTTAAGTCCAACTTCTGAATGTAACTCTTTAGGGATTTTTATTCTAGACTTTTCTGGCATTTGGAAATGATCTTGGAATTTCCAGGATACATTTATTTGCAACGAGGTTGTCCTCATTTGTTCCCATACCAATGTCACCATTAAACCCAACTTCTCACAAGTCCAGGTTTCCCATGCCCTTTTATAATTATAGAGGGTAATCGGGTACATCTAAGTCTTTATTTTCCTAGGCTAAGATGTGCTTGTGTACAGGTTCTCTGCACTGTGGCACAAAGCATGGAGCAAAGGTAATCAAGTTACAGCACAGCCTGGCAGCCTCCTGAACAGCTGGGCTGAATAGGCTGGTGCTAGACACAGCCCATGATCCCCAACTCTAAAGGCATGTTAGCACAGGCACCGAATTGTAGGGACTCAATGAGACTGCATTCAGACCTAGTCTGGTGTACGTTTCCCCAACTGTTGCGCCTTTGACAATGCTTCCACACCCTGCCAGTTCCTGCATCTATATGGATGGCTGTGGTACACAACAGCGAAGAGGAGGACTCATCACTCCGGGCCCTACACAAGGACAAGTTTGAAACTCTGAATGCACCGAAAGCACTGTGGTTAATGTCATCTATTAAAGTGGAGCAATGGGAAAGATGATTTTAGCCAGAAATTAAATAGCTTTTAAAATTACATGCTCTTTCAAGAAAATTTGTTTTACTGATGTCCGCTTCCTGTTTTGGTACATGGTCATAAAAGAATAGTTTTCTTAAAGATATGTCCTAGGCAACATACTGGGCTTCACAGGATTTCATAGCATGATTCATAAACTGATTAAGGATGTCACCTAAAAGAAAGAAAAAATTTATATTAAGTCTTGCTTACTCCTATTGGAAAATGCTTCTTAGATATTTAAATATGTCTTTTCAAAATAGGGAGACACTAGGCCTCGTGGAAAACTCTGTGTTTGTTTATTTTAATAAAGAAAACTATTTGCTTAATCAAATATACATTTGGAAGGTGTTCTCCTTTCCAAAATTTTTACTTTCCAATGAAAGACAAAAATATCCAACTACTCTTCATCATCTCCTCCCCCTTATCAACAATCAGATATTTCAAATGCAACTTTCATGACTCCTGTTGCTGAAAATTTAAACTCCAGATGCTTTTCTCATTTATGGTCATGGCTACCTGACTGCATCATTTCTCCTAAAATGCAGCATTACCTAAGCCTCTTGGTCAGAGGAAACCATGTATTGTCGGAGAACTACAAAACTGATGTATTTCATGAAGATGTGACCAAGCTAAGCAAGCCAGGACATAAAGAACAGGGGCATGAAATCTTCAGATCACAATCTTAAGGAGTTATTTTATCTAAATTCCAGAATTGAAACATTTTCCTATACATGCATTTTTACCAATTCTCCCATTCATTGCTGTTTCAAAAAATGGATACAAAACTAATGGTTAATGTAGACGTAATAGGAAGCATTAGAATAAATTGGAACAACTTGATTAAAAAAACCCTATATGTTCATTAATGTTAGAAAATGATCATGTGAAGGGTAGGAAGTGGTGGATTTCAAAGTTCTTAAAAGGTTTCTAGAAATCATTGTCTCAAAACTATAAACTGAGGTGCCATAAATGGGTTCTTTGGGTTGTTTTTTTTTAAACAAATGATAATGTAATACAGTTTAAAAAAGAGTAGGGCAAATAAAATATACTCACTAGCATTCATTGTCTACTGTCAATGGCTGATTTCACAGAGAAGGAATTCCCATGTCTGGACCTAAAAATAAATCACTGTCTGAAAAAAAGAAAAAAAGACGACATTTTTCAGTGTCTTCAGGGATTTTTCTTGAAGTATCTGCCACACAAATGCAACTCTAAATATCTTTGTTGCAAGGAAAATAAACTTCCAACATTTAATTCTATTTATATTTCACCTCAGGGTAGGGTAAAAGTTTATGAAATAAAATTTATTTGCAAGTAAAAGTTTGTATGCTTTACAGTTAATGAGAGAAGTAACTCCTTTAATTAGTAGAAGGAGATGAGGGACTGAAATGTAAACTTTTTTAGTCTAAATGGACAAAAATTTATAAACATGCAATCCATCTGTCCAGTTTGGCCTTACTATCCTAGCATATGGACAAAAAAATCAATAGGTGCCTAAAGTCTGCTAAAGGGTACAGAGGAAGGAGATAAGTTTCTGCATTATGGAAATGCTGGTGCTACTGAGCTAGTTATAATGATGTAGCATGAGGTATACTGAAAGGGATATTCCATGAAAACAAAAAAATCTTTAGATTGCTTCTTATAAGGCTGTCCCACCTCTGTTAAATTTAACCTCTCCTGCATCTGATTTTTCCATCTTATGAAGTCCAACACTGATCACTGCTCTGTTAAGGCAGAGAGAAAATAGAAATGAGGAATAACAGGGAATACTTCAAAGCCTATTGCCTTACCATACATTTGGACTGAATTTCAGACGCATGTTTTAAGTTGCCTAACAGTGGAGTAAGATAGTACAAAGTCTCCAGAAATCTTTCCCTCTCCCCCTTTATTCATTAGGGTCTTTAATGCAAATAAATATAATACTTTCTATGATACATTCTACTGGGAAGTGTCTTCATTTAATAGTGATTCACATTATGAAATTATTTAAAAATTCTCTAATGACTGAGAATGGTGAGGGTGGTCAATGACAGTCTAAGAGCAGTCAGATGTTGCAGGCAGCATGCTCTCTTCTACTGTCTTATAACTCTATGTCTCCTACCTCCAAGCTATGTACGTTACAGGCACTGAGAAATTTCCTTTCTTGTGCTTCACTGCTGAATCAAAATTGGTTTTATCTGCAGTTGTAAGTTTTGTGGGGCTACATACCTGATCTGGGAATTAGAGATGGACATAAATTTTGAAATCCTTCAGCACCCCAGAGCATCTAACGGGAGAAGAGCAATGGATAGCACATATGGAAAACATGCTGAAAGAGTGCATATGAAAGAGTGCAGGCAACAGGCTAATTTCAGACATCAAAGACTATATAGACAACATAACACACTGCCAACTTGCTACAAATATAAGCCCACATGGAGTAGGGATTGAAGTTGCAGAGATTGAAAAACAATTGCATACTGAGCAGCACTCTGTGAAATAGTTTGTACACTGTGAAATAAGACTTTTTTTTCTTTTCAACTGCCAAGGCAAAAAAAACCCAACTATTTTTTTGACCAGAACATTTTCACACTGATCCATAAATACTTTTTCAAACCCAAGAACTGATTTTTTTTCCTCCTTCTCAATTGAACAAGTAATTTAGCAGCTCAGCCATTACACTACAAAAAGAATTCTCCCACTCCCCATACTCGCAGGGGCTTTGAATACAGCACATTTTGTGGCTGCCATTAAAAAGTAAGCATAAGCCCCCAGCAGCTGCTGAGCCATGATGCATATATCTGCCAAAAATTCAGAAAGTGCAATACAAATAGTTCATACAAATAAATTTTTTTGTGAGGTGTGCTTAAAAAATGGTGGGTTTTTTTTAAATGGCAGTTGATGCATTTTGTTAGTTCAGTTAGTGGCCCAGATCAATATTTTACAATAATAATAATTTCTGATAAATGTCAGGATATATATTTTATGGTTATATGTTTTTCTACTTAATTTATATTTTAATAATGAAGTAGATATTCTGCATAATGCTTCATTTCTTCCTTGGTCATATTATAATTTCACTTTTTTTCTCTCTCTGTCTGTCTCTCATATAAATTTTGTCAATTACCCCAACTGTTGTCACCTGCAAAAAAGAGACACTGAAAGCAATTTAGCATAACAGGATTTTTATATGTTCTGAATATAGACTGTTCTTTAGTGGATGATAAATCAAGTTCATAGGATGAATCACAGAAAAAAAGAAGACTCAAATGTTCTAAACATTTGATTTTTTAAAATGTCCTCAGAAAGTCTGTTCAATATGAAACACAATAGCTTTCTCTGCCTTCAATATGCTATTAACTTTTGTGTGGGCATGTGTATAATTTTACAGATTTCCACAGGAGATTTGGAGAACAGGTCAAGGTGACAGCAACTTTGTTACATAATTTCCATGACAAAACTCTAAACCACATAAAAATCAACTCCTGAGCTTTTATCACAAATAATAATAATAAAAAAAAAAACAAAACAGAAAGAAATTGCTTTTTATGTGCACGTCTAACCTGAAGTGTTAGACCTATGAACATAAAGACACAGAAACTTTTCTTGTGAAACCATCAACCCATTTAAGCACAATAGCTTGTCTCAGGAAACATACAACACAACCCTTCCTCAGGGACAGCTCTCCTTCCTCTCTTTTCTTCTTCCTCCCAAACTGGCTGAGTCAACCCTCAAAAAAGGATGAGAAGAAATGAATCATAGAATGGTTTGCATTGAAAGGGACCTTAAAGATCATCTAGTTACAACACCCCTGCCCTGGGCAGGGACACCTTCCACTAGACCAGGTTGTTCAAAGCCCCATCCAACCTGGCCTTGAACGCTTCCAGGGATGGGCCATCCACAAACTCTCTGGGCAACCTGTCCCAGCACCTCACCACCCTCACACTGAAGAACTTCTTCCTTACATCTAATCTAAATCTACCCTCTTCCAGTTTAAAATTGTTGCCCCTTGCACTGTCACTACAGGCCCTGGTAAAAGGGCTTTCTCCCTGTTTCTTATAAGCCTCCTTTATGTAGTGAAAGGCCACAATAGGGTCTCCCCAGAGCCTTCTCTTCTCCAACTGCACTTTAGCTTTCCTAATCCCATCCCTACACATCTAGGCAGTGTCCCGTATATTCTTCCCAAGGTACACAGCCCCGGTTCCACTGCCTGTGCATTTTCTTCTTATACTTTATTTTGACCAGGAGGTCCTTACTAAGCCATGCTAGTCTCAGGCCTTCCTTGCCCAAATTATTACACGTGGGAATTGAGAGCTCTTGTGCTCTAAGAAAAACATCCTTAAAGAGCTACTAGCTCTGTTCAGCTCCTTTGTCCCGGAGGGTAGTTTCCCAGGGGGTCACAACCTTAAACAACTGAAGGTTTGCTCTTTTAAAATTCAGCACCCTGACTCTACTCTTCACGTGGGCCATATCCCTCAAGATTGCGAATTCCACCAGGGCATGATCACTGCAGCCCAGGCTGCCACCAATTTTGACATCCCTAATTAGTTATTCCGTGTCGGTGAGCAACAGGTCTAGTAACACTTCTCCTCGGGTCAGGCTACCACCTGGATTAAAAAATTATCCTTGACTTTCTCCAAGAGTCTCCTGGACTGCTTACAGCTTACTGTGCCACTTTTCCATTGGATATCAGGGTGACTGAAGTCCCCCAGCAGGATTGGAGCCTGCGAATGTGCTGTTTCCTGTAGTTGAAAGTCAGAACACTTGGTCAACGCTGTCCCTTTGGTCAGGTGGCCTGTAGTAAACACCAACCACAAGGTTTCCTGTCTTGGCTTGGCCCCTAATTTTTACCCATAAGTTCTCAACCTGCTCATCGCTGTTTTTCAAAGATAGCTCTGTGCAATCAATCCATTCTTTTACATAGAGGGCAACCCCCTCACCTCTCCTTCCTTGCCTGTCCCTTCTGAACAGTTTATAGCCATCAATTGCAATGCCTCAGTTGTGCATTTCATCCCACCATGTTTCAGTGATAGCGTCTAGATAGTTGTTTCCAGCTGCAAAAGAGCTTCCAGCTCTTCCTGCTTGTTACCTCTGCTGCAGGCACTGGTACAGAGGCATTTCAGCTGGGCTATTGACTGTGTCACCTTTTTAGAGGAACATGCCCTAATTTCTTTGAGGCATTTCACAGGCGTTTCCCTGTTGGTTCCTAATAAATCAGCAGCCCCTGGCTCTACTCAAAATGTCTTGACATACAAGATGTTAATAGGCATTGATTCTTTAAGAAAGAAGCAAAGGATCTCACCAGTGTTTGAGAAGATTTGGCATTTAAGGTTTTATATAATGATATTGAGGGCTCTATCTGTTACCAGTAGCTCAAATAAGTGTAAAATGATTTTTAAAAGGTGAAAACCCTTACCCTATATGGCTAAGTAAATCTTAAATACAAATAAATAAACATACAATTTATTACATTTCCTTGTAATTGGAAAGCAAAGGCAGCAATTTTAATAATAATAATAATAATAATAACAACAATAACAACAACAACAATAACAACAATAATAAACCAAGACTTGTTGGATCGTGTGGTTTAGTCTTGAAATGTTCAAATGCTTATTCATCCTCCCTATGAAAAATACAAAAGGAATGAAGGACATTTATATGAATTTTAGTAATTCCACTGCAAAGTTTTATACAACTATGATGGGTTGACCCCGGCTGGTTGCCAGGTGCCCACCAAAGCCGTTCTATCACTCCCCCTCCTCAACTGGACAGGGGAGAGAAAATATAACAAAGAGCTTGTGGGTCGAGATAAGGACAGGAGAGATCACTCACCAATTACCATCACAGGCAAAACAGACTCAGCTTGGGGAAAATTAACTTGCTTTATTACAAATCAACCAGAGTAGGGTAATGAGAAAAAAACCGAATCTCAGAACACCTTCCCTCCACCCCTCCCTTCTTCCCGGGCTCAACTTCACTCCCGGCTTCTCTACCACCCCCCCCCAGCGGCACAGGGGGACGGGGATGGGGTTTACGGTCAGTTCATCACATGTTGTTTTCTGCCGCTTCATCCTCCTCAGGGGCAGGACTCATCACACTCTTCCCTGCTCCAACGTGGGGTCCCACCCACGGGAGACAGTCCTCCACGAACTTCTCCAACGTGGGCCCTTCCCACGGGCTGCAGTTCTTCACGAACTGCTCCAGCATGGGTCCTTTCCACGGCGTGCAGTCCTTCAGGAGCACACTGCTCCAGCGTGGGTCCCCCACGGGGTCACAAGTCCTGCCAGAAAACCTGCTCCGTGGGCTCCTCTCTCCACAGATCCGCAGGTCCTGCCAGGAACCTGCTCCAGCGCAGGGTTCCCACAGGGTCACAGCCTCCTTCGGGAAACCCACCTGCTCCGGCGTGGGGTCCTCCACGGGCTACAGGTGGATATCTGCTCCACCGTGGACCTCCATGGACTGCAGGGGGACAGCCTGCCTCACCATGGTCTTCCCCACGGGCCGCAGGGGAATCTCTGCTCCGGCGCCTGGAGCATCTCCTCCCCCTCCTTCTTCACTGACCTTGGTGTCCGCAGAGTTGTTTCTCTTACATGTTCTCACTCCTCTCTCCGGCTGCCGAAATCTGCCTGTCCCAACTTTTTTTTCTTCTTAAAAATGTTATCACAGAGGCTGTTACCACTATCGCTGATTGGCTATCGCTAAAATGTTACCACTATCGCTGATAGGCTCGGCCTTGGCCGGCGGCGGGTCCGTCTTAGAGCCGGCTGGTATTGGCTCTCTCTCTCGAACACAGGGGAAGCTTCCAGCAACTTCTTACAGAAGCCACCCCTGTAACCCCCCCCGCTACCAAAACCTTGCCAACAAAACCAATACAACAACACTGGAATTAATCGTATTGTCTAAGCTGACTTATCCTAGTAATTTTGAAATGCATGGCTCTGCAAATATGATTTCTTTTAAATACAACACTTGAAAGGAAAAATATTTACTTCACTTTTTTTGTAAAAGCAGCAGAAGAAAAAAGGTTAGCAATGAAATATGCATAAGCAGTAACACAAACTTTCTCCCAGCATGTTCTATTAGCAATTTTTTGATGTCCTATTGAAAGAACATTTGACCCAGACGTGAACTCATATCTATCGAAAATGATGATATATTGCAATAATCTGGAAGGATGCTGTGGAAAAACTCAAAAGCAGGAGAAAGCTGGCTCCATTTTTTGACTTGCTGTGAAGACAGAACTAAGGAAGGATTTTTCTGCTAAAGCTTAGGGGAAGAAAAAGAATTTTTGAAAGCTGAAAAATGAAGCAAAATCTGAACTCTTACCTCCCCCAACCTGAAAAAGAGTCAGAAAAGACCTGTGAAGTTTCAAAACTTATATCCTAAGGCAAGTTTCTCTTCAAATATTTGTCAGCTACAACAGAAAAATAATTTTCACAACAAATGAAGTTTGGTGAACCAGGCAGTTTTAGGCATGTGACAATGTTCATCACACATTACTCAGTTACTATACTAAGCACCTTAGAATTCAATCCTTTCTTCCAGAGTGTCCCATTTAATTTCAGGTTTTAAGGAGATCATGGTAAGAAGAGCATCCACCTATTAAAAGATAAAGAAATATTTTTTAAATGTCCAGCTAGAAATGTCAAGTGTTTCTGTTTCCTTCATATATCTAGCCCTATGCTAGGCAGACAGTAAAGCTGGATTAAAAAGAAAGGGAAGCTAGAGGAATGAAATGGGCTCGAAAATTGAAGGTTTAATAGAGAAGAAAAAAAAAAGAGAAAAATATAATAATGATTATGATAATAATAATAATAATCTAGAGTACTTTGTAGAAAAGTGAAAAGGGAAGGAAGAAGAAAAAAAAAAATCTTGAAAAAATAGAAGGTTGGGTGAAAAACCAAAAAATTCTAGTCATAGAAAATGGGAAGAAGAGACCAAAGAAAACTGACAGTTCCCTGAAATTATAAAAATTAGTAAGTTCTTAATATGAACAACTGAGAGACTTCAGGCAATTAGCACAGAATTAGATCTCTCAAGATTTTATACGTATAGCTGCCAAATAGTTTTAGCCATGGAAAGTCTAACACCGCACATAGAAAGTAGTTCAAAACTATCATTTCATGTCAACTGCAGATTTTACAAAACTATTTTGTGCTCAATAGAGATGCACACAGTGCACTCTACAGCACTCAAGTGCTACCTACTAAATTGCTAATACTGACTCACCCAATGACTCCTCTAATACAAAGGTAATTGAGGTTTTTGAGGAAGGTCGATGAAAGAGCACACTAAACTTTAAGGCATCTGGTTCAACTTGAGGAGTGATCTTATGCAAAGGCAGTTAACCACTTCTACTTTGATTACTTCTTCCCTTATCTCTAAGCAGGCATGATATTTTCCTTCCATTAGTACTTTAAAACCTAAGACTAAGTACAGCTATTGTCATGTGCCTATGTGCAGCCAGCAATATGCATAAAGTGCTCATTGATCTGAATTTCATCACTGTCAATATAGAAAGAACTATTCTTATTTTAAAGTATTTTACCATTCTTTTTAAAAAATAAGAAAAAAAAATGAAATAGAAATTCTTGCAATGTTTTTTTCTCATTTCATGAAATTGTGACAAGCTCGAGAGCAACATCATTTAGACCTGTTGGAGCAAGTCCAGAGGAGGATCACAAAGACGATCAGGGGGCTGGAGCACCTCTTCTATGAAGACAGGCTGAGACAGTTGGGGTTGTTCAGCCTGGAGAAGAGAAGGCTCCGGAGACACCTTATAGCAGCCTTTCAATACCTAAAGGGGGCCTACAGGAAAGCCAGAGAGGGACTTTTTACAAGGGCATGTAGTGATAGGACAAGGGGTAATGGCTTTAAACTGAAAGAGGGTAGATTTAGATTAGATGTAAGGAAGAAATTCTTCACTGTGAGGGTGGTGAGGCACTGGGACAGGTTGCCCAAGGAGTTTGTGGATGCCCCATCCCTGGAAGTGTTCAAGGCCAGGTTGGATGGGGCTTTGAGCGGCCTGGTCTAGTGGAAGGTGTCCCTGCCCATGGCAGGGGGTTTGGACCTAGATGATCTTTAAGGTCCGTTCCTACCTAAACCATTTTGTGATTCTATGATCATTTATCCTCCATATCACTACTAGTCTTGTCTAGCTAAACATGCAAATAAATATGCAACATAGGAGGATTCAGAAAAACTGTGGAAACAAAGAACGAACAAACCAAATCCATCAGAGCTGCGGCTATAATACATTTAGTAACTCCAGTCATTTCAATCTTTCCATACAAGAGAAGAGTAGGACCCAACAACAGTTTCAGGAATCGCTTTTCCTTGAAAATATGTTAGTCATGTGGCTGTTGCAATCTTCCTCTGTACTCCAGAAAAATTTGAACAGAGTATCAGAAAGTTAATTTACATATCATACACTCAGCAAAGGCATTACCTACCAAGATAGCAAGGATATATCCTGGAGAAAATTTTAAGTAAAAGTTAAACTGTGGCAAACAGACAGCAGGATGCACTTATTCAGTATGAAAAAATCACCTGTTTGACAAAAAAAAATCAAATAAAAGCATTTCAGTCCCCAACCTGTCACTCATACAGGCTTTTCCTAGTGTGATTAATGGTAAAACAGTTTGAGTTGCTTAGTCATAAGGCACAACATATTTTAGCTAAATATATGGCCAAGTAGATGTCTGGAGCATAGGTCAGATAAGGCCTTCTGGACAAAGAAGTGATTTGTCTTCTTTGAGAACAGAACGTGCTTATCTGTGGAAAACTATGTGCAGTGCAGATGGAGTGAAACAGTTTGAAGGAGGATCACTAGAAGGGCACAAGCATCAAGTGTACAGACTGAGACATTTCCAAGGCACCAGATCATAGCATGGAGACAACCCAAAGATTGAAACTCTGGAAGGACTGGAAAGGCAGGTCACGAAGCTTCAAAAGTTAGCACCTATCGTAACTGCAGCAGGGAATGCAAGCATAGGACGGTAGCAGGGGCCTTGAGAGTACAGGCACAAGATGACACCAGAGGCCCAACTGGTATAAACACAAATCACAGAGAATATCTTCTCAACCTTCAGAGCAGATAAAGTTGGTTTCAGGGCATAACAGAGCATAACAGTATATGAAAAACTGGTAAAAATGTGAGGGAAAAAGCAATAAGGTATAAAAAACACTTGCAGCCTCTACAGAATGTGAACAAATGAAGAGCACAGAGGGGCATTTCTCCTACTTTTAATGACACCATGCCTCACCAACACCAGCGCCTATCTGCAGTAAGTCCACCCTCAGAGCACTGCTTTATGATTCATCATCGACCACATTTTGCTACCAAAACTGAGGAATCATATGTAAAGTATTATTTCTTATGACATTGACAGCTTCAGTAAATTAGAATTTTCAAAAGCGGCTTGTGTGCATGTGCTTTTTGCTTCAGTCTTCCCATATGACAAGGTGGTTAATACGGCAGCCCAAAGTCAGAATAAAGTTGTATGCAGCACAGCCAACAGCAATAATTGGAACAGTGGGGGAAATTAGATGAAAATTAGACCTATCAATCAGGCTCATGGCCTTCAGTCACAAGAGAATATTCTACTTTCACTTTTTCTGGGACAAGAAAGACTGATGACACTCCTCACTTGTCACTGCTTCGGCATTGCACTTCTGAAACTCTCCAGTTGTGTCACTTTCGGTAATGGAACAGTTAGTCCAGATTCTGAGTCCAGTTTAACCAGCCTGATAACTGTACACCTCATCATGGCAAGAAAGCCCATATTTCGAAGTAGGTGTTGGTTGCTAAAGAGAGGAAAGCCCTCTCATCTTTTTTCTGTATGGATGGTACTTTGAGAGATGCCTTTTTTTTTTTTTTCTCCTCTGGAATGTGGTGGATTTCCAGTTAGACAGAACAATGAACCTGACATGACAATGAAGACAGTCCTACAGGATATAATATAAACCCAAGACATTTCTTCATTGACAAAGATGAGCTCAAATCTTTCCAAATTAAACAGGGAAAACTGAAATGAGTGTTCCTTCTCTCTGCTGTTCAAGTACTACTTCCTCACTCAAGCTGGGTAACAAACTGGACTTACTAAGGCAAATTCAGTCTTTATTTCCTTCCTGTTCCAGACTAGGAAGGCTCCCTAAAAAATGTGTGTTGATGTTTAAAATGAAATGCTTATGAAAACCTCACCTCAAGATCAATGGCACTATTTTATCCATAGGAGAAATTCAAACAACCTATTATTTTTGTAGACTTGGGGGGGGGGGGGGGGGGGGGGGAGAGAAAGGAGAGAAAGGCCTTAAGTAGACATCTCTGAGATACGATCATAACATACCAAAACAACAAATTTAAAAGCTAAGAGAAAACAGTATTTCCTTTTCCTTTCTATTTTGTCTCATGCACTTTGTATCTCCAGGCAAATAGCTGAATATTATTTAAGGAAAACTGTTTTCTTTTTCCTCTTTTTTAAAATTTTTATTATTCATAAAAGCAACAACAGATGAAAAACTGAATGGTTGTTATGGTCCATAAGGATCATCATGCAAATTAACCTAAGAAGATTAAAGTCCCTGAGCTTATATTATCCAGGTTGAAGTTGCATTACTGCTATTTTTGATTATAAGAAATGATAAACAAAAAGGAATACAATCTGTTTTCCAAGCTGTTTAGGACTCCCTCTCTTTCTCAGCAAGGAGTGGACTGAAAAGGCAAAAAACCTCCCCTTCTCTTCACTTTTTGCATAAATAAATGGGAGGAGATCTAGATTTAATCCCATACCAATCTCATTGTTTTAAAGTAGAGGAAAGGTATTTACAATTCCAGTTTCTTGAGTATGTTTCAAAATGTGTCAGCATTATTTGAAAATTTGCTGCATTTGCCTGTGGAAACTAGACTTGTCTAGCACTGAATTATCCAGACAAAATAAATGCAAGCATAATTCTGCACTCTTGCAGAAATGTCATACATTAGCATATGAACTTACAAATTTCAGTAATTGTTATTCTACATTTAGTAAAATCTGTTATTGAAAAAATCAGACAGAAGGAAGGAATTTTTAAAGTTCTTGAAAGTAATACTCCATTTTACATTTTTCTTTCATTTAGTTCAACATAGTTCTGTTGATCTTGTGGTCTTACTCTACAGAAGCCACCTCTTGGAGTCTTTGCCTTCCTTTTTGAAACAAACATATTAAGAGGCAGAAGAATACTTTCATAACTTCTATTATAGTCTGTAGGACTTCCCTGTAACCCGAGGCAGAAGAGAACCCACTGGGTTGTGCTGGGGACACCGTCTGTGTCCCGTTTGTGAATCCAATTTCTTTTCTTGTTTAAAAGGGTAAGGGAACTTGCTGCTGAAAAAAAGTGTATTTCATTTCTTGTTGGGATTTCTTTTATCAGCAAAACCAACAACAATTCAAATAAAGAAAAAAGAACTTTATTTTTTTTTTAAATACTCTGAAATCCTCCTGTTTATTTCCTCTAGATACAAAGATAGCAGGAAATAGAATTAAGTAAATGAACCTCAGGTCACAGCAAACCAATCCAAATCCCTTTAGGTGTGATTTTACTCCCACTGCACAACATTTCACAGAAAGACAAATATCTTCTTGCTTTCTTAACCTATTCTGTAGCACAGATGTAACCATTCTTACTTCATCCTACCTGGATATTGCGTTCATTTACTTTTCAGATCACTCTTGAAGAGTAACAGGCAGCAAGCACAGCCACCTGGCAGTGTAGAAAAATAATTTAAAATTAAAACTGTGGTCATGTAAGTGAATTACGGATGCCAAGGCCCTCAAAACCTATTTATTTCCAATTATTTCTGTCTCATCACTGAGAAAAAAATTTTCTTCCTTTTAGACTAATTTTTCATTTCCTCAGTTGCAGAAATATTGCAAATATGGAGGTCAGACACAGAAATAGCTCATCTGTAAACAAGGTTTCTTTTGCAGGTGAAAAGGCAAGTGTAGTCTTCAATAAATTATTTCTGCAAAAATGAGTTATAATCAGAGGTCCAAACTAAGAGGTAGGGGAGGGATTAGGAGTGATGTTTTTGGATATAAAGGATGCCCCTGGAAAAAGGCCTACATTCTAGAACAGTAAACGCTATCTCTTCTTTTTTAATGAATGAAGACATATTGTGAATGGGCTCAGTTACAAAGCTGGCATGAAAAATGTTCACTTTTCATGTGATCAGAATGGGCTTCATGAAGCAAACTATGAAAACCTTATGAAACAATCCAGGGTTTAAGTATCATCTGCAAACATACAAGCTTTCTGACTGATAGAAAAAATTTTGGTTTGTTTTTTACCATTTACATAGAACTAACTATTCAACCCATGGAAAATAAAAAGCCTGAATCAGTCCTCAGTCTGTTTTGCCTGAAAAATTTCTTTATGTCAATACATTAGGTAAACATTGCTTCAGACATAACCAATGCAGACATTAAATTTCTCTCTTCCTCCTCAGCAAGATTTAATATCAGTACTGAGGCACATTGTCTACAGCTGAATGCAAGGCACCCCATCAACCTGACCTGGTAGCAATGCTTTTTTGTCCCATCTGCTTTATAGATTTTATTCTCTCATAAAAGCCTTGGAAATTGCCTATCAATTTGCATGGCATTAAATAATCTTCTTGGAATTGCTGCATTACAAAATGTTCAACTGCAGCATGTCACTTAAGTATTTGCAAGTAAGAATACTTATACTCAAAGGTCTAGTTCATATGGGCTGGAGGAACTG
Organism: Aquila chrysaetos chrysaetos; assembly: GCF_900496995.4. Lineage (NCBI taxonomy): Eukaryota > Metazoa > Chordata > Aves > Accipitriformes > Accipitridae > Aquila > Aquila chrysaetos. Next base: position 61,177,529 of record NC_044007.1, read on the forward strand.
TAAATTTACCATTCCACTGTAAATCTGCTATGCATCAGAATCCGAAGACTGTGGAAAACAATAGGAAAGGGTAAATTCTCCTGGTTTATTCACTTCATCTTCACATGTTTTTTTTAAATCTCATGTCCAGAAAACTAGATGATACAGTGGCTTACTACTCTGATTTTTCACCTGTGAGACAATGCAGCATGATACCTGACATTTCAGAAGTGAAAATATATTTGGTTGTCTGAAAGTTGTCTGTTTGGCGTGTTTGCACATGTCACAAAACTGTAGCTTGTTTTATTACCACTTTCTATCCTGATTCAGAATAAAACTCATACTGCAGTGGCAGGAGTGTTGGAGCTCAGGTTATTTCTGTGTAGAAAATACTGAGGGGAAATTTTAGCACTTATATTGGGCTACATATCATTTTTCGATCAATACATAGTTTTCGATACACCTCATTATGTGCGTCTGAGGAACTCTGGAGGAAAGTTTTTTGGAGGGAAATGATTTATCAAAACAGAATGTTTGCAGGGATCGATCAGTTTCAGCTAAACATTTGTTAGGAAGGCTTACAGGCACAGAAAGAAATTTTAAGTATGAGAATAAGGGAGTATACTTGAATGCATACAACATACACTGCTGACAGTATGGTGTCTAGGATATTGACCTAACTCTTGGGGATGTAGTTTTTATTCAGACTTGTTTCACAGCAATATCCAACCACTCTGTGTCTGCAGTTTAGTAGTATCCCTATGTCACAGGTAAGAAATTAAGACATTGAGTATCTTAAGAAATTTTCAAGGATCATATAAGAAATCTATAGGACAAAGATTGCAAGGGAGACACTGATTTTCTTAAGTCCTCTGATTTTTTTTCAAGTGCCACATCTCTGTTCTGTACTAAAAATATATGCTTGTAACTACTCTGTAGTAGTATTCCCTCACCACATATGTTAGCCTATCTTTGCACTTAGACATCTCTTATGCTTTCTGCTTTCTCTATTTGTTCATATGAAGACTTTATGATATGCTAGTCTACAGCAGATTCTTATAAGAAAATCTCATTATCTAAGTATATGTTCAGTCTTCCAGTAAGAATCATTTGCAGTAAAACCTCTCTCATTTTTTCCAGATATCCATTTATATAAAGTCAGGTCCCTAGTTCCATTGGGACAGACAGAATTTCTACATAATTTCATTCTACTTTTCTCCCCTGTGAATTTATTTCAGTTAGCTGCTGCTTCTGTCACTTTGGCTACTACAGGCATTAATATAAATTTAGTATTTTCTCCTATACCATTCACAACACTTTGATCTGAAAGTACCATGAGACCATCCGTAGTGTTTGCAACATTTTCAGCAGGAAGAACAATTTGCTATCCAACCACCACTTCAATACTTTTGATAATCAATTAAACAAGCAAACTTAAGTGCTTAAAAATCAGGTTGTTTAAAAATCTTCTAGTACAGCCTGTCAGTGTTCTAGTGCTGATTCTTGAAAACAATTTGAGAAACTACTAAGAGTAATATTATCTCAGTTTGGTAGTCTCACCATGAAAGAAACAAGCTTGAAATTAAATAACAATAAATTAAATACTTTTTTATGTAGTGCATTGTATAATTAACCTGTGGAATTTACTTCTGTAAGATTCTAGTCAAACATGTTTCAAAATAAGTTAGACATTATGTGTATAGAAGTTGCACATGAAGCAGCACTAATTATCATAAATTTAGAAAGGCTATTATTAGTTCTCAGACCTCAAGGAATAAATTTATCCTGAATTGGATTTAGGAAGAAGTATCCTACATTAAGTATATTATAGTTATTATAGATATATTATACTTAGCGTATACCATAAATTAAGTATACGTCAAGTACACTGTAGTTTCCATAATGCATAAGAAAACCTGTACAAAAAAAAAAAAAAAAAAGAGATAATAACTGAGTTTCCTTTAAAGGTGAGCAGTTATACATGTAATGAAATTTTAAAGGAAATAAAATTCTATAAAATAATAATCTGTTGTGTTTGTTAAATTATGTCTATTTCATTCAAACCATGCAGTTAATTATCACTCAGTTATCTGGGGGGGACACATACTAAAGCCTCTCTACATTGTCTTATGTCTGTAGTTCAATGAAGAAAAAGAGCTTGGGTTTTAATTCCAGCTCTGTTACTGCTTTAATACGTTAAAATGGCTAATCACTTTAGGGCCAGATGTTTTAATTTGATGTGAAATGTTGAAGGCCTAAACTTTCATATCTAATTTACGAATAAATACTAAAAGTTACACACAGACATACACACTCACGCACACAGAGGATGACTTCCAGAGATCTTCCAGACTGGAGTTTTAACTTCTATAACTGCTAGTTACTTGCAGTTAACCATTTCTGTAAAATCCAATAACACTTTTATAGCAAATAATGTTATAAAGCATGTTTTCCATTTCACAGGTGGAAAATTAAAGTGTTGGATCTATTATGCCAAATACATAACAAATCCTGTCAGAGCAGTAACTATAGAACAGAGAAGTCTCAGTTTCATGCCTTGGTTCTTTATTTTGATGATAGTACTTCTTTCTAGTATAATCTTCCCATCAAATTAAAAAATCAAAACCCATCAAAACCTGAAACCCACAATCTTAATTTTGTTGAAGGCAATATTAGCCACATCAAGAAAAGGGATTTTTATTCTGATCTTAAACTCTTGTAAATTCATGTTTAGAAGATAATATAAAAAAGTTTCAAATCACATTTGCAGCCAGATGAAATTGCAAAAAGTCCAACCTATTACTTGAAGGTAATGAGTCAGAGTGATTCACTGCAGCCTCTTGGTGATTTCTGTATGAACCAATCAAATGAAAGGGCACAAAAGCCATTCACAGTGAAGATAGTCTTTAGTTCTAACTAATATAAAATCTGATGTCATTAAAATGTGTAACACTGCAAAAGAAGGAAACATAAAAGGCAAAGTCTTTGCCCTCCCCTTCCCACCCCCAAATATCTACAACACAAACAGCAAAACCTTAAAATCAAACATTAGGAAGATACTGCTGAAATGTTGGATCTTGTAGTTCACATAATTTGTAAGAAAACATGTAGCCAAAATGAGAGATTGCTTAACAAAGCTGTTGCACTTAAACATAGAAGGAAAAAGGATCACGTGCATCAGGAAACATCCCACATAGCCCATTCAGAATGATTAAAAGCAATACTATTTGTGCAGCATGACCTTTAGCATGAACAAGAAAACAAATAAATGTATTATAGTGAAAAAACCTAAGCACAGACCACTTTCATGTGTTACATCATACATAAAGAACTAATACTTTAGCTTTTTTTAAAAAATCTGAATAGATTAAATTTGCTGAAAGTATGACAGAAGGATACTTATTCTTCTTTAAATACTTGAAGAACTCTATAGATTTATTAGTTGTTATACACAAATACATATGCTTTTCATTTCAGAGTCCAAAAGTAGAAATATCTGTGTGTAAAATACTGTGTGTCATTGAACTCCAATGTATAGAATTTCTGCCAGAATCTAACTGACAAAGCCAAACCTTGTTATCACTCTTAGGTAAAGGGCCCAGAGTTTTAGCTGAATTGGTAAATGTCTACATATACTGAACAGATAATTTGTATTAAAAATGTAATCTAAGTTAAAAGCCAACACAGGTGTCCTAGTTTCAGCTGGGATAGAGTTAACTGTCTTCCTAGTAGCTGGTAAGGTGCTATGTTTTGAGTTCAGTATGTGAAGAATGTTGATAACACTGATGTTTTCAGTTGTTGCTAGTAGTGTTTAGACTAATGTCAAGGATATTTCAGCTTCTCATGCCCAGCCAGCGAGAAAGCTGGAGGGGCACAAGAAGTGGGCACAAGACACAGCCAGGGCACCTGACCCAAAGTGGCCAACAGGGTATTCCATACCATGTGACGTCACATCTAGTATAGGAACTGGGGGAGTGGGGGCGGGGAATCGCCGCTGGGGGACTAGCTGGGTGCCGGTCAGCGGGTGGTGAGCAATTGCACTGCGCATCATTTGTACATTCCAATCCTTTCATTATTGCTGTTGTCATTTTATTAGTGTTATCATTATTAGTTTCTTCTTTTCTGTTCTATTAAACTGTTCTTATCTCAACCTGTGGGTTTTGCTTCTTTTTCCCGATTTTCTCCCCCATCCCACTGGGTGGGGGGGAGTGAGTGAGCGGCTGCGTGGTGCTTAGTTGCTGGCTGGGGTTAAACCATGACAACAGGAAACAAGGGAATGCTTTTTTTTTTTTTAGTCAATTGTCTAACAGTAGACAGAATCATCATGTCCAATTATTCAAATCATATTCAGATGATAGACAGTAGAAAGATAGTCCCATGCCATACAGCTATTCTTTCTGGTTGTGGTGGGTTGGCCTTGGCTGGATGCCAGGTGCCCCCCAAAGCCGTTCTATCACTCCCCTCCTCAGCTGGACAGGGGAGAGAAAATATAACAAAGGGCTTGTGGGTCGAGATAAGGACAGGAGAGATCACACACCAATTACCATCGTGGGCAAAACAGACTTGACTTCGGGAAATTAGTTTTACTTATTACCAATCAAAATCAGGGTAGGGTAATAAGAAATAAAACCAAACCTTAAAATACCTTCCCCCACCCCTCTTTCCTTCCCGGGCACAGCTTCACTCCTGAATTCTCTACCTACCCCCACCAGCAGCACAGGGGGACAGGGAATGGGGATTGGGGTCAGTTCCTCACACGTTGTCTCTGCCGCTCCTTCCTCCTCAGGGAGAGGACTCCTCACTCATCCCCTGCTCCACTGTGGGGTTGCTCCAACGGGAGACAGTCCTCCATGAACTTCTCCAAGGTGAGTCCTTCCCACAGGCTGCAGTTCCTCACGCACTGCTCCAGCATGGGTCCCTTCCACAGGCTGCAGTCCTTCAGGCACAGACTGCTCTGGCATGGGGTCCTCCCTGGGCTGCAGGTGGAGATCTGCTCCACCGTGGACCTCCCTGGGCTGCAGGGGGACAGCCTGCCTCACCGTGGTCTTCCCCACGGGCTGCAGGGGAATCTCTGCTCTGGCGCCTGGAGCACCTCCTCCCCCTTCTTCTTCACTGACCTAAGGGTCTGCAGGGCTGTTTCTCTCACATGTTCTCACTCCTCTCTCCTGGCTGCTGTTCTGCAGGAGTTGTTTTTTTCCACTTCTTAAGTACGTTCTCCCAGAGGCGCTACCACCATCACTGATGGGCTCGGCCTTGGCCAGCAGTGGGTCCGACTTGGAGCTGGCTGGCATTGGCTCTGTTGGACATGGGGGAAGCTTCTGGCAGCTTCTCACAGAAGCCACCCCTGTAGCCCCCCCACTACCAACACCTTGCATGCAAACCCAATACACTGGTCAACAAGAGGAAAAAAACCAAAAGGTCTCACATTCAGTCCTTGTGAGAAGGATCCATATAGAGTGCTAGGCACTGATCTCCTGCGTGGACTCTAGACCCCAACAGAGGCTTTATAATGAAATATAGATGCCTCAGAGTTGGATGCAAACAGTGAGCAGGGCAAGTATTTTGCTGCATAGCACTCCTGTCCTGCACACTCCTGACTGAAAACTACTGCAAAGTAAGCCATCATTCACTAATCTGAATCCTCTCCTTAAGGTAAATACAGTCACTTTTTCTTTGAAAGTTCAGAAATCACCATTTTATTTTAAGCCAGGGCTTGAATTTCTCATTTTAATTTCCAGAGTAATGTGTTAAACATCACAGGCAGTGGTTAAGGGATTTATGGAGAAGACACTTTCCATCTGGACAGGTTGACAGGAATGTGTCAAAAGATGAAAAACAAAGCATAAAGTCAGTGGTTAGTAGAATGAAATACAGTTGTAACCATCTTAAAGCTGTTTTCTTCTTCTGAGGACCTTTCTTTTCCTCTTTCTCTCCTCTCATTTTCTCTTTCCTCTTTTCTTTTCTCCTCTTTTATTTCCTTCCTCCCCTTCCTGTTCTCTCTCCTTTCTTTCTTTCTTTCTTTATCTCTTTCAATCTCTCTCTCATTTTTTGTCTTTCTCTGTATTAGATTTTTATCTGGATGGCCTTATGATACACAGTCCCTGTGTGGGAGGAAGTAGAAATGCCTTGTGCAGTCTTTCCTTTCAGTCTTGTTCTATTTTCCTAAATGTTGATCCCATAAACTTAGTATGGCTACAAACTAAAATATCAGCTCAATTAACAGTTTCAGCCACGTTCCTCATTTCACATAATGTTGTTAATAGAGCATCATAATTTAATATATACTTAGAAGGGACATGTTGTGTGTCAAGAAGCACTTGATATAAATATTTCTTTTGAATCACTGTAATATGTCTTTTTCCCAGAGAAGAGTTCATTACTTAAGCTTTGAATGCTTCCCTATATTTATTAGGGCAAAACGTCATCCTTTTGGCTAAAAAAGAGACTTCATACCTGAAGCATACATCACTGCAAGGTTCCATTTTTTAAAAAAGTATAGTTCACAAGAAATAATTTTGATAATTTTTATCCTGTTTATATATGATCTTCTTTGACGCCATAAGATCATCATCAGATAGAAAAGATAGAATTTGTAAATTGGAGATGGCTTTTGTATTGTGCAGGCACAATGGTAGGTCTATTTTTGTCTGTCCCTATACCTAATTTAAACTGAAAGAGCACATGATCTTCCCATAATATTCTAAAACTTTTTTTTTTAGTTTCTCTACAATATGTCTACCAAAACAAAGTCTAAAAAAACAATCCCTTTTTACTGACTGACGGAAAAAAAAATACCAGTTTCACATTCAAGAGCACCAAATTGTGCTATTATGATTTTTCCATGGGTCAGTTTTGTCTCATTTTTACTTCCTAGAAAAGCCAGATAATATCAAAGGATCTCTGTTTATATCCTGATCTGAGTCTGAAGCCCTTTAATAGAATCTTTGTATAACCTTTCTGTAACATTTTTAACTTTTTCCTCAAAATAATTTGACCTCTATCAAGCTTGTTTTATTATACTATGGCTTCTTTGTTTTGTTTTGTTCCCCTCCCCCCAGTCATTTATTTCATCATTATATGCTGTTATCCTATTCATTGTACTAGTATTTCAGTCCCTTCTGTGTAATACCTTGTGCTCTGTTCATGACTGCTCTTCCATTACCTTAGAACAAGTTTTATAGCCTACATGAGCAATCCCATTTAGCATATATATTTCCAACCTGAATTCTCTGTTTTGTGTGGCTTATCTCAGTGGGCAACACTTTGTGTTTCTCAGACTTCTGGGTAAAACCTTAGTGATTATTCTTAAAAGAGAAGTCCTCAATTACAGCTCCATCTCTCAGGGTTGATCCAAGTCCCCCAAATTTTCTCAGGTCTGAGAAGGATCTTTGTTGACCTTTTGGAAACCTCCTGGTTATCTTCCCCTCTTCTTTCACAGTCTGTTGTTATTGTCATCATCTTCCCATGAGTCTAGCTAAATTATTCTTGTTTCTTAGCACTCCACTTTCTAATTAACAATTTTCCCTACACACTCTTCAGAGAAGTCTCTCTTTCTTCTTCTTCTGTAACTATTATTCCCCTCAATTTGTCTCTTTTTTCCTCCTGACTTATTCATGTGATCACATTCTTCAGTGCATCACCCTTTCTTAAGAGTTTGCCCTCTAACCTCTCTTTCTCAGTAAATTCTAAGAGAAGAGATTGGACAAATAACTCATCTTTTTATTGTGTTAGAAACCTTTTCTGACTTCCATCATATCTCCTTGGTGCATTTTTAGTTCTCAGATCTATTTCTCCATGAACTCTACCTGTCAATATTTCATTCATAAATAACTCGTGTCAGGTAGCCACTCAAGAACAATGTACACCCAGTAGTTTTGGCATCCCATAACCCATATTGTCTCCTCCATTTTTCAAATCACTTTCACTCCTGCCTCAGGTTCTATGAACATTTCTTTCTAGTCTCACATTTAAAAAGAAAAACAATACTCCTGAAACCTACCCCTCCTTGCCATGATATTTCTCATTTTCTTCTCTCTATGGCATTTGACCTTTCAGGTCCAAAGTACAGAAACAAAGCTTTGCTCCTCAGCAGATGACCATCTGTCTGTGGACTGAAGTGTGTATTTTAGTTTCACAAAGAAACATCTGGACAGATTCTGCTCAAAGAATTTTAGGAGGAATGAGCCTGTCAATGGAGGAAATGCACATGGAAAACAAAGGTTCTATCTGATACTCACACTAAATTGTTTATTCTTTATAACCTGAAAACATAATTTTAAATTAAGAATAGCAATGTCATTTGTAGGCATTCAGTTCAACTTGTGGGTATGCTTGTAAGGTAAACAGACAGGAAAGGAGAAATAAACATTAAAACCAGTCATTTAAAGAAAAAAACAAGGGGAAGAATAATGTTCCTAGAACTTAACTCTTTAAGAATACCAACATCCATTCTTACAAGTAGATATTTTAAAAGAAATTTTTTACCTGATGTTATATAAGAAAACCAAACATATTTGGTTAATATCTTTATCAATGATCTGGATGAGGGGATCGAGTGCACCCTCAGTAAATTTGCAGACGACACCAAGTTGGGAGGGAGGGTTGATCTGCTTGAGGGTAGGAAGGCTCTGTGGAGGGATCTGGACAGGCTGGATCAATGGGTCCAGGCCAACTGTATGAGGTTCAACAAGGCTGAGTGCTGCTGTCTCCTGCACTTGGGTCACAACAACCCCTTGCAGTGCTACAGGCTTGGGGAAGAGTGACTGGAAAGCTGCCTGGCATAAAAGGACCTGGGGGTGTTGGTCGACAGCCGACTGAATATGAGCCAGCAGTCTGCCCAGGTCATCAAGAAGGCCAACGGCATCCTGGCCTGTATCAGAAATAGTGTGGCCAGCAGGAGCAGGACAGTGATCGTCCCCCTGTTCTCTGCACTGGTGAGGCCGCACCTCGAATACTGTGTTCCGTTTTGGGCCCCTCACTACAGTAAAGACATTGAGGTGCTGGAGTGTGTCCAGAGAAGGGCAATGAAGCTGGTGAAGGGTCTAGAGCAGCGGCTGAGGGAACTGGGGTTGTTTAGTTTGGGGAAAAGGAGGCTTAGAGGAGACCATATTGCTCTCTACAACTACCTGAAAGGAGGTTGTAGTGAGGTGAGGGTCCGTCTCTTCTCCCACGTAGCAAGTGATAGGATGAGATGAAATGGCCTCAGGTTGCGCCAGGGGAGGATTGGATTGGATATTAGGAAAAATTTTTTCACCGAAAGGGTTGTCAAGCATTGGAACAGGCTGCCCAGGGAAGTGGTTGAGTCACCATCCCTGGAGGTGTTTAAAAGATGTGTAGATGTGGCACTTGGGGACATGGTTTAGTGGTGGACTTGGCAGTGTCAGGTTAATGGTTGGACTGGATGACCTTAAGGGTCTTTTCCAACCTAAATTATTCTATGATTCTACATTTATTTTTGTCCGATTCAGCTAATTATACCATCCCCCATTAAATAAGAAAATAACAAACTCTTCCTAATTTCGTTAGAGTAAGAAGTTGAAGTCATTTTCCAGAAAAAAGATTCACGCTGCAACCACAGAACCAATTTTTGTCAGCGCCTGATCAGAGATGAAGCTCTAACTTGTTAAAGTATAGATAAAGAAGTTCACAATTAACAGTCTTTTGGACTATTACAGTGGTAAACCAAAAACATTATCTGTCTTCTAATGTGCTGAACCGGGCCATAAAAAAGGCCCCAACATATATGGACTAGACTCTTCCTGAGGAAAGTCATTTTGATGGGCTGAAAGACTTTAAATCTTCAAGCACATGCTTAATTTTACATTCAGGAATCATTCCGCTGACTTCTTGGTCTTAAAGGACTGAAAATGTGCATGCTGAGTACATGTAATATTCCAGGCATTAAAAATGTTTGCATGCAAAAAATTACTGGGATTAAAGAAAAAGTTGTTTTTCTTTTCATATAATTTTGTCTTTAAAAAAGCTTCATTATCTTCAAATTTTAATGAGGACATCAAAGGAAATCCCAGGATAGCTCATAGTTTGAAGAACTTTAGTAGCTGGTGCAAGATTATTAGCTCTAAAAGCAATTTAAAAAAAAAATGGGGGAAAAATGCAGAGTCCAAACAGTTCCATGACCAGCTTTTTGGAAACACATTGTTCTTAATTTTTTAGACACAGCTTTTTAAACTTTTTATTTTTTGGTCTTTTCAGCAGGAAGAGTGCATCTCTAACCCAAACAGAATAAATCATATTTACCTTGGGATATGGTTTAATATATGAAAACATAAATATTTATTAACACATTAATGCAAGGGCTGTGAGCTTTCTGGCATCAAGCCATACTAAGCTGTGCATCTGCATACACAGAGGACAACACATTAGCATGTGTATGCTAAACCTTCCCCAATTCTTCCTCTTCCTTTGTTCTCTATGAAAACCAATTACATTTTGAATTACTAAGCTTCTTCTGCACTTTGTTGGGTAATAAATGGATAGTTAGTCAAAACTGAAAAACTATGACACTGCAGGGTGAGTGTCAATTAGACCGTTTTTAAATTGCCCTTCAGCTTGCTGGATTAACTTTAATTGATGTCCCAATAATATCCCATGTTAAATAATTTACAATGGTTTTTGACTCCCTAAAGCATTACTTAATGCCTTGCAATTATTAAAGTAGCATGCACCATCAAATTGGCCAGATAAGTTAGTTAGAAAAAGGCTGGGATCTCTTTCCTGTGAGGAAGTGTACACTGTGGGTATAGATTTTTCAGTATAATAACCAGTTCAGAGGTCATCAATGTATGTTAAATAGACAAAACTTACTAAGAAAGATACTTTCTCCCCTTCTAATAAAATAAAAATTATATTTTGTAAAGCTGAAGTACACTCACAAATATAGGCTTCCTTAATTATAATAAAGAATAAAGCTTAGAGTCACAGAGTCTGATTCTTTAGTATTTCATTTTAGTGAAACCAGCCCTAATGTACTTCAAGAATAAAAGGAAAAATCAGCCTCCAATAAATGAAAAGACTGACAGAATGATCACTGAATAAATCCACATGAGCAAAAATGGCTGAGGAACTTATACTTAATTTCTTAAAAACTTCTGTACTGAAAAGAGATTCTGAATAAATGTTAGGACTTAATTACATGAAAAACCAAATGCACATGGCAGGAATTTAAAGGGCCTTTCTGTTTTAAAATCTTTGCTTACGGATGTATAGCATGTCATATTGGAGAGAGCTGGGTTGTTTTTTTCAGTGAAGAAATAAGTTAGAATTTCTGACTTAAAAAGTAATATGATACTGATTGCTTAGATTTTCAGGCTTTCTACTTTGGAGAAGAAAGAAATTCACCAGAGCTCTTCCTAGTATAAAATCTTATCAAAATATACCTTAGGTATTCTAATAATTATGATTAAAACAAATATTTTATGAATCACTTTACCATTCTTCAGTTAAATCTGAAGATAAAGTATATAAGTTAAGGTTGATTTTATATTACTAATCAACTAAATCAAATCCAGAGATGAAGGATCTATACTTTATCATCCAGCAGACACATAAAAGTAAGGACCTGACCATGCTTTCATGGAGATAATCCTATTCCAACTACAACTATATTGACCTTAGTTGCATTAAGCCTGATCTATAATGATATGAAAAGGAAAACACATTTTTTATTTTGAAATGTTACTCTTCTGATTGATTTTAATTATGCAAATGAACTGTATGCCTGTCAAATGCAGCTGATAGATAACTGGAAAATTAAGATTATAGCACTGGTGAAAACACAGCAGCTAGAAAGCGGAACTCTAGCTACACTTACACCTACTACAGCTCAACGTGGTGCTAGAAGGACTAGTTACTTGATCTACAGGATCTGGCAATGGTTTCTTAAATCAATCAGAAGTGTGTGGTTTAGTGAAAATTTATTTTCCTTTTATAAAAAAACCAAGGTCCAAGTGTATTCATATCATTTTTGCTATAAAGGTTTATTCTAGATGCAGCAACAAACACACAAGACTACACCTTGAAATTACATCACTGAACTGACAGGTCATTTGCTCCTCCTCTCCCTCCATCCTCTTCTCATGCACTGGAAGCAAGATGAGCTCATGAGCAAACCAGCTACAGGATGTGCAAATTCAACATCAGTAAGATAATTTGCATGACATACAAAAGGTTTACTGTCTTCAGTAAATCATGTCATAGTTACTGTCTAAAATCTCACTGCAGATGTTAGAAATTTTAAGTTAAGAAGTAAATCAGTTCATTAAAATTAGTACATATATGAAAGCAAACATCTCAGAACAAACAAAGAACATATCTACAATTTCCTGAAGCTAAATGGACATTTTCTCTGTATGTAAAATATGAAGGCCAATTTACTACTTATGAGTAAAGAAAAATTACATATTGGAGCATGCAGTAATCTAACCTCAACATAACACAGAGATTGACTGACTGTTGGTTTCCACCAGTTTTGGGGTTTTGTAACTTTTTCCCTTCCTGATGTGCATTTTGTCAAAGACTAGGTATTGTTATCATGCTTTATATTTTATTCTCTTGAAGCACTAGAAGAAAGACAAGAAGTGAGAAGGTATTTTTCACTCTGTCACAAATGACCAAGAAAAATGTAGTCAATGTAATATAAAAGACTAAACCAATCACAGAGGTCATTTTGGTTTGACCAGGAAAAAGGTCAGGCGCTGTGATTGAAATCCTCCCTAACTGAAACATGGCAACGTAAGCATATCTTTAGCGATAACATATGAAAAGTATTTCAAAGTACAATCTGAGCACATGGTGAATGTAAAATGCTGATCTGCTTAAGTCAAGGCAAACTGTGACAGGATTTCACCTTCAGCATTTTCTATGAAATTTGCTTCCTGTCTTGGGAGCATATTCATTTCACAGCCTTTTAACATGGCATTCGTGCTCTGGTTTAGACAGTGGGTATATAGACATGCATAGTTATGAATTTTGCTTTTGTTTTTTTGAATTGATAAATGTTTGCTTTTACTAGCTGTCTTTTTTCCAGTGTCTTGCATGACACTGTTTTTAAGGGACTTTTACAACCCAAAGCAAGATTCCACAAAGTTTGTTAAAGACAACTGACCAGTAAACTGTTTTTGCCATGACAAAACAAAAATTATTTTTTCGATATGTATGGATTGGACTCCATACATTTTTCTCAGTGGAGCAAAAAGTGTTGCTGATATGAGGAATGTTACATTTCAAGTATGGCCTAAGTGCAGCTACTTCTTAGTAACAGTATGCTACTTCATAGTTTGAGATTTGAGATCCATCTTTTTTTTTCATACTGAGGTCATTAGAAGCCAATCAAGTAAGGATGAGATCATACAGGAATCTTGATCTGGGAACGGGGAAGCTATTGGTATTGCAGAACCACAAATGTTTATGTGAAGTCATTTCTGCCCTCTTTTCATAAACATCTGGGAGCAAGCTGAACTATATTTGACACTCATCAAAAAAAGAAAAATCCTGGTTTATGAATAAACAGCAAGATACGTTTACACACTCATGTGACCTAATTTCCACAGATTAACAAAACAGTACTCCTCAGTTGAAAAGTGCTAGCTGAAAAATCTATGCCAGTCAGCTAACATTATACATACCTTGTATTTGCAATGAACAGAAACATGACAGAGTCAATTACTGCAAGTCTGCTACTGAAAAGCCTCAACATTTTTAAAACACAATTATGCTTACTTTTTCTAAGTAATAGTTTTTTGCAAAAAAAACTGGCAAATTTTCAACAAAATTTGCCAAAAGACAGTACATTTGGAAAAGCTAAGAAAAATGAGCAATCTTTTCAATTAAAAATACATACATATATTTTCCAAAAATATGTTCAATAATTGATTGTGAATTTATTTCCATTAGCTTTGGCATGCTTCCAATATTAAAGGGAAATTTATCCCAAAGTTAAAAAAGACAGATAAAACCAACAAAGCCAAAAAATTTTCTATATAGCACAGCAGGAAAGCTTGTGCTTCTTACAGCAAAATACCCAGTACTATCACATTTTCTCTTCAGACATTTTAATATTAGGAGATTGTAAACAGACAGTATTTCAGTTTTATAGCCTACCCTCATGAGAAAAATAGAAAAAAAGAATTATGGAATATAGGAATTGTTTTGTATAGCGAAAACTTGGTAGGTGGTTGTGCTGTTTTGAAATTGTTTGTTTGGGTTTTTTTAAAGATAAAGCAGGTTCTTTTTTGCTGATCATACAGAGTTTGCTAAAAAACCCTACCTACAACATACAAACAAACAAAAAAACCCCATTCCATTTCATTTCTCAGAAGAAATTATTATCAGGTTCACTGGGAAGCTGGCCTTGCATTTCATCTAAGTTCTTTTTTTCCAGTATATAGTGTTGATTAGCAGTACAGAGCTTTTTTTCTTGTTTTTAGTGGTATTTTTATGTGATTAAAACCATTAGTATGTTAGCAGTTGCAGGGCCAGAAAAGTTTTGGATAAGCATGAAAGAGTTTGTCAGAGGAAGTGATGTAAGCTGCTCCCCCAAGACAAGAACCAGAAGGTTTCCTGTCATTCACCTCCTCTCGCAACAGTCCACAGCGAAGCACCTCACAATCGCAACCAAGAGGTATGAGGACATCAGCAATGTCGACAAGGCAAAACCAACAAATTTCTTTTAAGTAGTATCTGGAGGACTAAAATATGGACCAGTTTTGTCTTCATGTTCCCTCCCTCCCTGTCAAGCACTGAAAAGCTTTATCTTGCCTAAGAGGAGGAGATACTCCCACCACTGTACAGTCTGCAAAGCAGCAGCTGGTTACATACTAATGATGTGTAATATCAAAACTCCAAGCAGCCATACCACCAAATTACTAGATGCTGATACTCTCTACTTGCCTGTCTGCAACATATCCCGCTGTGAGCTCCATGCCATTGCTGTAGGGTCTTGTCTTCCCTGTGTTGAAATACTGTGATTAGAAGGAGATCCCTGCTCTGCCTACATACTGCCTTACCAAAATACTGTTACATCCCAAAATAAGTTTATTACAACCATGATATTTTTATGTAAGTAAGTGAGATAAGAAACATTAATATTATAAATGATTCAAATTACAATCCCTACTAGTAAGCACTCTGAAACCTCCAAACTTCATAGTAACCAAGAGGAACTTTCCTTTAAATAGCTACTTTAATAACCACTGAAGTGACTCTTCCATTTGTAGAATATTGAGAAGCGGGATGCTCATTTGGTCTCTGCAAATGACACAAGGATTTCCTCGCTGATGCCTATCCCTCTCTCCTGGTTCACACTAGATAGCATATACAAAAAGGTGTTTGCTCAGCTACCAATTCCTCTTGCCTTCCTCAGCGTCCACTCAGTTTCCTAACTAATCTGCTAGTAATTGGGCTGGAGAACTAATCCTTGTGGGTTTTGTATTGTTTGGTTTGTTTTTTTAAAAAAACTAAGACCTTTTCTGAACCACGCAGACTCTAAACACGGAGCTGTATGTGCAAATACGCTAACACTGCATGATCAAAATCCATTACACAAACAATTGGTGGATCTTCCCAGAAAACACTATGATCTTCCAAGCAAGTAGAGAATGAGGACAGAAGTTTATGGCTCTTGAGCTGTGTGCTAAAGTACTTAGGCAGTTCCTGAAGGACTGCACCCTATGGAAAGGACCCTTGCTGGAGCCATTCTTGAAGAACTGCATCCCATGGGAAGGACCCACATTGGAGATGTTCGTGAAAGATTGTCTCCTGTGGGAGGCACACCATGCTGGAGCAATTATCAATGTAAAAACTTTCCCAGATACAGAAGGAAAGGCTGGAGAGTCCATATACACTTGGATTCAGAGGGGACAAGAGACTGATTTTGTTTTCAGTAGTCTTTCCTCATTGTGTTGATACATGGAACATGAATAACACATTAAAATTAGGTGCTAGACCAGGAAACAAAATATTTCAAGCCTCTTTTCTAAGAGAAAGCAATCTCTCTCTGTCTCTCAGAATGAAGAGTAGAAAGTAGCCATTACTGCCAAATCTGAGACCTAATCTTTTCTCCCTCCTCCATGCAATTGCCTGCCATCTAGACCCTAGCCTCTCTGGTTAAGTACTTCTCCATTGTTTAGTCTGACAATACTGACATTCTCTGTGCTCCAGGTATTGAAGTCTCCATGAGGTCAGACAGCTACAAATGTGTTTTACACCAATAAATCACAAAAAGCCTTACAGACAATCCCAATGAACAATTTATAGTCAAGGGCTTTCTGGCAAATACTTGGTGCTTGGTTATGCACACAGCACCGTCACTCCAAGCACATTCCTATTATCTACAAGTATACACTTTTCTTTTTCCCAGCCTGCTAGAGAGAGTGAGCTTGATTAGCTCATTGGGAGAGAGGGAAAGGTGCTAGAATGCTAATGTACATTTCTGGGAATTACTTACTGAGGGAGGACTGCCACACTGAAAAATCATCTTTGCTTTTAGCCTTGAGAAAGAAGGTCTTTAGTCATT
This sequence comes from Aquila chrysaetos chrysaetos, assembly GCF_900496995.4. Taxonomy (NCBI): domain Eukaryota; kingdom Metazoa; phylum Chordata; class Aves; order Accipitriformes; family Accipitridae; genus Aquila; species Aquila chrysaetos. The sequence goes on from NC_044007.1 coordinate 61,194,039, forward strand.
CCATTCTTAACAGAGTGAATTTCACGGTTTAGCTTCTGCTGTAGTCACAGATTCATCCTTCCAGAATAGCCTAAACAACATCTAGACTGCTGAAAGAAACAGAAAATCATATTTTTTGTTGAAATTTTGCCTTTAAATGTTTATAAAAGAAAAAAAGAAAGATTGGTCTTTTTCAACTTTGAGCAAAAGTACGTGTTATGACTTTTAATACTGTTTCTTTTGATATTGAAAAATACAGAATAAGAAAAAAGATCTGACCTTGCTGTTAAATATTGTGATTTTGGGCTTATGCAACAAATTATTTTGGAAGTATACTAATTAGACCTAGTTATGAGCACTGCATTAATTATGGAAATGTTATGCATCAGTAGTATGACTAGAAAGCTTTTAATTACAAAATAAAGTTATACCTATGAAATTACTTGTGTAATCTATATTAATTCACTTACTATTTCAGTTACTAGGGTTTTTATTTTATAATTAAAAAGCTTTCCAGTGATATTATTGCTATGGAACATTTCTATATATAGTGAGAACCTACATGAATTAACTTAATAATCAAAACCACAGCCTTTTCTACAGAACTTATTAATTCTAGTAAAATAATTAAAGCCTTCATTTATTACATTGCACTGGTCAAAATAATGTTCAGTTAGCTCCTGACTCAGCAAACATGTAGTAGCTTTATATGTATTGGGTCTTCCATTCAAGCTCAAGAAAAGTAGGAAAATATGTTAAAAATAGACATTGGACCTCGTTATGCAGAGGGACTTTATTCATTAATAATTTTCTGATGAAACAATGAGTGGAAAATAGTTATTCATAAGCATATCATGGGCTGAAAACATTCTAGGCAGTCTTTTTGAGACAAACATGCACTTCTGTGTTTTCTGTCTCCTACTGTCTGGCAAGGAGTAAGAGGAGCAAAGCAAGGGTAGATACAACAGCCATAGACCTGCTCTAAGTTGTGCCAGTGAAAATGAATACTTCCAAATCATTTGGTCAGAAAAATCAAATGGTGCATGTTATATTTCAGCTCAGCTAGCTCTCCACTGCCTGACTGGCAGTTACTTCAAATAGCTCAGTACCCTAAATATCAGTTTCAAGTGATATGCAAGTTTTAAGACCAGTCCGCATGACCCTAGAGGCATCAAGAAGTGACAGATGGGACTGAGGCATCTTGTTCAAGATGAGTTCAGAAATATTTGGGTTTGTGTAAAAGGGATCCGAATGGCAGAGCTACTTTTAAAGATTCTCAACTAATATCTCTGAATTTCTTGACCTGTGAAACAGAAGTAACAAGTGACCTGACTTAGGGATGTTATGTGTTATTACTTGGTGTGTACAAACAGTATAACACTGTGATGTGACACACCGCAGAAATGCTTTTTGAAAGGCATTAATTGAAACCATCAAGGAAGTAGGGATGTAAAAAGACTGAACAACAAAAAAGCTCCAAAAAATATGAAGTGAAGGTGAAAGACAAAGAAAAGCCTTCAGGTTTCAGGTTAACTCAGGCAGACGTCTACACTGATTCTAAATTAAATTTAAAGTTTACTGACAGTCATTGGAGAGTCAAAAATTTTCCTAGTACCAAAATATTCCAACAATTAATGCTCTGCCATTAACTCATTTAATACTTCAAATAGGAAATCCAACTGACTCCTACCTGATCACAGTTTTGCTGTGCTGGAAAGCATTACAAGGATATGCAGTATTTTTAACGCAGGGAAAAATCCTCTTTTGCTATCATTTAAATATTACAAAGAGTAAGCGCATTTTATTAATGCTGTGATATCCATACATGCACTTTGCTATTACCACCAGAAAAAATTTTCTCAGACAATCATCACTTTAAAGGCACATAGAATATCTAAACTTAAAGCTGCACATTACAAAATGAAGTTGCCGATCTGTGGAGATAAAAAGAAGTCTAGATTATTTTTTTATTTCTTAAAATTAAATTAATTTGTCTTTTTTTAATTTTTTTTTTCATCTTGGATCAGCATCAAAAAGCAGTTCCTTTTTTGCAATTAAAATATTGTTTTATTGTTTTGAACTACCTAAATTTCTTTTGCATCTTTTTGAGACAATATTTTAAATAAGTCCTTTTCTTATCTTGAAATGGAAAATAATAATAATAATACTAATCATCATCATCATCATAACAACAATAATAATAAGTGATGTGTTGACTTTCAAATTTCCTTTTTTTTCAAGAATAACCTGGCATCGTAACCTACATGATGTGGACAAGTAAATCTAATCAGAATTTTGGTGGGAACCTTTTCTCACTCAGCCTGAATATCCAGTATGATATTCTAGTTCTTATATAACAAACTCCCTTTTGTAACAAAATAAAATGGGAAGTAATGACACATCTTAAGCTTCTACTTTTTGTATAAAATATCTTGTAATGTAAAGTAAGGATGAAAAAAAAAAAAAATCCTTACCTCAAATTTTATTTAAAATAAAAAAGCTGCAACGCTAAGATTACATTGACACTTTCCTCTAAAAGGCATGTTTGCTACAGCCCTGATCACAAGTGCATCTCCACAGAGGTGAAAGGACTCCCATGTACAAAAGAGGGTGCTTGGGGAAAATGGGGAGGGTTACATCAGGGCTGTGATGTCGTAACCCAGTGCTGGAACCCCTTTCACAGCCAAGACACCTCACATTAGGCTGATGTAAGGCAATCCTCATGCAGTCCTGAACCCAAATTGCAGGAAGGACATAAAATGGGAAGTTGGGGGGTAGAAACACAATTTTCAAGTGATTTTTTTTTTTTAACATAAATTATCCCACCCAAAAAATCCCACATGAAACAATGTGAAGGCATTAGCGGGGTAACTAAGTTAGTACTGGAAGAGAAAATGAGTGAATCACTGAACAGATGTGGGCAAAACTCTGTTTGTTTCCCAGTTCCCTCCATCGTCGTTTTCAGTTCCTCTGGAGAGGGATATATTGGCATTTGCTATTCAAAAATGTAACCGTTCTGACGAAGATGTGCTGTGGTACTGGCCTCAGAGAACCGTCTTATATGAGTTTACTGTTTATCCATGTTTAGTAAAGCATTAGGAAAAGGAGGAAGTGGGAGACAGCCTTGGCAGGGCAGCAGCACTCGCAGCCTGAAGGGAAGTGTCTGCCAGGGAACACAAACACTAACTCAGGGCCTTGGAAGCTTCTCAGGGGAATTCATTATATAACTTTAAAAAAATGTGAGCCTCAAACTTTGCAAATTAAATTAATTTCAAGTGCTATTAAAATATTTTTAGAGCAAACCAAGAATGAGAAGCATCCTGAGCTAGATAGGGGAACGAAGTGCCTGGAAGGCAGAGGGCCCTGCTGGTGAGCAGAGATGAGGTCTTCTCCAACCCATCACACCAGCAAAGAGACAGGTCCTCTCCTGTGCTCGGATTTAGCCAAATAGGCTTTGGCAAGTAGAGGCACCCTTTGCCAGGATGGCAGGAAGCACACCAGATGACATTGTCACCTTTTACCTTCTGACCCACTGTTTTGTTCAGAAGCAGCATAGCGGGAAATATTCATTCGAGAATTCATCCTACCGCAAGTATGAAGAACAGTCTTTGAATTTCCAGCGTCTCTGCCAGCTGGCAACAAACGGAATTCAAGATGCAAAATGCATTATGGAAATCAGATAAAGTTAAAAGAAAAAAAAAAGCAAAAGAAAAAAAGGGAGTTTTTCTACTTGAAAAGGAGAAAGGTAAACTTTTCTGAGTTTTCAAGTGAAATATTTTATACTGTTCTACTTTAAGGCAAATACTGGGAGAAAGTAAGTCACTTTTTTTGGCTTAAATAGAAGGAAGCTTGTAAAGCTGATATAATTTTAGATAAAAGATCTGGAAAGAAAAACTGACAAATGACAAACATGTGAAGTAGTAGAGTTGCAAGTATTCACCAAAATAAAATTCAAAGAAATTTCTTCAAAACCCATAGGTTTTTGAAATATACTTAACTTTCATATGACAAAAACAGTAACAGAGTGAGCATATTTAATGTTGGGGGGGGAATCTTCTTTGCCTTTTCCTTCAAGTTCTTCATCAATTCTGCTTTTGCACACAGCACTTGGCCCCACCTCAAGTACTGTGTGTAGTGTTGGCCTCCACAATATAAGCAGGCTATAAAAATGTTAGAATATGTCCAAAGGTAGGCAACAAAAATGGTGAAAGGAGTAGAAGGAATGTACCAAAACTATTAGGAAATGAAAGAAGTATGTTATACATTTTACTGGTGTTTAAATGTTCAAATCAATGGAAGTTTATCAAAACTTACTCAAAACATCAATGGAAGTTTATTTTCTATAGAAACTTGCACTACAAAAAATGTCGCAACAGCCCTAAGGTCCAGGTGCTGTCTTTCTAAGTCACTATGAAGTTTATTTCTTCTGTCTCACAAGAGATGAAGATTTGATGAAATTCTGTGCGAGCTGTGGTCAATATGCTCAGGTCTGAGCATTCAGTACTTAAGAAAGTGAACGACTAACAGAGCAATGCTTTTTTTCCAGTTGGGAGAAAAAAAACACTTCTTGTCAGTTAACAGGTAGGATAAGTAACACTTTGAATTACTTACTGTTGTAAGAAGTCAGGCCTTGTCATTATTATTCCAAAGATTAAAAATATTCTGTGTTACATATTACTCTGCACAGCTTTTCAGAAACAGGCTGCAGTAAGTGTAAAGAAAGAAAGAAAGAAAACAATTAATTGCTTGGATAGGTTGCAAAGAATTTTATATATATTCCCTCAGGGATGGATTCTTAGCAATGTACATTTTCCCTGTCTCCAGTGAAAGGCTTAATTCAAATAGTTTTACGTATTAATAAAGAAATTGTATTTGTGATGTTTCTTTCTTCAGTAGTTATCCTTAAACATACTTCATTCTGTACTAACCATATATGCTTTTAGCATTATTGTACACTTTTTTTTCATACTTTTCTTTAGTGTTTTAAGTGCCTAACACATATTTTCCCTTTGGAAACAGTTGTGGGGGTTTTAATTTTTTTTTTTTTTTAATTCTGCTTCCAGAAAGTTAAATATTATTTCAAAGACTTACAGAGAAAAATAGCAAGAACCTATGGGAAGAATCACTTTCCATTAGAGGGCAGATAATTGGGTCCAAGAGTCATTAGTTCTTATACACATCTTCAATTTTTATCTTGAAAAAAGTCTGTAAAATTATGAATTCACCTTCTTCCTCTAAGCAGGAGCTGAGGGTCACCAAATTAAATTATCATTTCCAGGTGGAAGGTTTAAAATTACATCATGCAGTGGTCAAAGGACTGGAGTGGCAGTCCAGCAAGCTGATTCTGTCTACCTGTGATACTAAAATGATTAAGTAATCTTAGTGCTTTGTCTTCATTCTCACACTTGTGAAGTCATCCAGGAAACCATTGTCATCCAAATCTGAATTTCTACGTTCGTAGCAGGGTAACAATGAAAATGAATCTGATTTTCCCTTAGTGTAAAAATTTACATGATGAGGAGGACAGAAGAGACTCACACGTATTAACTACAATGAAGTTCAGATTTTTCATACTTTTCTGAAAAAGAAGAGTGATTTTTAAAAATATGATTTCATAAACTGTTAAAATGCTGAATAAGTGTATTTAAATGCAGATAATATATTTTTTATAAAATACAGGGACAGTCAAACAGTTTATGTAGGAAATTAAAGACCAGTATTTCTGGGTCCCCTTCTGAACCAACATTCAATGTATGGTTTTGGACAATTAAATGTCTTACTGTGATTTCATTTACATCACTGTGAAGTAATACCTACTTTACAGGTATTTAGGTATAATGAATATTTGAAATATATTTGGATGGGCCAAAATGACATATGTCATAGGAGTAGCAATGTGTGTGTCATGGTTTAAGCCCAGCCAGTAACAAAACACCACAAAGCTGCTTGTGGTCGAGACAAGGACAGGGAGGGATCCCTCACCACTTATGGTCACGGGCAAAAGACAGGTTCAACTTGGGGAAGAAACAAAATCAATTTAATTTACTACAAATCAAATCAAAACAACATAATGAGAAGTAACCCCAAATCTTAAAACCCCTTCCCCCCACCCCTCCCTCCTTCCTGGCTCAACTCCTGGTTTTCTCTCCCTCCTCACCCCCAGTGGCACAGGGGGATGGGGAATGGGGGTTGGGGTCGGTTCCCCACACGTTGTCTCTGTCGCTCCTTCCTCCTCAGGGGCAGGACTCCTCACTCTTCCCCTGCTCCACCGGGGGTCCCTTCCACGGGCTGCAGGTGGGCATCCATTCCCCCGCTCCCCTCCATGGGCTGGGGGACACAGCCTGCCGCCTCACCACGGGCTGCAGGGGCAAACCCTCCTCCCCGCCTTCCTCCTCACTGACCTCGGTGTCTGCAGAGGGGTTCCTCTCACATCCCACTCCCCCCACTCGCTCCCGGTTCCCCTTCCGAAATCTGTTCTCCCAGAGGCGCTACCGCCGTCGCTGACGGGCTCGGCCTGGGCCAGCGGCGGGTCCGACTTGGAGCCGGGGAAGCTTCCAGCAGCTTCTCACAGGAGCCGGCCCTGCGGGCACTCCCCAGCTACCAAAACCCCGCCACACAAACCCAAAACATTGTGCCATCTGATGCTCTCCTAGCTCAACATGCTGTGTCCCTTCCTCACCATAAGCAGCAAGAAAGACTTAAATTTATTGACCTGCTGTAGTATGGAGCAACACACTTTAGTATCAAAGTATCTATTATTAAAGTTATTGACAAACCCCCATTTACTAGTGTCTCTTTTGCAGGCTAGAATGTCACCTTCTCTAGGAACTGGTGCTTTTTCAATGGGGAAAAGAAAAGAAATTGAGCTTGGGAGCAATTTCAGCAATCATGCCTGGCCTTACAAGGGAGTCGAAAGACTCCTTGCAACCTCTCAGTCTGCATAGGCTTAGTCTAATCTTAGGGAGGGAGAGATCTACTTAAAATATATATTCAGATGCTGAAACATTGTGTTTATACTTCACACGTTTTTTTACAAAATGCACAGAAAATACAAACTATGCTGCTTCACCATTCAGCTCTTCTCATTAGTCTTGTTTACTACCTGTCCTTCAAAATGATTGTCTTTGCTAACAAACTCTCTGGATAAATGTTTTTCAAATATGAATTCTAGAGTCAAACTCAGTTAATATAGCTATTCAGACAAGTTTCCTTAAACCTTTCTAATGCAGCAGTACATAGCTCATTTCCCACATACCCGGAGTTCTAAATTACCTTAAGAAATTTATTGCTGAAAATGAAGGTAACTGGTAATATAAAATCAGGTTAAGTTCTTTTAGAAGGGTCTGTTTCTACCTTGAAATATGCAGCAAATTCTGCCAGCTGTGAATATGTCACTTAACTACCTAAAGACTAAATTTGGCATAGGTGACAGCCAAATCCCTTCTGCTTATCTGTGGGACCAGCATCTTACCCAATAACACGCTTATTTTCTCACACTGACAAGTTGTTGACTCACTGGGCAGAATGAGAAGCGAATGTGGAGATCATGCATCAATCACCTCCCATCACATTCCCCAGCCCGAATGTCAGTGATTAGACAAACTTGGGTTGACAGGCATCCTGTCTGGACAAACAGCTTGTCGGGTTTCTAATAGGACTCAGCTGCTCTCTCACCATAAGCTTTACAACCTGAATCACTTCAAATATTCCCCAGTGGAAATGGGTGAAATTGAATGAACAGAGAAGGGGGATTTTCATTTTGCCAATTTTAGAATGAACTACCACTTTCAGGACTTTACTTTTGGCAATTATTTTGTTGTAATGAAAAGAGAGAAAAATCCCAACTTTAATACTAACATTAATCGACAGCTGTTATGGTAGTTTTTTCTTTAAGCAAAAGCATGGTCCAGGAGAATTCCCTGATGCTAGAGAAATGCTCCTGATTTAGAGGACAAACAACTTTCAGAAGCATGATTGCATTTACATGAAGAGACTAGTAAGACAATCTTTTTCTATAGCGATCAATGACCCAGATAATAATCGCAGTCACATTTGAGGGATGAATTTATTTCAGGGTATCTTTTTAGACCAAGGATCCTTACTCATTAGAAAAGTACATACTAGAGGTAAAACCAAAATATAGTGCAGTACTAACTTAGCTTGCACAGGGACACTTTGTTTCTACACTGGGACTTTAATAGGAAAAACCAAAAACATAACACTCCACTGCAGCCAAAAGCTATCATTATATACTTGAAAAAGCATGGATAAGAAACTTCTTGCAAATAAAAGCAATTTATTTTGTTCATTAAACCTAAAAATGGTTTATTTTTATCTCAGTTTTGTATTGATCCTCTCATAATCATAAACACTGAACTTTTAGAAAAACTTAATGATAACAGTGAAAGGTTTCAAGTAAGCATAGATCAAAAAATACTAAGGATATTTTTAATCCTAGGAAATTTTCTAGGTTCTGCATCATACAGAGGTAGACAATTACAACACCAGTGTGAATGTCTAGAAATTTGGATTAGTTTACTGAAATCACAGTAAATGAATGACTCAGGTGGTTGTTAATAGAATACAAAGTCCTGTCAATAACAAGTCAATAAAAATACATGCATAACTACACAGGAACAATACATTTGCCTAAAATCTTCCATAAAGAATTTTATTAACAAATAAACTCAATGCTAATTATCCTTACTTAGTCCTGTATAGGTCCCTGGATCCTGAAATAAAGTTGTGTGTGTGCAGTTCACATTGCAGAAGCAGAGTCCAAGTTTAACGTCAAGGTCCCTTCAAGAGTCACTTCAAAAACCTGATGCTACACATTGTTTCCACTGTACTGCCATTTGAACATCTTGGGTCCATTCCTTCCACTATACCAGGTAACTCTACTACTCTTTGGACACTCTGCTAGTTAGACCTGATGTGTGTTTCCCAGTAACACCAACTCCTCCATTTCCAAAGACAGACTAATTCAAATAATTGAAAAGCTCCATATGTGAACTCCAGATATTCTGAACTTTTTTGGTTTTTTTCCCTGCTACTATACTGTTTCTCTTTTAAAGAGAAAAACAACTGTATTATGAAAGGAAACAAAATGCTAGGGAAAAAAAAGTAAAAATATCTAAGATGATGAAAAATATATACTGAGATTTTTCAGATTAGTCTAGTAAATGGCAGTGGTTCCTTTAAAACATTAAAAAAAAAAAATCTAATCTCCAGCACCTTAGTCTAAAGAATGCAATACAAATTACAATGGGAACAACCCCACCCTAATGCATCAGTGAGAAAAATACATGTAGATAATGGAATTATTTCAGAACATGCACACAACCCAGAATATACTTGAAGCTGCTATGATTCATTGACACAAGCACTTATTTTTCTGGAAACAATCTTTATATTTTTATCATTGATTTGTCACAAGAAAAATAATCTGAAGACAAAAGACACATTATGAAACATCTCTATAAAAGAGATGTATTCAAGTAGTTCAAATACAAATTTAATATCCAAGAAGCACAACAAAAAATTACATGCATATAGAGTGAATTGATGTAGAAACACCTCATGTATCACCACTTACTGAACACAAAAATACCAACTTTTATGAGAACTCAGATGTTTGTATATGGGAAGGCTGCAGAATGCTAATGTGTTATAGTCATGCTTGGTCCAACAGGTCGTGATATTCTGCTGGAAGTCATTAACATGAGAAAATACCCAAATTCCACGGCAACATGTTATAAAACTCATTTTTTCAAGGAAATCTTCCTGGTTTCCCACCACCAAATCTTACTACCCAAAGTTCACTTGGTAGGCTAGTGCCAAACTGGAAGTCTCCAAGGACTGAGTGAGTGACTTATGTTTTTTTAGGTAAATTTGGAGTCTAGATTATGATTATTGTATCACATGCTGAGTATTAAGAATTTGACCCGATCTGCAGAAGGTCCAGGTGACTGAAAGTCTAGGTGACTAAAAACTCTGGATAGTAAGAAAGTTACAATGATTACTAGAAATTCTGTTTAACTGAAACCTACGATAACTGCTAAAAGTTCCATGTAACAGTAAGCTATGCTAACTGCTAGAAATTGTAGATTACAATAAGCTATGCTGATTATAAATTTTTTAATGTAATAATAAAACTCTAATTATAACTACAACCCTGTGGCCAGTCCTCATTCTACCAAGGATCCCTAAAACAATCTGCCTGTCCCTGTAGTGTCGGGTGACACCCAGACATGGACTAGCATGGGCATTTGAATGTAAAATGGAAGATTAAAAAAAAATAAAAACAGTCTTTTGCAGGCAAAGGGATAAGAAACTGCACTTAGAGTCTTTTCATGCAGAACTAAACATGGCTTTTTTTCCCCTAAGCTTCAAGATTCATTTTTTTCCTCCAACCTTCATTTCTTTTTTATTTACTTTTACATGTATTGATATACATAGATACACACACACACACACACGTATACACATGTATTAAAGTGTTCTCTATCTGGTCTACCACCTGTAGACAAGAGGTTCAGCTACTTTCTGGAGCAACAGATCAGAATATGCACCTCTTACAGAAGATTCATTTTAAATTCTTATTTTTCTTGTAGTTGGGAAAGCCAAGTTTAATGACAAACATTCAGTCCAAACCCTGACCTTACACATCAATGAGAATTTCCCAGTATCAGCAAAATATTGTTCTAGTGTCTAGCAAATGGCCAAGAAAGCACTGGTGCCAATGTATTTAATTTTTAATAGGGATAAATGCTACATGTCCAGCAAGAACAGACTTAAGCTGCAGGCACTTAAGAAGACAGATGAAGGAATGGACTAAAAGAGAGGGAGGGAAAGGAGAGGGAAGGCAGACACGCAGACAGAGAAGGTCGTAGCTCTACCCTGACAGTAGGGCAGCCTGAGAAGCATTGGGATAGGTGGAGCTTTCTAACACTGCTGCCTCCCTAGAGAATGCAAGAGGCCTTTCATTTAAAGAAAAGCAAATACAGTACATGGCATTGCTGCTAGCACTGCCTGTTAACAGCAGGGAGACCAGTCTCACAAAACTGGTTTTCAAGGGATCTTCATTTTGACGAGATCTTTTTCATTCCCTCCCTGTAGGAGAGAATTATAAGATGTGAAACCCTGCATCTCAGCAGGTTTGCTCTGTCTCTAATGAGACGGAAGGGAAAACCCTGTCAAGACTAATACTCCTCTAGTGGAAGACCTTAAAATGAGAATGATACAGTGCTCTGCATGACAGCTTACCCTTAGGATGTAAGGCATCTTGTACTTTCTCTTTTCTTTTCTCCCCATCAAATTCATTGTCTACCTTACTTAGTAGCATAGTAACAAGTTTAAAAAAAAGAAAAGTTTGAGGTTAAGGACCCTTCAAACTTCCAGACATTTTTAGATTTGAATTGGTAACCATCTTTTTTCTTTTACTGTCCCATACATCATGTGAACACAGTCCCAGTAGCAATTGGAGCTAAACCCAGAAACCTCTGCCAGAAGTCATGTAGAAAAGATTATTTACATAAGACTTGCACATTTTTGCAAATCTGTGAAGTCCAAATGTTTCTTCCTTATTTTGGATAAGCAAAGTTTGAAAATTATGGCTTCAGGCAGCAGAAATACATATACACTGAATTACAAACACTGTTAACAGTATTAATTCTAGTGTGTAAAATGAGTGTCAGTCTAGACAGTATATATAGTTTCCCCACCATTCCTAGAAATTATTATTTAAGCAGAAAATCAAGTAAGCATTTAACACTAACATTTTTCTAGTTAAAGTATTTTAGTTGTTCAAAGGTAGGAACAATAGACCACATCTAGAGAAAAAGCTAGGTTTTTTTTTTTTGATAGTGTGTGTGGAGTATTGTGTAAGAAGTGTCAATTTGAAATACTGTGCAGAACTGGCATGATGTGCTTTCAACGCCACCTTCAATCAAATATATTTATTCTACTGATTTTGTGTTAACTGCTTTTATACTCAGAGTTTGTTTGCAATTAAAGAAGAAAAATCAAAATAAAACCTCAAGTAAAGGGTGCAGTTCACAACAGCTCCACTTTTAGGAACATTGCAAATCCATTTCTAAGCAATGAGAAAAATCTTCTGTTTTATTTCAGGGGCATTTTTTCCTATTAATCACAAAAATATGCAGCTGAAGGAATATTAGAGTTAAAAAATGTGCTTTAGTAAGCAACAAAAAACAGGTGAAAGGCATGCATCTGTCCCAGCTGGAGCTCATGTGAGTGGCTAAAAAAGAACTTGGAATGAGGTAGGACTTACAGATGGTGATAGCAGGTTTGCCTATGTGTTTGCATAGACAGAGAGACAGACAGACAGATATAACACTTAATAAATGATAGCCAGAATATTCTACAAACCTTATGTCTAGACAATTATTTGTGCAAAGCTTTTGAAGATAACTGTTCAAAAATTGTCCTGACCAAAGGGAAAAAAAAAACCCACAAAAAACCCAAAACCTTGCGTTGTATGTGCAGTTGGGGATTAAGAATACATGAAAGAAAGATGAAGAAAATGGAGCTTTATGAAACAAAACTTCATCTATGCTTCCATTTGATTTTCAAATCTTTTATTGATAAGCTTTAGAGATGTCACAGGAAGCATGGCACTTTCTGTTTATTACTTAGTAGCTTTTCCCAGCTTTAAAAATGCAGCTTAATGAAGCTGTAACAGTTATATAGCCTTTAAGATCTTTATTTGTGGGGATTTATTGCATTTATAAATTATATGAAGAGGAAAGGAACTCTCCGGAAACTGAAGTGCTCCAACAACATGACAAGTTATTTTTGAACAAAGGCACAGTAAAAGGCTTTAAAAGATAAAAAGAGCTGAGTCTCTCAAAAATATTGTGGGGAGATAAAGAAAAAAATCCTGTAAATCTGTGTCAAAAGGAAAGCCACTGCAGAGGACTGTTAAATGTTGCTGTTGTCCGGGGAAGGCACTTCTCATGGCAGCCACACAATGTGCCACTGATTTCCAAACTATTGTTCTGGCTGGGACATAGTCTTCTCTGCAGGAAGGGAATAGAGATAAGGGATACACAACTATCTCAGTTTTGCTATTTATAATTTCTTTGGTACCATCTTATGATACCTATAACAATGGGATGTAATTAACTTGTATTGACTCAGGTAGCATAGTGAGGGATGGAAATCCTTTGCTACTTCCAGGTAGTGGAATTAAATTCAATAGGCATATATAAATCATTTCAGATGACAACCTCCAGAATCTTGGTGCAGTTCCAAATTCCTGGATAAGGAGAGTTTCCCGAATTTCACATGCGAGAGTGAAAAAGTTCACACAGTTCTCTTGCACATATTGAACTAATGTAGGACTCTTGAGTGTACAGGTCTGCCTCTAATTTAATACATATACTTTAACCTTTAGTTGCTGAAAACCAGGAAAACTGTACTTCTCCTTCCACAGTACAGCATGATCAAGTTAGATGCAATTTTGTGTAAAGGAAGGAGTGCAACTGGGTCATCTATTACATCCTCTCTCTCTTTGTCATTCCAGTTGATATCCTGCTAGCTCGTGGTGTTACTTTAAGCAAGCACAGTCTTTATAAGTCAATTCCATGAATGTTGTTAATCCAAAGAGAGTTTCAGATACTGGCTACAAAATTCCTCTTAAAAACCATCTGCTAGGAAAAAGTAGCTGTGATAAGAAATAATTACTCATGCAATAACATTTTCAGCCTTTCCACATGTATATTTATTTGTGGGGGCAGGGAGAATGTAAGTGGGAAGAAAAAACATCTCTAGCTAAAATGACTGGAGGACCTTAATCACTGTCATCTCTGACAGATGACAAATCTATCCCTTTTAAACGAATTTACTGCAGAAAGCTGTGCAATTTCCCCCCCCCCCCCCCCGATTCTTCCGAAGTGTATGCCTGAATCCTGAGAATATGGGTAACCTAGAATTGAATAACTGATCTTTTAATCTCACCATCAAATTGACATCAATTGGCATTCTCTTATGTGGAAGCAAAGTGCATACAACTATTTAAAAAAAAAATAATCTGAATATCTAAAATGGAAAAACCACTTGTTTTCATTCCTCACCCCTCTAAAAGATATACACTAACTATCAGACAGTATTTTGATAATTATTTTGCAATGCTGCAGTGGCACATCTAGCAGTAACTTAAAATTTACTTACAGTACTTTTTTTAAAAATACAGGTTTTTGTTTGTTTGTTTTAAGAATAACCATATGGATGGATTTAATTTACTTTTATGTTCTGCATGTAAAGTACTGGGAATTCTGAAGCAGACTACCATGAGTCTGCTGGTGCAAGTATATCAAAGCCAGTGAGCCTTCAACAGTGAATGGTTCAAGGCTAAGATGTATGTAATTTCAAGGCCAATGCAATTTCATCTAATTCAGAGCAGAGTCCTTCCGTCTGAGGTAATGCATCAGTAAGAAGTGGTAGACTGATACACAACTCTAAATGTCCAGTTTGTTTTATGGTAAGATCTAAAACAAGACCCATTTAAGTTTGGTAGCCAGTTAATTTAATAGTTTCTTATTCTGACTATATTTAAAAAATTTGCAGTTTTAAAGTCCAGACACATAGGAAAGCCATTAAGCTAAAATATATTTTAAGCTCCTATAATGAAAGAATAACAAACAAGGAAAACAGAAAACCTGCACATGCTTTCTTCCAATAGTAGTTAACTTGACGTCACTGAAAGGAAAAAATAATAATTAAAACAAAAATTAAAAAAATTATAACCATGTCATCTTGTTACTGCTGTGAAATAAAAGGAAATCACAATTTATTTTTTTTTAATTTGTAGTTGAACAAGTTTTCCATACTGATTTTTGTACTTTTCACCCAAACCATCTCTCACCTAAAGATGTTTTTATTCTTATACTAGATTTCCTTTTGCTCTACTAGGAATCTATACTAAGAGTTATACTTTGTTTAATATTGACCCAATAATAATGCAGTAATTTAAATTCTAGTTAAATAAAATAGGCAACAAATATTTTTCTTGATGTTAAGCATGCAACAGTTCCCTTTTAAAAACTCATCCATCACCCTAGCCCAAAAACAGTTTAAGCAGTCGGGCATCAGAATACTTAAGGTCCATTTAATGCTTGTTACTTTAGCTATGTTTGACTGAACAGTCACATTAGAATTACTATGGAAAAGATATGGTCTCATCCTCTCTCTTGCACTGTTGCACATCTGATTGCTGTTAAAAAACCTGGAGCAGCAGAAAATTATTCACTTTTTCATTTTGGTTTTCTTTTGCTGTTTAGCCTCCTGAGCTGGTTCACAGTGGGATCAAGTAAGAAGCAGCTGAAGTGCTCATGAAACACCACCATGTTCATGGGATTATTAAGCAGAAACCAAGGGGCAAATAGCATTTTATTTTTTTATTATTGTAACAGAAACAGTCCTGCAAAACTAGAGCTTGCTGTGATTTTTTATCAGCTCTCCTTCACTCACAGTATTATCTTTGAAGAACAAGATGACCAAACTCCTGTGAAAAACTATACATCTTGGGAAAAGTTTGGAAGCTGAGCTCTTCCACAGTACAGCTGGAGTATCTGGTTCTAGAACTGCTACACTATCATTACCACCACTTCTACACTATCACACCATCACAGCTACAGTAGAAATGTCTTACCTAAACCAGAGCAGCCTAAACTCAAAAACAACTTGTAAGAGCCTGTCACCTACTTTAATATATCATCATGAAATGTAAATGTCAGACCAATTAATCAGTATATTTAAACACTTATTTAGTTTTTGTTAACTGAAGAGTAACTTAATAAGTTTTCTTTGTGATCAAAGCCCAATGTGCTAATACACTTTTACCCAGCTGCCTTCACAGCCTCATTACATTCACTTTACACAGCCACAGTTCCCAGAAATGTTAATCTGCTTGCTACTTGTACTCTTCCCGCCCTGTATGTGAGCTACTAATTTTGAGAATAAGCAGGAACAATTTTAATAAGCATACGCACATTTTATAGCACTAAGCAGAGCAATCCAAAAATAACCTATTCAGAGTGTTGCCTACTTTGTGAAAATGTAGCTCCATCACCATCATTCTAATAAATTTGAAATAAAAATGAAACTGTGTAAGTCTAAAAAAAGATGAGCATATAAGGAACATTTTTTTCTGATAAAATGAACCAAACCATTTTAAATTGTGACAACAATTCATAAATATCTTGGTTTAAAAAAAGGTTACATTTATTAATTTCAAAGAAATTAATAGTTAAAACACTATATATAAACTAAGTTTTATTGCAAACATTGCTGTAGGCTTTGTTTTTTTGTATTGCTGTCTTTTAACCACTACCCTACTGAAAAAAGTTATTTATACTTATCAAAAACTCATGAAATATTTACCCTATTTGTACACATCTCATTTTTGCATTTACAATTTCTAATTACTCTTGAAGTTCTTTTAAAATACTTTGGTTTTTTGTTATTTCCTCTTTGGTACTACTAAATGTATCAAGATTTTGGGAGTTCTGCTTGCCTGGTGTTCCGGATACAAAGATTTGCTATATCTAGAAGCATATTAGCATGTAAAGCATACTGCTCTATAAGCTGTATATGTGTTGCTGCTTTATTGAATACTAAACACTGAGCAAGGTCACTTCCAATATCAATGAACAAAGTAATTTCATAAGGCATAACGAATATTTGAAATGGATTCTGAATTCTTCCAAGAAACAAACCTCTGTTTTCCTTCACACTACTGGGAAAAGCCAGAGAAGTTTTACAGGCCAGCTTCTGAGCATCTGAAGGCAAAAGATGTCATCCCCAACAAGAAGCTAGGGCCTTATGCCCTAGGAGCAATCCTAAACCAAGTGTTCCTCTGCTTACAAAAAAACCCTCTGAGGTGAAGCTTTCTGGCAGCATGCCTACCGAGTCAGACTCCACACACAATATTTGACTGTAATGTTTTGGCATCAAAGAGCCCAGTAACTGCCTCACTCCTTTGTGAAATACTCACCTTCAGTTCTTTTTTTTCAGTTGAAGGGAAAGGTTGCGCCTTATCCAGTTAAATATTTTTGTACAGGGAGGCAGAACCAAGAGTTGCTGCCAGAAAGGCATACCTCCCTTAGTATTTCGGTAGCTCTACGCTATAGCACATTGCATTGGAAGTGACGATTTCTTACCCATTCCTTCCAGTCAGAGGAGAGACCGAAGGGATCCCAACATCACTCAAAGTGGCCTGACATCTCTGGGGCCCAGACCAAGATCCTCAATCTTACTCCTGGTCACCTCCAGGCCAAATCTGCTGCCCAGCTCTCCCTGACTTTCACAGAAACACTCTAGTCCTACCACTCACGCCTTCTGCTTTCTCAGACCGAGAGCACTGTTTCCTACTCCTGTTATGCACAGGTAGGCTTCTGTTGGGGAGCAGGGCAAAGGGGAGGCATGGCAATCACTTGCCACTATTGAGCCAAAGTTACTACCACAGCGTAAGCAGGAGAAAGAGGGTAGCAATTGCTGCTCGAGAGGCCAATGACTTCCAGTGTTTTGCCACAAAAGGCATAGGAGAAAGTGTTTGGTCCAAGTTACTTTAAGCTTTGGGGAAAAAAAAAAAAACAAACCAAACCAAAACAAAACTGTATTGACATTCTTTAATGTTACACTTTACAATGTTAGCCAATAGCCTAGATCTACAGTTTATATACGTGTGTGAAGAAACTTAGCCATCATTCAAAATGTTTCTACCTGCATTGTAAACCATCAATATCCAGATAAATCAATTCTTTGTTTCAGTCCACAAGGGCACTACTTTTGAATGTAGAGCTACCCAGCTGCAAACTGAGCAGGACAATAATCTAAAGACACTGATCTGCTGATTCAGTCAATATTAAGGAACTAAGCAACAAAAAGAAGAAATATAAACGCTTCCCTTCCATGTAATATGTGTGATTGAAACAAATGTATACCAGTCTTGTCTTCTGCACCCCGTTTGCCATGTGTTACTGCAAGTTGGGTCCCAAAACAGTGGCAAGAAGAGGGCTGCCTCCCTGCTTTGCCCAGCCTGCTTTCCAGAGCAGCGTTATCAAAGACTCCGGGTGATTTCTGTCAGAAGGCTGTTTCCAGAGGGGCTTTGTAGTTTATTATAACCCAGAAAGCCAATAAAACTTGATGGAGTGACAGCAAGAATGATGGAAAGACCCCACCCTGGGAGGACATGCTATGCAGTGAATAGATGTGGTGTGAAATCTTTGTATTTTTCTTCCATCTTTCCTAAAGGTCATTGTTCTCTGTTTCAGGAGTTCTCCCTCAAACAGGAGGACATATATCAAAGCTCTGGCTCACTTGGAGTACTGCAACACCACCACAGAACTTTTTAGATCTTGTCGCTTGTTTTTCATTGGTGGCTCTTTCAAATAAAAAGTAAATGTATCTCAACTGCTTTCACATGTAACATTTAAAATTGTTTTTAATTTGTTATGGTCTATTTTGGAAACAAGAGTATAAATGACTGTAACATACTTGTAGCTTTTCTTTTTTAATATCAACTTCTTCATCCCTTTACTTAAAGCTTTAAATATGCTGTCATGTAAGTTGGGCTAAAGAGGTTCACAACCTTTACTAAGTAAATGGTTTCTTTGGCTAATTAAATATTTCAGCCTATCAGAATGATTTATTGTTAGACTCTAATCAGTTTGACTAAAATCATAGGAGTTGGGGTTAAGCAACAGTTGCTGCATTTGTAATCTGATGAATGGAACAACTTTGTCGAAAGAAAATATGAATTGGCTGGAAAAGATTCAAGGTTAATCAAAGCTAGGATCTTGTCATTGGCAATATCTGGCTCTATATTCATTAAAAAAAAAAAAAGAAAAGAAAAATCTTTAAGAATTCTGCAATGTCCTTGAGTTATTGTCTCTTTTTTTCTTCCATGAACACATATATGCATATGTGTATTCTTAGAACTCACCAGTCACTGTTCTTCGGCTACTCCTCAAGGCAAAGGATAAATATATTTAGCTGTGTAAATTTATTCTTATCCTGAGCTCAGAGAGTTACATTTCAACATGTAAATGTGTTTCTAAGGCTTAACATTTCCGTCTTATTATTAACTTCCAGTATAATTCCTGATGTTTCTGAGATTCATATAAATATTAAATCTCTTTTTTTAATTTTAATCTAAATTCTTAACTTCAATGAATCCCTTTGGCATTTTTTATACAGATAAATGACAATAAGTGACTCTTGCACCTTTGAAAATTCTTTTCTTTTTTTCATGAGTACAGATTTTAAAGCCAGAAGGGGCCATTATAATCATCTAGACTTTCTGCAGCTATGAAGCCCATAGTGATTTTGTACAGCTTCTTTTTTGAATAATAACATCTTTTAAATCAGTCTTAATTAAAAAAATCTCCAGAGATAAAGAATCCACCATACTTCCCATATCTTGAGTTATGAGTTTCAGTCCAGCTTTCATTCCCCACTTAGTATTTTAACTGCAATTATTGTGCTCCACTTTTATTTGTCTACTTTCTACAGTACAAAGGATTGCTTCCTTCCTCAGCCTTATATTTTATGATATCCCTAAAAGGATTTTGTCTACAGAACTCAAAACCTCAAGTTTCAATTTTTTCCCTTCCAAAGTTAAGGTTCCAAATCAATAAAATATTTACACATTTTTTATTGAATCACAGCCTCTGTGTTTGCTTGAATTCAACTTTGCAATTGATTCTGTTAGAATTTATCTATGGGTCTTTCTCTGTTTAACTTTTGACTTTTCCAAGTCAAAGGGAACATGATTCAAAAGCACTAATTTTAGCATGCAAGACATAACTTCAGAATTTTATAAATGAAAACAAGAAGAGTTTTTCTCAGGTATTAATTGGCAAATGCATAATTGCAGTATCTCTAAATACTTTTTATTTCCATCTTATCTGACTCTCTAGAATATATTAGGAGAAAATACCCAACCAAAAATATCCAATTTTTAATACACATGCAAAGCTTCCAAAACCAGGAAATCAGTGGAAAAAACTCAGACTCAGTGACAAAAACTCAGCATGTTTCCTTCGCTTCATAGATGCTACCTATCTTTATTACCTTGGCTTAGGAATGTAGTGTCTCATCTGTAATGATGGCACATTTCTTGCTTCCATGCCACCTTTGATGAAACAGTTGACTTTCACATGAAAAAAAAGGAAAAAAAAAGAAAAAGTGGATATGGATAAAATAAATGAAAGTTTACGTTTTGCTTTCAGTCCAGAACAAGCACCTCATATTGAAATAATACAATTTCAAGGAGAGAAGATGCACTGTGATTCAAATGTCCTTATAGTATAAATCTCATCCCAGATTACATTCTGCTTTTGAAAGTTTATTTTCTAGTTTCAGATGGGATAACACAGGAGCAATCCTATAAACCCATAGGTTTCCTCCTATTTTAAAAATAGTTCCTGATTTTTTAGGTCAGTCACTCACAAATTAAAGTTTAGTCTTTACCCAGCTTTATACTCAAACACTAGCTAAAAAAAACTAAAGCAGTTTTGGATTTGTAAATACTATTTCTTCAAGTACAATCTAGTTTTTAATAGCTCTTATTCTTAGAATATTCTACTGTGGTACTATCTTTCCATTATATCTTAATGACCTAATATCATGTGCTTAAGGCCTAGAAATAAGAATAGAACATCCGACAAAACTATGTAGATGGTTCAACGTTAGGTTCAGTGTTGCTAAGAGGACTATCCCTTAAATTATAAGGCATAGCTTGCCCCTATTTGATCTGGGCTGATCAGATGTGTTGAGTGCTGTGCATTTTCCTTGGTCAAGAATACACAAGAATACAAACCATAGCCTATGCACTAGCAAGCTGACTGTATATCCCTTCTGACTGCATCTCCCTAATCTAACATGTTCATGCAGATTTCTTGTCTCTGAGGATCAGAGAGAATAAAACAGGTAAGTGGAACTGCCACTGTCTTGACCTCAGAAATCAAGACAGGCTCTGGTTTTTGGGAGGTGATTGGTGTGGGTTTGGGGTGGTGGTGGTGCTTTTTTTTGGATAAAATGCTATCATTCCCATTTTATAGGTTGCTGAAATTTGTAACTAAGAATTAATCCAAATCTAGAAAAGAAACTTAAACTATCAAATGGTGGTTTTCCTTCCTGTAGCTGACAATCAGATTTTTTATGCATAACATTCCATTGCTGATGACAAATCATTCATCACGGTAATACCACTGACACAACTAAAACAGTAAGTGGAAAAATGAATAGAAAAGTAAAAGCATTTCTATAAGCAACCAGGTTTTTTGTTTTCTCTCTAAGAGGTGTTTTGTGGATTAATCTGACAGCAGCTAGAGTTAAGATACCTTATGCCATATAACCACAAACATGAAATATCTTCTTAAGGTTTTAAACTGGAACAAAATTTCATCTAATTATTCTTGAAATTTATTACCTATTGGATCTGCATTCTGACTCCAAATGAGCAGCTTATTTTTAATTCATTGGATTCATCTGTGCTTTTGTATTTTTAATGTGAAGAGTAGAAGAGAACAAATCCAGTGCAGGCAGATGCCAATTTTAATATAATGTTCTCCTACTTTGGGGACTTCACTAGCTGTGTGGGTTACCCAGTAATGCCACTCAGACTTTGTAATTGACAGTAAATAATTCTCTCACAGCATCCACTTCCATTTGCTAAAGGAAGCCATGCCATAATGAAACTAATTCAATTTGAAATACTAGAAAACAAATTAAGTACTTCAGATATCTCAGATTTCTGTTCAGAAGCAAAATTAAAACCACCTACTAGATATTGATGAGAGAAAGCTGATTTTTCAAGTTCATCTATTTCTTAGCATAGAGGTCTAAATATTGTTTACAGCATGCTGATTCTATGCAAATCAAGAGGTCAAGAAGGATGAAGAGTGGTCAGTCAAATATAGAAGCAATGAAACCTAGGCTGCACCAGCTACAGTGGACTGTATTTGCCCAAAGGGCTCTTAAGTTTTGATCTTTTCTCTCTTTTCCTTCTCCTTCTACTATATCCTCACACCTTCCACATTTCTTTTCCTTCTTGTGTTAACACTATAACACATTATTGGTGAAAGTTTCCTTACAATATTAATTCCTTATAATATTAATGCACCTGGCCATATCAAATTACAGCAGGTTTCATATAAGAACAATATTATATATTGGCATACAGCACCTCATATTTTAAAGCTTGAGGGCTAAGACAACTAGTATTGTGGCCTTTAAATACAAGCATGCCAGTGATGAGCTTCAGTGACCAGCCCCAACATAATACGTACTGAAAGAGCAGGTAGAAGAGATGAGAGGTAATGAGCTAGCTGAAACCTTGTCTCACTCCTTTACCATTTAACCTTCAAAAGTCTTGCCATGTTTCCTCAACATGCATTTCTATGTGCCCAGAGCTACTCTCACCTTAGGAGGGCTGAACTGCAAAATTCAGGTCTGTACTCAACTGATGTACTTCTAGCAAAGCTTCCTGTGTTACCTAATTTGGGTAATAAATTCAGAGAATATCTGGTCCATATTCACAAACTTCAGTGGTGGCTTCCATTTATTTTTAAAAGGACTGCAAAAAGGTTTTCAACTTTTCTTAAACGTTTTCTTTCCAGAGTAGTTACACATTGAATGCAAGATAAAGATTTTACCTCTTCTGATTGAAAATTTATAAGGTTAAAGAAAGAGCACAGCATGTTCAGGATAATCATTGTTCACATAAGCACAAAATAATTTAACTGCAATTTACAATAATTTTAAACCCTAAGATAAGCCAATGATTCGGAGTCAGGGATACATGAATAGTCATTAGAGATTAAGAAGAAAAAAAGTTATTCAGGTCTAAATACACACCGCTTTAAACAAAAAAAATTAACCAGCGAATGTCCTGAGTACAAGACAAATGTCATCTTTATCCAAAGACTGTCCACCAAGTCCAGACTTTTAGACTAGTTCTGTTCCCCTCTCCTTGTCGGTGCTCTCCAGTTACCTAAGAGCATTGTACTTCTGATATACAAATATGGAGGTACTCTGGTTTATAATTTACTTTTCCAGAGAGCCATCACAGTTAAAATAGGAGGTAGTCAAGTTTTGGAAAGTTTTGTCAAAACCAATCAGTTTTACCAACATAGAAAAAACACAATTTAGTTAAAGGCACTTATCTATCCTTCCCTATTCTGTATATTGTCAGGCTTGCTTCACTCAGTTTATTATTTCTCTGAAATCTCTGCCTAAAATATTTGGCAAAGGCCCACTGTTATTATAAACTGTCCAAATATGTAATAAAAATTTGCCCTGAGTTTCCTGAAAAAAAAATTAGTTTACAGCTGCATAAAAATATACAGATAGGAAGATTTTCACATCACTAACATTCTGTGGTTTCTACTGACTGAATGGGGAGCCCAGAAAAAACAACCTTGTATTTCAGCCACAGCTACATGATGCACCAATACAATTCTCACACCACACTGATTCAAGTGTGCTCATAGATGTCGAATGAGCAGAATTAAGGGGCTGAGCCGAAGCAGGAGTCTTCCATCTTCCTGCAGCAACACAGCATGGTGAGCTCTGGCACCTAAAGCATGATCTCTGGCTTGGCGTGAGCCAGCTTATACAGTAGTGCAAAGATCTGGCACTCAGCCTTGCAATGAGTGCTGGAAAGGATGTTATATGGCGATCTCCCTCACTTTTCTCCGGGATTCAGAAGTACGAATCCAAATTTGTGCTTGCACAGCTGACTCAACTTATCACAACAGATAGGGACTCCTCAGATGGCAAGAGGAGGAGGATAAAAAAAATAGCAAAGCATTTTTGTCACTGGTGGGCAAGTTCTTATTTTTTAGTTGCATTTTCCTCTCTTTTAAACTATTCTGTGCTTCTGGATGTTAAAGGAGATAGACATGTTGCTGGAATACACTCGCTTATAAATAGCTGACAAGCGATTTTAGCTTTCATGTATATCTATGCTTAGTCTTTTTCTAATTATAATAAGAATTTTATATCAGAACCTCTTGGGTCTCTTCCCTCTTCCCACAGGAAGTTATTTTTTTATTAAGTGGCTTTAGAAATTTTTATAATACTTGTATAATTTTTCCTCTCTTGCTGTAGCACAGTGTGATTAGTCACTGTAAATCTACTCTCTGGGGTAAGCTGATAACAAATTAATACTGGACAAAGTCTTTTTTTGTGACATAGTGATGATATGACCTTTCAATTGTATTTTTATCATACAAGTACATTGCATAATTTATAAATGAAGCTATGAAAAAAAACCCCAACTAAATTCCATGTGAAATTCTACATCAGAATGGCCACTTCTTTGGAAATTCCCAATGTTGTAGTTCCCAAGCTTTGCTTTGTTCATATTAATAATTTTTTGCCATAAAATCTCAAATTTATCTGCAACAAAAATGACCAGAAAGAGGGAAATGGTAAACTGTATTTGTCTATGAAAAAATTCATCAAAGCATATACTATAAAGAAGTTTAAAGTCAATGAAATCACAAGTATCTTGTCAAGGCCCATTTGTAACCTAACATGCTGCCATCTTATTAAGCCTGGCTTAATAGCAGGTATTAAAAAAAAGTACAATATCAACAGGATGAACAAAGTCAGAAGACAGTTGCCACTAATTATAGTGTTCTGCCAGAAGTGAGCTAGTAAAAAAATCTAACATGAGGAACAACAAAAAAAAAAGCAATTAGAATGAATTCAAAAAACATGGTTGAAACACTTCTTTGCTTCTTGCTTCAAGTCCCTTCCTGCTGAGAGCAAAACAACATGCCAGCAAGAAAGGCACGAAGAGCAGCTGGCAGCCCAATAACATATGAGAGCTGTCAATGCTGTCCACATGGTTCTCCACATGAGGTTTTTAGAGAATCCTGATACTGTAATCTATAATGCATTGGGAAAAAAGACATCCCTTTTCAAGGCCATTTTCCACAGAAGAGAAATACATAGTTAATGCAAAGAAAAAACACTCCCCTTTATAGTTCTGTAAACCAGAAACTAAGAAAAGGATGTTGTAAAACCAAAAACAGTGAAAAAAAATTATCTCCAGAAGTAGTGCAAAAGCCTATCTATACCTGGCAAGAAGTGTATAGATGATATCAATTTAAAAAAGGAGACCAATTAGAGAGAAAATATTACATAAGATTATCACAAAACATGATTTTTCAGTTCCTTCTACTTCAAAAACATTAGTCCTGTAACACTTCTATGTTTAAAAGGCATCATTTATTATTAAGGGCACAACTAAGATTGAGGAAGCTTATGAAGAAATAATGTATTATGATGCAGTTCATTTCAAATTTTATCATTAATTACTGACAATTGGACTTTTAATGACACTTTAAATAGAAGTGATTATTCAATAAGGAAGAAAATAATGATTACCACAATAAATAGATATTATAAATACTTAAGTAATTTAATATACACTTTCATTTTGAATTTGAACATATCAATTGACAGCTTTTCTATTTGTTTTTTAACGGTGTCCAGCCAAGTGATACTTTCAGGTCAAACTTTAAAAAAAAAAAAGTTACATAATTACTATGACAAACATTTATTAATAAGGCTTTTGTCCTCTCTCTCTTGTATGAAGTGAATTTGGTTACTTCATCTTTGACCATGCTTTTTGTAGTGATTACCTTTGCCCTTTATATATATTGACATTTAGGCTTTGCTTTTCAAAGGGCTTAGAGGCCATGGCTGACGTAAGAAAAAACCTTAAATGTTTGCAAGACTTTAACTGCAATACATTCTTTCTCTTTTTTTGGCTTTTCTTCTTTCTTACAAAATGAAAGCCTTTTCCTCATTCTTTAGGATATATCACTGATAAAGTAAAATATGTCAGGCAGTCAGGATGATAGCCAATACTTGACGTAAATTTAAACCAGGAAAGGTAAGCTCCTTACCACAACCAACCAACTTCTGACTAACAAAATGAAACAAGGAAAAGCTCTGTTTGGTTTTTTTGAAAATGAAAAAAAAAATTCAAATTTGCAAGACTTTAAGAAAATGTGCACTACTTTGATTGGAAAAAAAAATAGACTTTATGTTTTGCAATACATTTTTGTAGAAAGATTTCTATGGGACAAGGCATAAATTACTGTACTTTTACAGAGTTCATTTAGAATGCATCTTTTCTGAAGGCAGCCTCTGTTCAAGGCATGTAATTGCTCTTTCTCTTTCCACATGTCTAATCAAATTCTCCACTTGGCTTACACTTCTTTAGGCTGTGTTACACCTTCAACGTTGTTAGAGTAGGTACAAAATAAGCAGAGTTCGATTCCGACTCAGTAAATTATCATTCTATCTCACATGGGCCATTGTCTGACTGCAGGAGTCTGCCTCCACAGAACTAAAATCCATCACATAGAAAAAAGTAATTGACACCTCTTCACATTTTACCTGCATGATTTTAACGTTAATGAGCTAGTTGTGGTGGGTTGACCCTGGCTGGGTGCCAGGTGCCCACCAAAGCTGCTCTGTCACTCTTGCCTCAGCTGGACAGGGGAGAGAAAATATAACAAAGGGCTTGTGGGTCAAGATAAGGACAGGGAGAGATCACTCACCAATTACCGTCATGGGCAAAACAGACTCGACTTAGGGAAATTAGTTTCACTTATTACCAATCAAAATCAGAGTAGGGTAATGAGAAATAAAACCAAACCTTAAAATACCTTCCCCCCACCGCTGCTTCCTTCCTAGCTCCACTCTACTCCCGGTTTTCTCTCCCTCCTCCCCCTCAGCGGTGCAGGGGGACGGGGAATGGGGGTTGGGTTCAGTTCCCCACACCTTGTCTCCGCCGCTCCTTCCTCCTCAGGGGGAGGACTCCTCACTCTCCCCCTGCGCCAGCGTGGGGTCCCTCCCATGGGAAACAGTCCTCTACCAACTTCTCCAAGGTGAGTCCTTCCCACAGGCTGTAGTTCTTCATGAACTGCTCCTGCGTGGACCCCTCCCACGGGCTGCAGTCTTTCAGGCACAGACTGCTCCAGCGTGGGTCCCCCGCGGGGTCACAAGTCCTGCCAGAAAACCTGCTCCAGCGTGGGCTCCTCTCTCCATGGGGCCACAGGTCCTGCCAGGAGTCTGCTCCAGCATGGGCTTCCCACAGGGTCACAGCTTCCTTCAGGCATCCCCCTGCTCCAGCATGGGGTCCACCATGGGCTGCAGGTGGATACTTGCTCTACTGTGGACCTCCCTGGGCTGCAGGGGGACAGCCTGCCTCACCATGGTCTTCCCCATGGGCTTCAGGGGAATCTCTGCTTTGACGCCTGGAGCACCTCCTCCCTTCCTTCTTCACTGACCTGGGGGTCTGCAGGGCTGTCCCTCTCGCATGTTCTCAGTTGTCTCTCCCGGCTGCTGTTCCGCAGCAGGTTTTTTTTTCCCTCTTCTTAAATCTGTTCTCCCAGAGGTACTACCACTGTCACTGATGGGCTCGGTCTTGGCCAGCGACAGGTCTGTCTTGGAGCTGGCTGGCATTGGCTCTGTTGGACATGGGGGAAGCTTCTAGCAGCTTCTTACAGAAGCCACCCCTGTAGCCCCCCGCTACCAACAGCTTGCACACAAACCCAATACACTAGTGCAAATCTGTTGTCTCCAGTGTCAAGGACTTATGAATCCAGATAAACTTTAGTTTAGTCGTTTGTCATTTTACCACCATATAATGTTATACTTTAAACCAGAATATGGGCATTCAAACTAAAATGAATTCAGTAGTTTCTACAATAAATACTAATCGGATAAAACTGTTGTCTCTCTTTAGCAGTGATAAGTAAAGGCGTAAAGGTAAGTATGAAATGAAATTTCCTATCTGTTTATAAGAAATAAAGAAACAATGCATGATAAATAAATAATAATTTCCTGACTTATCACAACTCCACTTCTACAGTATAAAAATATCACAGGAGTGGTTTTTCTTGTTGTTTGGGTTGGGGTTTTTTTTGTTGTTGCTTTTTTGTTTTTAAACAGTAGCGGACAATCACTGTCTATCTTATATCTAGGGTTCAAAAGAGAGTCAAGGTAACAGGTCATTTCACTCAGTCCACAAATCCATAACTCCTTTTTTTTTTTTTTTTTTTTTTTTTTCCTGCTACTTCAAACAATGTGATTATGAACTCTTAGGATCTTAATACCTGCCTGCTACAAGGACATCATCAACATATTCAGTACAGTTTGCTAAGCTGTCATCAGGCCATAACTAACTACCGTCTGCCACTGTTCTACTGACCTTTAGCAAGTTGGATCAAACAGCCTAGAGTCAATAGCTTCCATTACCTTAGGAACAATCCTCTGAGATTTCTGGTCTACAAGTAAGAAGATCTAATAGATGAAACACTAACAAAAAAAACCCCAACAAACCCACAAAAAAACCCCAACCCTACTCTTCATCAGCAACAAAATTTGGGCTGTATTCCTATTAAAGTCACAGATAAAACAGCAAACAACACTTGGCAGGACACATTCTTCGAGTATCTGAAACTAACATTTTGTACCTCTTGCTGCTGCCTAGTACCTCTTCTTTTCTGAATAAAATTGCCTTTCTTGCTGTTGTGTACTTTAGTCAATAGGTGGCAATGCCTACTCTATTACATTTCTTCCACGGGCATTTGTGATGTTATTTATTCTCCATCACTTTCCTCTGTGTCAGCCTTCAATAAAGTCTTTCCCTTCTACTTGGCACAAAAAACCCCCACACAACCCGGCTTAAAAAAATATCAGTATGACATTAAAGTATTCTATTTTCAGAGCCTCCTTTTACCACCATTTACCACCAGTAAATACTGGTGTTTGGACCTTCTCTCAGCCTCCTTCCACAAATTCTAATGATATTTCACCACACTTGTTTAAAATGGAGAACTTTTTGGTACGAATGCTTCAGAGTCTGGTATCTTTGCTTTGATACTTAGGTAATTTTGAAAGAGAAGTTCCTATTTAGTCTAAGGAAAGAGTCAACCGTGATTGTATTGCATTATAAATAGTTTTCAGAGGTACTAAATGCTAAATAATTAATTGATTTTGAGAAGATAGCCAATCCATAAATATTACAATGAAACTTTTACAGAGGTGTGTTGTAAGTGGCAAGTGGAGCTCCCTTGCTCCTTTTTCACACTGCCCATGATTTACACAAATAACGCTACATTCCTTTGGCACTAATTTAACCCTGATAGGTCACTCTTAAGAGATCATTTCAGCAAGATTTTTTTTTTTTTTTTTCCCTGTAGATCCTTGAATAGCATCAAAGATTTACCCAGCCCCTTCCTTTTTCTAACACTGGCTAATAGAGGATGATATGAGGAAGAATGTTTTTTCCTTTCATTTGGTAATGGAAAGCTGCTCTTGCAGCTCCATTGATACATTTTGAAGGGACTTTCTAAACAACAAAGTACAAACTATACTGTTTATTAAATTAAATACCATGCAGTGAAATAACAATAGCTGAACAGAGCTTGGCTTTTCCTGGTACATGAGTTTGATAGCCAGATCCCTCTGGAGAATGACCAGTAAAACAGGGAAGATCTTGAAAATACATTGGTTTCAGAAAAATTTCTTCATTTCAAGATCAATTAAGGCAAGCACAGAGTTATTACATTCAGGCTTAGCTGCCCAGATTTCTGTCAGGGCCAGTTCAAGCAATTACTAAACCCTAGTTGCTTGCTTCAGTCTGGTTCTTCCTCCACTTGTATTTCAGAGCTAGGTGTATGACTGCATAGTGAGCTGATCTGGATTAAAAGTCATAATTTTGGCAAGGTTGGTTTTAAAACCAGAATCAGTCTCCTGATTCTAGGAACAGCTCTAAGGCTTCTCAGTTGGCGAAGACCACAACTGAAAATTTGTAATGGTAAATAGTAATGCATGTCAACATTTGTTATAAAAGCGAACAAACAAAAGGCTATGGAAAATTGTTACACAGAACAATTTTTTACATGTTAGCTTTGCATTACATCACCACTGCATTTTGCTATTGGGACAGAATGGCAAAGGAAGATTTTAGCAAAGTGTATGGGATTGAGGTGAGGAGGGACCTCACCTCAAAGTAAAGTCAGTCTTGCCTGATTCAGTTCTTCGTGCTGCTCTGCACTAGCTGAAGTAAGGATGGCCAGAACAGACCAAGATAGCAAGCAACACCATGATATGCATATAAAATGAAGCTGTTGGGAACAGGGGAAGTTGAAAAATAAATGTGTAAACATAGAACAGGAATTCACTACTGAATAGCAACTGTTAATATAATAGAGTGATTTTGCAAAACAGTGGTTGATACTG
Source organism: Aquila chrysaetos chrysaetos (assembly GCF_900496995.4). Lineage (NCBI taxonomy): Eukaryota > Metazoa > Chordata > Aves > Accipitriformes > Accipitridae > Aquila > Aquila chrysaetos. The sequence continues at coordinate 61,224,318 of NC_044007.1, forward strand.
ATTTTCAGAACTGTCATTCGGATACATAGGAAATAATAATTGCTTCACTGTACTCATGAAACACAAGCTTTCAGCAAATATCTGTGTCCAGTTTGGGGCATTACATTTCAATAAGAATACATACAGCTGGGAGAAGGTGCAGGGGATACAATTATAAGCAGTTTTGGAAAGAGATCTTGTGAGAAAGATTATTAAAAAGTTCTGATTTGTTTTGGCGGGGGGGAAGACAGAGAGAAGGTAGAGGCTGTATACAGAACAGTCTCCAAATAAAGTTGCTACGAAGAAGAGAAAGTAGAAGTATTGTCATACTCATAATGATGAACGAGATCATGTTTGATCAAACATAAGAGCAGTTTAAATTAGATGATGTGGAAAAAGATACTTTAACCTTTGGAAAAGAAAAACATTGTAATACATTACACTGAGAAAGCCTTACTATTGAAGTTCCAGACACATTTTGACTGCTTCAGAGCAGGAAAATCGATTAGATGTTCTTTTCGAAACACTTTCAACTCCAAATTTCTAGGTTTCTCTCCATCACCCACAGAAACTCTTCCTTCTAACTCTGCTTTCTACCAGCTACCTTAGTCCTTCCAGCTTCAATTCTCAAATGCTCTGGGGTGGAACATACTATGACAGCTGAGAACACAGACTGCTAATGAGGTATTCTAACAAGTGCTTTTATAAAAAGACAGGTGCATCTTATTTCCTCCTTACTTTCCTTTGTATTAAAAGAAGATCAAGGTACTGTAAGAATCCAGTGGTCTTGAATGTGATGTAGCACTAATAATGAAAAATCAGTAAGTTTAGAACTGTGGTTCCCGTAACAACCATGTGATGCTGCAGGGACAAAATCAGTTTCCTGAGTGTCAGGCTTCCTAAATCTCAAAGTGCTACCAGACACCCATAATCACAAAGGAGAAATTGGACTTCAGTTCTTAAAACTTCCCAACAAAATATATCACAGATGCAACATTAAGTCAACAGAATAGGCTAGAGAAAAAATGGACCTTACGGAAAAGGTACAGAGCAAATAGGAAAAAACTGTATAATTAAAAAGTCACACATAATTAAACTGTAAAGTCACAGCTCTTAATGTGTCATCTCAATTCATGGTTTCTGATAATAACAATCGTTTGCCTTTGGCAAGTTGTGACAAACAAAATAATTTTATTTGTGTTAAGAATAAAAGCTTCTCTGAACTGTATTTCACAATCAGCATGTAGTATTGATTGTCTACCTCCATCTCACAATGTACCCATATTTTGAAATGACAACATGTTCTAATGATACGGTTTCCATAACTGTTGTGAATAAAACAATATATGAAGAGGCTAGAAGATGGATAAAACAATAGATTCTAGTCCTATTCGTTTCAGACCCCAGACACATCATTGCCTATTTTTCTAAAGAAAAAGGGAAAAAGAAGTAGGAAAAAGCTAAACAAAGCTGAACCAGGTCTCATCCCTTCCTCCACTCATCCTTACAGTGGAGAAAGAGAAAAAAAAATGCAGTAAAGATACCTGCAGAAATGAGTCTACCTGATTAGTCATATTTCCATATAAAAGCATGTAGACAACAAACTACAACTTCACCAGGTTCTAACGTATAAAGAACATGTGGCCAAAGAGCTTCAAAGGAAAGAATCACACCAAAGTGGTTGTGTGCACACATGCATACCTGTATACATAAGTGCAAGTTATAAATGTTGCTATGGAGCTATCCTGGATTGAAGATAAATTGTAATGTGCTGCATAAAACCCTTCTGAAAAGGAACAGCTTTGCCTAGCAAGTTACTATGTGCTACCCTCAGGAGTGGCACAGGCAGATCACAACCACCCTTAAAAATAGGACCTGGAAATGTACACTGTACCTCCATCACACGTCAGGAGGTGTCCTGATCAAAAATATGCTGTTAGGTATCTCAAGGTGTTACACGCAATCGGAAACTTCTATCTGAAAATTTGGCCCTAAATGCTTCTGGATGACTGTTACTTTTGCAAAACTATAAAACTTCTCAGAAATCTCAGTTCTGTGCAAGTATCCTGCATGTCAGATTGATACTACAAAAATAGCTGAGATCTGGTCTGATAAGAGTTTTCTTTAGAAATTGCACATATCACCAGGAAACTGTTTTCTCACTTAAACTATTTTTTTAGGTGCAACTGCTGTTCAAAAGCTGCTCATACAAGCAATCTAGATCACATAGTATCAAAACGTTAGTCAATTTGATTTATTCTCCTTCAAATTTTAGAAAATATGTATTTATTTGTTCTGCCTGCAATTTTCCTGACATAATTTACATAGGTATGACAAGTTCAGAAACTGAGATATTGTCAATTCTGTTGAAGCAATATCTACTCAAGAAGAATCATGAGTTTATCCATTGCTATTTAGTTAACCACTTCTTATCTTCTCATTTGGTGATCCTTGTTTCTTTTTCACACAGCATATTTTAGTGAGTGAGAACACTAGAACTGTACCTATTATTAAAATTAACAATTTTTTTGAATGGACTGTGTTTTGTATTTCACAGTGAAACTGATGAGATGATCAGCTGTTTCAAACAAATAATCTGGCCAAAACGTAAACACAGCTAAATCAATTTCTTCTTGAACTGGTAACTCCAGTTTCATGAGAGACATGCTGGCACAATATTGTGGGCATGCATTACAGGGTGAGGACAGGACTCCAGTAGCTCAAGTTCATCTGGCAGTTCAGTTTTTCTTTTTTTTATTTTTTTTTTATTATAGCAGTATATGTATATATTTTAATAATGCTGGTAGATTTTCATTTTATCTTGAAAGTAAAACCTAAACTAATTACATATAAGTAGTTGTGGTATTTAACTACTTATTCAGGAAACCTAGCAAAGCAGTATCTTGAAGTTTCTCCCTTATTGGTTATTCTATAAAGGCAGGTAATTTGCCCTATAATTTCTAAAGAGTCTTCATACTGTGAAGGACTATAAAGTCATCAAAGATTATTATTATGTTATCGTTACATTTAATTATCAACCTCTATATTCTTTGTCTTGAAAATTTTAGTAATGCCATTCTGTAATCAGATTTGGAGTATAATAGCAAAGACAACCTACTGCCCAAGATTATATTCTAATGATTAAATATATTAATTTATGACATAGCTGTCCTACTTTATTACTATATAGCAGCTACACTGAAAAAAAAAAAAAAAAAACCAAAACAAAAAAAAAACCCAAAACAAGACAGTAATAAGAATGTAAAAATGAACACCACCATGCCAGATTTTACAGGAAGGCGCAACAGACATAAAGAAAATAGAGAACAATCCAAATAATCAGCAAAAGTAATAAACTGTCACTCCTAAGCAGTTTAAATGAACTCATCCAATTTACACAATCCACTAGCCTCACTTTATCTCACAGCAATTATCACAATCTCACTGATGCGCTGTGTGCTACAGGAAATACAATCCTCTGCCTTCCCTTGAGTCTTGCTAAATAAGCAAATTATATCGATTGTCATCTTAATGGAAAGTACCAACACAAAGTCCTTAAGGCCTTTTATCTTGTGGAAAAGAGGAGAGAAATGCTCTATAAAGTCCTTTTGGTTTTGTTTTTCAACTGAGAAGGGATATTTTACAACAAGCTTAAAAAAACCAAACACACAGCACTTTTCACTTGTGTAATTCTAACCTTTTTCCAACATGAAGGAAAGAAGCAGTGTTACTTTAGCTATTATTCAGATAGATGACTGCAGCAAACAAACAGCCTCTTCATGGTAGTGGCAAGTTTAGCTTCAGTCAGAATTATTCAACGAACCTATTTTTTTCCTTGCCAAACCAAGACAGCTATAAAATTTCACAAACCTGCTCACTGAGAAATAACATGGCAACCAGCATCTTGGGTATTCAATAAGGAATTGTTTTTTTCACTTCTCTGTCAGACAGACAGACAGGGATTGAACAAGCGGTCCTATTTCCACATGAAGTTTTCCTAACTATGATTTTTCACATTTCATGAGTTGTGAGACTCAGAACTTTAGAACTACAGTTCTCTGGAAAGGCAATCCTCAGTGAGCAATTGGAGTAAAAAGTCTTAATATTGTAACATAACAGGTAGGAAGCTAAGGCAAGGAAATGGAAAATAGTGACAGGGTCTTGCAGAAAGTGTGTGACAGACCTGTCTGACCAGTAGTGTCCTGACCTTTTTCCCTTTTTGCTCTTTATCGTATATTTTATTACTGTTCAGAACTCATAGTACCAAAAAATTAATGAGCAAGACATTTCAGTCAGCTTTTACACAGCTCAGACTGAAACGCATTTGTTTTTCAACTTATTTTAATGCAGGCAGAAATAAAACAGAAAAACATCTAGCTAGTGGAATACAATAAACCAAAATTTCTTTCCAAATAAGTCTTTCAATCCTGTTTTCCAGATCCAGATTAATTTTTGCCAATTTTAGGCTCACCTGGACCTGAAATCCCTAGCAATAGAAAATAGAAACCTGGCTTAAAAGATGACAAGATTCTGTGCTATTCATTTTCACTTCTGGCTAAGCAGAAGAGAACAATGAACTGACAGGTAAAATCAGATACATTCAAATTACCTAAAAATCTAATTTTTCCACCTGGAAAAACCAAAGGAGAACAACAAACACATACTTCTTGTTTAAGAGGTTACGATGAGCCACCCTTGTCACTACTGCCCAGTGAAAAAATTGAATATTGGCCTCAGCTGCTTCTTTCTACAGAGGCAGGAAAAGAAGAGCGCTGCAGCCCAAAGCTCTGGTGCACTCAAACAGGATGGCTGTACAAAAAACAAACAAACAAAAAAAAAATGGTGGCAGCAGGTTGCTATCAGACCAGCTTAGCTGTCTCAGTTGATTTCAGTCTTACTGTCATAGTTTCACAGTCAATTTAACCTGCCATAAACTGGCAATGAGACCAAATAAACCCTTCCCACTGAACCCTTCTTCCTTCTTACTTGCTCTCGCTTCTTTTGATGAGGCATAAGAGTTAATGAGGCCACGGAACGCATGAGAGTAGGAAATGTCCGTATGAACTCTTCTGCTGACACAAGGCAGAGAACAAGCAGTTGGCAACCGGGTTGCAGTCAAGAATCAGAGATGCTGCCAGCTGAAAATGACAGAGAGCACGGTCTGAGGGGACATCCAGCTAGCAGAAGGATGTGCTCTATGCTCAGAGGTACTTTTGTACAGGCTTGTGTGGTACTGGAAGCTGTAGGGTTGTGTTAACCTCTCTCATGGTCAGGCTAGTAATCCCCTCTGCTAGAGGTAAGAGGTACAGATCTCTGGCATCAGGCTAGCTCACACGCAGCTGCATTTGCCACATGAGTTTAGCAAAGGAAATATGATTATTCCTTATGAAGAAAACTGGGAGATGGGAAACGAGGGTATGAGACACTTAACTATACTTGAAGGCGGGATTGGCACAACTGAGCATGGATAAGTTCAGTTTAATAACAGACAAGGGAGTTTTTTGAATCGGCTTCCCATCAGAAAGAGTGAGTCTAAAAAGCTTATTTTTAATTTGAAAATTGTTCAGTTTATGAAAAAAAATATTTACAATTTGGTTGCTAAAGACTTCTTCAGAAGGTTTTCTCCACTTCTGTGTTCCCATAATCCACTAGTCCTTGGCTGCCAGCACAAAAGTGTTCAGTTAATAGCCAGGAAAATAAACACTGCAAGTATAATGCAACTGTAAATAAGAAAAAGAGGAAGATTTAAATAGCTACCTAATAAAAACAGGAACACACAGAACTACTCTTTTCATCAGATTTGAATATAGAAGGTAGCATTAAACTAAGTGCTTGGTATAAATAAACAAAGGACTGCTACTAATGTTTTTGCAGCATTTGAGCAAAAATCCTCCTAAAGAAAGTGTGCATTTTGCTAAGATATTGAGAGACACAAAAAAGACTATGTTAGAAAAGAAGCACTGGTGCCCTCCAAAGTGAAAACAAACAAAAACCTTTTTGTTGTTGTTCATGTACTTGGGCCAATTATGTCGAGACTACCTGAGGCTGTGAAATAGAAAGTTTCCGAACTACTGCAGAGAGGCTCCTCATGAGTGTCCAGTTCTTACTGAAAGGTAGCCTTGACAAAGACGGACATGCATGACAGCTTTTTTTTTTTTTTTTTGAAAGATAGATAGCCAAATAGATAGATAGGTACTGTGAGACTAACACGAATAGAGACTGTTATCCAGATAGTAAGCTGCATGTGATATTTAGTGATGTTTGCTTTTTTACTCTGTATTTTCAAATAAACTTTTTGCATGGAAGGTACTTTTTGAAAGATGCATCTGAGATGGCCTAGATTCACTCTTGAAGATGAGAAAATGAGATAGAGGATGGTCTTTGAGCCACACCAGTCAAAAGCATGACCCCAAGCAGTATCTTTCAAAGCAGACATTCAGGCTGTCACTGGGAAGGAGCTTAGGAACAATTAATTAGTTGGTATGAGCAAGGCAAAAAGGAACAAGAAGTACAAGGAGCTTGGTGACATTTGCTCCGTGTGTTCTGAGAGAGTGCTCCTCTGGAGAAGAGCGATACTACACAACAGAGAACTGCCTTAATCGCCACGCAGGGTAAATTCACAGTGTGTCAATTTGCCCACAGCATCCTGCATAAAGCAGCAAAGTTCTCCCCTCTCTGTGAAGTGCCGTACACATGCATCAGCCTCCTGCACAAGTAGGTGTTGTGGTGTCCCTTGGCAACACTGGGACACACTTAGATTTACCACCTGATGTTGACATCCCTCAAGGGAAGCTTTCAGGGCTGCCTCCACAGTTTCTGTTCAGACCCACTTCGCATCATGAAGAGAGAACAGAAATTTTGAAAAAGTACATCTGAAACACACAATGGGGAAAAGCTAAATTCCAAGAAACTTCTGATGACTCGATAACAGAAAGACATACGATAATTTGTTCTCACATTTAGCTTTTATTAAACTCAGTAAATTACATCCAGAGGGAAAAATCTTGGGGAAAATACTGTGCCTCCAGTTTGTGTTCCTATCTTATCTAAAGTTAATAAGAAAAACAATGAATAGGAACTGGAGAGTGTGAAATCAGATTTAGAATGAAGTCAGGGTATTGTGTACCAGCTTTCCCTGAACTGTAAGCAAGAAGATATTTCTAGCAGCAGTACTTCCAGACCATCTATTAAAAATCAAGCTGTCTCTGTAGGACCACTCCTTGAAACATAGATGTTTAAGAGCAGGCAACATTAAACTAAAGTAGGCCATCAGTAAAAGTGGTGCAGAAGGAAAACAGTTTCCCCTTGGCTGAACAGAAATGCATTAGTTTAGAAATTCAATGTTACTGTCTTTTTCCTTGACATAATATTTCTGTTGCCTGATTTATTAGTATTCTGTTAGTTTATACCACCAAAGAAGACCTGTCAACAGAGCATGCATGTTTTTCCAAAGGTGGCTCTCATCCTGGGGACACTGGAGTCCATGGCCCTCCCCGCAAACTGTGTAACATTAGTAAAGTCTTTCCGAGTCCTGTTTCTCTGCTGCACTGAGGTGGCAATGTACTAACATCAGCAGCACCCTGAAAGAGGGAGTATATACCAGAACAAGAAGATCCTGTACCTGCACTGTAACTATCAGTGGGTAGGAGGGAGAAAGCGCTCCACCAGCTAAAAAGCATTAAAACAGTTGCTGTTCAAATGTGTGTCATATGATGTGCTTGACAACTAGTCAATGCTTATGGCCTAAATGCATTAAATGTGCTATGTAATTCAAAAAGATCTCTTGTAAAAAAGTTAATTCTGTGTACTTATTGCTTCTTTTTTTTCAACTGAGGCCCAAATTATTAGCTTCTGAGTAAGTATTATGTCAACAGATGTCAAAAAAGAGAAGCACCTCCATTGTCACCTTGAGAAAGTTATTCACTCATGCTTTCTATAGCTAATATTTATAAAGCAAAGCAGAAAAATTAAATAAGTACTGTCTTAAGTAACCGGATAGAAGTAAATAAAACTATTTTGAAACATGATTCTTTGATTTGCACAGCAGTTAAACAGCTCTAGAAATAAGTAAGGATTGTTACCCAAGCCACAACTCTCAGAAGCATGAGACAGTACATCTGTGCTTGATTACACACACTTAAGGATACACCAAAGATAGAAATACACACAAAAGGACCATTGAATACTCATGTTTCTACCTAACAGAAAACAAGTAGTACTTCAGTAAAGTAACTGATGACCCAAAGAGATTACTCACAAAGCAGACACAATTCTTAAAATGTTTTTTTCTGAGCTTTAATAAAATTTGAACCTTCCCAGCTTAGAAACAGAGCAGTGTATATAAGAATAAATTGAATTATTACACCTAGTCATATCTATCATATGACAATCCCTAAACACACCAGAATCGAATTAACAGAAAATTGGAATTGTCAGTCATTCTAAGACTTTATATATCACTATATCACTATATCATTGAGAAGAAATGTGCAACTAAATCTCCACATCAGCAGCAAAGATCTAACTGGAATGTTAATATATCTAGCAATTAATCAGTCTGAAATAAGTTAAATTAACCAGCTCTCAATAAAAATAGTTTGCATGAGGTAGTGCAAAACGTCTTTGCAGAGTCTGCAACATTTGTGCAAGTTCTAATGACATTTGACATGATAATCAGTTTCTGTGCTGAAGGTGTTTGGCAAAACAGAACTCAGAAGTATTAAAACACGTCTTGCAAACCTTATTGATGTTAGTAACTGATGTATCAAGCAAGCGCAGTTCTTTTTCCTTTTTCTAGTTTTGTTTGGTTTGTATAAGAGGAACCAGCAGGAGCACAAACTATCGAATTCTACTGATAACTACATCATCACTAATTACAACAATGTAAAACAAGTTCTAATTCAAATTAGTAGTTTATATCTGGGGTATTAAAATAGCAGTAGCTGCCAGTAAAGACTGAGCACTAACAAGTTTTGTTTCTATACATCTAGAAAACAGACAGAATAAAAAAGGAATGTGCTAGGATATGCAAATTAAATAATTTAAGAAATTATCTTTCTTAACAGTAGTTAAGAAGAAAAAAAAAGAATGGACTATTTAAACTCTACAGATCACTAAAGACACTTCACACAAATTAAAACTTTGAAATAAAGTTATATTATATTAACCTGAAAGGAAATTTTCTGTAAAAATCCCTCCAAACACAAGGCACACAAATAAAGCCATTTCAGACTGTCATGCATACCATGAAGGAAAAAGCCCAGAAATGGGGACAGATGAGAAATTCCATTAATAGAATTGGGAGGGTACAGCAGCACAAGTTAAGGAAAAATATCAAGATGGTATGTATGTGCCTAGCAGAGGCAAATTATTTTGAAAACATGGAACCCGTAACACTGGAGAACAGTTGAGGTTTAGGTGGCAAAACAAGAAGTCCTCCATGTGTGTACCTATAGAAAGGCAAGGAATTGTTCAGTAACAGTCCCCGTATATAAAAAAAAAATAAAAATAGAAGAAATTATTTTATATAAGAACTTTCATTACAGTTCTAACTTGGGCAAAGATACTCTCAGATTGGTTTCGTTTCCTTCTGCAACAGGCACTTTTCAAGGAGAAACCCACTGATGATTAAACTATTTCTTTTACAAAATGACACAACAAATTGCAAGTAGTTATACCATATCACCCCAGTTGCACCTGCAGTCTAATCCTTTTTTTAAATTTTCTTGAAAGCCTTTTGGTTTTTACCTGTACCTATGGTGAACAACGTGGAAAACAGGTTGCCGTTATTTTATCCAGGTGCTGAGGAACGCCGAACTTCGCAGGCAGTCTTAAGCCTGTTAAAAGCCTGCTCTCTGTATACATGCACCAGCAGATTTCGTTAGACATTACGCTTCTTTAATGAAGTGGAAAAATAGCCGTCTTATACATTAGTACAAAACAAGGAAATAAAACGATGTAAGGTACTTAGTAAAAACAACTATGAGTTTTTCAAAGATTTGAAGAAGCATAACAAGCAATTAAGTGAGAAGAAATGAAAGAACGCAAACCTATGAGATGATTGGGAATTCTTGGTGTCATGTCCCAATTTCTCAGGATGATGACTCAGGTTTGCCAATTCCCAGGTCAGGATTAAGGTGAAATGACACCAGGGATACTTTAACTCACAAAATTCAACTTTTATTTGCTCACAACAAGAATTGGCATGCTCACCACAAAAATTGGTGTGCTCACAACAAAAATATCATGAAACTATGTCAGTAAACGGTGTAACGTGCTAACCCTACATCACCAAACATATACTACAGGCCTGGCTTATCTGGGAATCAGTTGAGGGCAGACAATAAGGCGAGCCCTCCCGTTGAGTCCTGAGGTTGAGAGCAGACCCCCTTGCTTTCTAGACTCCTTCTCAGAGAGGAGCCCAGGGGCAGCTGGATCCTATCCCCATCCCAGACTTGGTCAGAGGTTTATATCTAAAGGGATGAGGTGTAGGGATTATGGAAAAGGAAAAGGGGGGTGGGAGGGAGTGTGACGGTCGGACAAATTATAGTCAATGTCTCAAACATTCGTTAAAGAACTTTGGTGGAGAAAAGGGCCTCTGTAAAAATGCTGGAGTTTTGTGAACAGGACAATATGGCCGGAGGAGAGGGCCCCCCGGAGGGTGGGACCGCGCTTCTCCAAAGCCGCAATTCCTTATCTTAAGTGACCAGGAGAAGGAGCACAGCATATGCGCCTGGAGGAGGAGGCCCCACGGAGGATGGGACTGTGCTTCTATCTTAAGCGGTCATGCCAGCAGAAAAAGAGAGGCAACTCTGCGATGAACCCGCCCCCCAAAGCTCTCCGACCGATTCCAGAGAACCCCGGGAATGGGACTGCGCATGTCGAGACCATCGACTAACACGCTATAAAAGAAGGGAGAACGAGTTCTCAGCGCGCGCCCTCCGAACTGGATCTCTACGCTGGCTGGACCAACGCTGGACCCAGGACTGGTGAAACCCTTTCCTTCTCTCTTTTTCTTTCTTTCTTTCTCTCTTTCTCTCCCTCCCTCTTTTTCTTCTCTCTTTTCCACAGTCCCTACACCTCATCCTTTTAAACATAAACCGTTGACCAAGTCTGAGACTAGGAGTGGACCTAGCCGCCCCTGGGCTCCTCTCTGAGAAGGAGTCCAGAAAGCAAGGGGGTCTGCTCTGAACCTCGTGACTCAACGGGAGGGCTCTCCTTCTGACACAGTTTCATGTTCCCTTTTCCATTTCATTTTTCTATACTTCCCTTCTCTTCTCAAACAGCGGCTTAACGACATGTTGCAAGGTTCATATTGATAAGTTCACTTGTACTTGGGCAAGGTTATCTAGGTTGAATAAATGTTGATTGTTGTTTGAACTCCCCTGGTGTCGTTTCACCTTAATTCTGACAAAGGAAATCCACGAACCTGAGTCGCCTCAACTCTGGGACGCGACATCTTAATTGGCGTCACGGACAGGATTTCCCTTGTTGGAAGGGAGTTTCTAATGTGATACCAGACCTCCACTCAGAGAACGAGCGGGGAGGATCTGGGAAGGATCTCTCAACAATAAGTTGGGAGGGATCCGAGCAGCGGCAGACACAGGGGCCCAGGAAATATCTGTGTCTGACTGTTCCCCTGTTTTAGAGAGGCTAACTGCCTATAGGGGATTTCCCTTGTTGGAAGGGAGATTCTAACGGGATACCGGACCTCCACCCGGAGAACGGGCGGGGAGGATCTGGGAAGGATCTCTCAACAATAAGTCGGGAGAGATCCGAGCAGTGGCAGGCATGGTGACCCGGGAAATATCTGTGTCTGACTGTTCCCCTGTTTTAGAGAAGCTAATTGCATATAAAGCCCGCCCTTCCCCACAAGGAGTAGCCTGGGCACGAGACCACTGGCATGACTCAAAAGCCATTGTAGGAAGAATTGAGAAGCTAGCAAAGAAGGCAGGTTTCGCCCGGGAAAAGGGAAGGCTGTAGTGTGTGCAGTTTTAGGGGCCGCACTCGTAGCAGCCCAGGAAGACAGACAGGAAACAATGAAAGCTGAGCAGGCAGATAAGGAGAAGATTCAGTCCCTGCAGGATTTAGTTAAAGTCCTGCAAGAGCAATTAACTGCTGAGCGTAATACAACACAGCGGCTTCATGCTGCCTTGTCTGATGCATTAGATCACGAAAGAATTTTGCGAGCCGAGGTGGATGAAAGATCTGACCTGGACTTAGACCTGCAAGGTCTAGAGGTAGTTCAGGTGAAACAGCAAAAATCTTTATACCCAAATCAAGAGTTAGAAGGTACCAGAAAAGTTTTTTACCCTGAGGATGAAGAGATAGCAATGAGGCCATTAATTAAAACAGAAACCATAGACAATGGCCAAAATGGCGGAGCACCACACGTGACCATTAAGACGATACCATATTCCGCCACTGAATTATCTAAAATTCAGGAAAAGTATATCCGACTAGCAAAGGAGACTGAAACAGAATATGTGTGGAGGGTGTCATTAACTGGTGGCGACCGGATTTTATTGTCAGAAGATGAAGCCCAAGGATATTGGGGGCCTGGAGTGTTCCTAACTACCGATGATCCTAGGGAACCATGGTCTCTGACGCAGCGGGCAGCTTACTGGGCAGGGGGAATAGACCAAATGGAACGAGGAGAACCAACACGGATAGACACCCCTTCTATAAATCAGTTGACTGAGAGCTTACAGAAAACTGCTTGTCTCCAATTAATGCATGATAGGCGATTAGTGCCACAACAGCCCTCTCCGATGTTGTTAAATGCCAATCCCGATAGAATGACTCCTCTAATCCGAGGTTTACCAGATTCTTTGAAATTATATGCTGTCCAGCTGCAGGATAGATTACGTGATGCGATAGCACCTAGAGGAGGCAGGCGGAATGCAGGAGGGGTCCTGACCTGGGGAGAAGTGGCACAGGAATTGGTTAACTACGGCCGGAGAATGGGTCTCACAAGGGAAGAAAGCAGGGCTAAGCCTGCTATCCGCCGAATAGAAGGACCTGGCCACCTCCCCCATCTAAGACTGTAAACACCAAAAAGCTGTATGGGGGTCAGCGGAACTTGTTGTGGGCAGAAGGGATAGAAAAGGGAATTCCCCGGGACGTGATGGATGGCTTGCCCACCTCTGTCCTAGAAAAGTTGGTCCTAGGGTGGAAAGACAAGAACAAGGAGCCTCCCATACTGAGTTAAACATTCAGGCTATAAAGGGGCGAATCCGCAGTTGCTGGCAACTCCCACTCCCCAAACGCCTACTGCCCCAGAGGAAGGTATGACTGTCCGCAGGACGGGAAACTAGACAGGCCGTCCCCAGTAAGTGAGCCGGGGGACGGCCAGTGGGTTTATTTAAGGAGGCTCACTGAAAATAAGACAGGAGACCTGTTGATTACTTTTCCCCTTGGTCCCTTTAAGACCCCAGTAACTTTTTTAGTTGACACGGGTGCTCAGATGTCAGCACTCCGGGCGGATGTTGCTAACCGCAATGGAATAATTGCAGATAAGAAGCAGATATGGGTCACAGACGTTTTCGGAAGCTCCCAACCACAGCCGACAGCTAAAGTTAAATGCTGGCTGCCAGGGGATTCATCCCCTGTTGAGGTTACTATGATACTAGGTCCTCTACCCACCAATATTCTAGGACTTGACCTCTTAAAGGGCCGGTCATGGGTAGACTCTAAGGGAAGAGAATGGAAATTTGGGTGTCCCGCAATCTCTGTGAGGCTTTTGCAGTCTGCACCAACTCTTCCCCCTTCAAAGATAGTTAATGTCAAGCCTTATGCTTTGCCTTTGGGAGCAAGGGAAGGGATCACTTCAGTGATAACTGAGTTACGGGAACAGGGGATAGTTATTCCTACTCATTCACCCTATAATTCCCCAGTATGGCCGGTCCGCAAGCCAAATGGGAAGTGGCGACTGACAATTGACTATCGACGCCTGAACGCTAATACTGGCCCATTAACAGCTGCAGTCCCCAATATAGCAGAATTAATTGCAACCATACAAGAACAGGGTCACCAGATTTTAGCAACCATTGATGTGAAAGACATGTTCTTTATGGTTCCCTTGCAAGAAGCAGATAGGGACCGCTTTGCCTTTACCTGGGAGGGTGTACAATATACATTTACACGGCTTCCCCAAGGCTATTGCCACTCACCAACCATTGCTCACTATGCATTAGCCCAGGAACTAAATCAGATCACTCCTAAAGATGGAGTAAAAGTATATCAATATATTGACGATGTGCTAATTGGAGGACCAGATACCACTGTGGTGGGACAAACCCAGAGAGAAATCATTAGTCACTTGGAGAATTTAGGGCTCCAAATTCCTGCCGAAAAGGTACAACTCCCATCACCTGAAGTAAAATTTTTAGGTATCTGGTGGAAAGGAGGGACTGTGTGTATACCACCCGAAACCTTGTCCACCCTCGAACAAGTGAAAATGCCTGAAAATAAGAAAGAATTGCAGCATGCCCTAGGCTTGCTAGTGTTTTGGAGAAAACACATCCCTGACTTTTCTATCATAGCTCGCCCTTTATATGATTTAACCCGTAAAAGAACTGCTTGGGACTGGACACCTGTCCATGAAGAGGCTCTGAAATTATTAATTTTTGAAGCAGGGATTTACCAGGCCTTAGGACCAATACATCCAACAGACCCACTCCACATAGAATGGGGTTTTGCAATTCATGGGTTATCTATACATATGTGGCAGCGTGGCCCTGAAGGTCCTACCCGTCCTATAGGATTTTTCTCGCGTAGCTTTAAGGATGCTGAAAAACGGTATTCAGTTTGGGAGAAAGGACTCTTTGTGGTTAACCTAGCCTTACAGGAAGCCGAGAGAATTATACGACAGCAGCCCATCATCTTACGAGGACCCTTTAAGATCCTGAAACCAATATTGGCTGGAACTCCTCCCCCTGTAGGAGTAGCTCAACGAGAAACAGTAAGGAAGTGGTATGCCCAGTTAGACCACTACTGTCACACTAGACAGATAGAGGAGGGAACACCCAAAATGCTGCAAATACAGGATCCCCCTTCTGATCACCCAGATACAGAACCCCCTCCATCGTACATCAAAGTGGCTCCTCATTTTAAACCCCATTTAACAAATGTATGGTTCACTGATGCTTCTGCAAAAAGGGAAGGAAAGACGTGGAAGTATCGAGCAGTAGCATTACATATT
Organism: Aquila chrysaetos chrysaetos; assembly: GCF_900496995.4. NCBI lineage: Eukaryota > Metazoa > Chordata > Aves > Accipitriformes > Accipitridae > Aquila > Aquila chrysaetos. Next base: position 61,239,499 of record NC_044007.1, read on the forward strand.
GATTCAGGGGAGCATATGATAACTGAGGGAGAGGGTAGTGCCCAAGTAGGGGAGTTAGTTGCTGTGTGGAGTGTAGTCGTTAAGGAAGCTGAGACAACAGAACCAGTATACATTTATACTGACTCCTATGCGGTGTTTAAGGGATGTACTGAATGGTTACCATTTTGGGAACAAAACCAATGGGAAGTAAACCAAGTGCCAGTGTGGCAACGAGACAAATGGGAAGAAATACTAAATATCGCCAAGCAGAGATCTTTCTTGGTAGGCTGGGTTGCTGCACACCAGGCAGGAGATAACCCGGCTCACCTCCTAAATAACCAAGTAGATTCCTTAACACGTCTAGCCAGTCTTGCCATCGATGGTGAAGCAGAAAAATGGGAACACCTTCTGGAGTGGCTGCACGTGAAGCGTGGCCATTCAGGAAGTAAAGACCTGTACAAAGAGGCTATTAGTAGAGGATGGGCTGTTACACGAGAATTATGTAATACTGTTATTTCTGCATGCGGTCAATGTCGAGTTCGTTTGGAAAAATATAACCCTTTAAAGGAGCAACCCCTACATTTAAGGACAAACAAAGGTTTATGGCAAACGTGGCAAATTGACTATATTGGCCCCTTTCGGGTATCAGAGGGAAAACGATAGTAGGAGTAGAGGTGGTATCAGGACTAACACAAGCTGAAGCTGTATCCAGAGCCACAGGAGAAAATACAGTGAAAAGTCTTAAAGTATGGTTTAGCTGCTTACCCAAGCCTCAATCAATTCAATCTGATAATGGGAGCCATTTCACTGCTGGAGTGGTGCAAGAATGGGCTAAGGGTGAGGAAATCCAGTGGGTTTTTCACACCCCTTACTACCCTCAAGCTAATGGTATTGTGGAGAGAACAAACGGACTTCTAAAACGAGCTCTGAGGCCCCATGACCCAGGGTGGGCCTTGCGAGTACCAGAAGCAGTATACCGAGTCAATAGCCGGTGGGGGGCAAATGGCTGCCCCCGACTCCTAGCATTCTGTCCCACACCTCCTTCTATTGTTCCAGGGACGAAAAGTGGCAAAGACCCTGCACACTTGCTCCACTATGCTGGACAACCAGTATTAGTGGAACTGCCCACTGTGGGGCAAGTACCCCTAACCCTAAAGACGCCCCTTAACCTTTTTCCTGGGTAGCCACAGATGCCCATGGGAAAGAGCATCGTATCAATACCCGATGGATTGTCCCATCCTTCTAAGTGGACCTTCATGTCCTGAATTAAAGTTGTTCCGATGTTAAATGGCTGATAAGAATATGTTTTTTCTGTATCCCACTGGCTGGATTCTAACAAGCATATCAGTTAAGATGCACAATATAACCCCAACCCTCTGCTATAGTACTAAAACCATAGCTGCTTGATGGCCTGCTTATGTTTTTGTTACTCTGACTAGCGATGCTGTGTTGACTTCTCAGAATTCCTGAGTTGGGGGGAGGACACAGAGAGCTTGGCAGCAGACAACGTTGGAGTTCTTGCAGCGGCACCTACGCCACGTAAGAACAAGAGGTTGCTATAAACTTATTAGCCTTTTTACGCACAATGAACACATTCTGCTGATCTACGGATACTTTAATCAGAGCAATTCCAGTCAAGAGAGCTTGAAATTTAAGGCTAGTTTGTATGCATCTATAATACGCAACACATCCTGCACATGGCCTGTAGGAGGTTGTTTTACAGAAGCTGCACGAGCGCCTCGGAGAGTGCACCTCAGCCTCTCGGATGGATCCCAACCACTAGCAACACTGCTTGACATCTCCTCCAATCCTATCCCTTTAATGATTGTTTATTTTTGTATATATTTTGCAGGTTATCAGAAGCCCACGGCAGGACTTATGTTTTCACTTGATGAGTGGGCCATTATCTGTATTGTTTGTTTGATTTTGGTTGTGATATTCTTATGGTACAACAGGGAAAGATGGTTTGGAACTCCTTCCTCCTTGCCTTTCTTACTTTTGGTGCATCTGGACAAGGAGAAAGGGCCTCCAATTTGGCTTGGGAAGTGATACAAGGATTCATACATGTCTGGAATAGAACGGATCAGGGGATCTGTATTCAGATTCCTACTTCTGCCGAGCAGGGGATTAGATTCGGTTTGATACCCATGAGGCTCAATATTGGAAAATATAATATGAGCAATGGCATTATAGGGTTAGTAGATGCTCCGTTTGAGTATCAATATCGAAGTGATTATACCTCCTCTGGCAGATGGTGGCGAGATGAAGCAGCCTTCTATGAGATCCCTCGGGACACGGGGTGGCCTGACTTAATAAACAAAACTTGTAAGCGATGGAGATTGGAGGTCAGTCGTGAAATTGGTATTAGTCATAGCCCGCCGTGTCCTCCAGGATTCAAGGAAGCCTATTCCAGACGATTCCCACCTTCTCCATCCTGGTGGAGAATAACAGGATGCCCTTCCTATCACAATATATCTTGTAATTTAGTGCCTTTTTGGCCTGCTTCCCCGGAAATTACCCCTTTTGAATTACAGTATAATGTAAGATGGGATTCAGCTTGGTGTGTTCACATACCTGACAGGAAGGGACAATATCCTTCAGTGAATAGCGCCCACACTGCTTGGGGATGGTCAGTGAAACACATGTTAAAAAACCAACCTCTTCACTTATTAAAGAAAGAATTTGTGGGCACGCCCAACCCCAATGATGCCCATTTGTTAAACTGTACCCACATTATAGATTGTACCACAGGCGCTGGCAATCCCATCGAAACATGGATCAGTTTGGAAGTTAGAACCTTAATTCGAGATATGTGCACCTGTTGGGGATATCCTAATTTTGGATACCGAAACCGGGACAACCAATGTAATCAGATCACCAATAATGTTAATATCTGGCTAAAATGTGGAATTCCCATTAACCACTTCCCAAGACATAAGGTGGGAGAGGATAATCAAATACCCCGGGGAGACGCAGCTACTTGTCAAAACGCTTTGTATGCCGCCCCTGAGGGGACCGTCTGGGGGTGCTCAGATGGGAAAATGTACTCGCACTTGAATGTTATCAAACAGGCTGGATTGCGGTGTGGTTTGGGAATTCCTACTATGTGTCCCAGGCGAATCTTTAAATATACCACACCACCTATTCACAGGAAAAAACGAGAACTTGATGACCCAAGTAGCACCCAGAAGTGGATTCAAAGCATTCTAAAACCTGATTATTATACCTGGGGACAGAAAGTATCGTTAGAGCTAGAAGCATTCTTTGCACCATCTGGGTATATTGTTCGGCACCAATGGGTGCTAGAAAACCTAACTTGGCAAGTACATGTATTAAGTAATTGGACTCGATATGCCTTTGGGGAACTAAATCTGCAAGTGCAACAAGTATCAAAAATGGCGTTACAGAATCGTTTAGCCTTAGATATGTTTTTGTTAAAAGAACAAGGTGTGTGTGGTATGTTAAACTTGACTGAATCCGAATGTTGTATTACCATTCATAATGCCACGACCTCAATTGAAGAAGCCCGGGCAAAGATGAAGGAGATTGCCGACCAGACGGGGGAACTCTTCCATGCAATGCAACCAGCTGACTGGTTTGATGGCTGGAGTCCCAACTCATGGCTACATTCCATTTTGGGATCCTTGGGACTGACGGGATGGGGAAAATGGCTTGTAAATATTGGACTTATGATATTAATTGGATTTACATGTTTAATAGCAGGCCTTGCCATAGTAAGATGTATGATTAGCCGCTTGCTATCCTCAGCTGTCTCTCTCTCTTCTCCTACTGTCCGCTATGTTAAAATTACCACAGAAGAAGATGATATGAACGAGAATCAAAGTACAGCGACTGTTTGAGCCACGGGGTGGTGTGACGGTCGGACAAATTATAGTCAATGTCTCAAACATTCGTTAAAGAACTTTGGTGGAGAAAAAGGCCTCTGTAAAAATGCTGGAGTTTTGTGAACAGGACAATGTGGCCGGAGGAGAGGGCCCCCCGGAGGGTGGGACCGCGCTTCTCCAAAGCCGCAATTCCTTATCTTAAGTGACCAGGAGAAGGAGCACAGCATATGCGCCTGGAGGAGGAGGCCCCACGGAGGATGGGACTGTGCTTCTATCTTAAGCGGTCATGCCAGCAGAAAAAGAGAGGCAACTCTGCGATGAACCCCCCCCAAAGCTCTCCGACCGATTCCAGAGAACCCCGGGAATGGGACTGCGCATGTCGAGACCATCGACTAACACGCTATAAAAGAAGGGAGAACGATTCTCAGCGCGCGCCCTCCGAACTGGATCTCTACGCTGGCTGGACCAACGCTGGACCCAGGACTGGTGAAACCCTTTCCTTCTCTCTTTCTTTCTTTCTTTCTCTCTTTCTCTCCCTCCCTCTTTTTCTTCTCTCTTTTCCACAGTCCCTACACCTCATCCTTTTAAACATAAACCGTTGACCAAGTCTGAGACTAGGAGTGGACCTAGCCGCCCCTGGGCTCCTCTCTGAGAAGGAGTCCAGAAAGCAAGGGGGTCTGCTCTGAACCTCGTGACTCAACGGGAGGGCTCTCCTTCTGACACAGTTTCATGTTCCCTTTTCCATTTCATTTTTCTATACTTCCCTTCTCTTCTCAAACAGCGGCTTAACGACATGTTGCAAGGTTCATATTGATAAGTTCACTTGTACTTGGGCAAGGTTATCTAGGTTGAATAAATGTTGATTGTTGTTTGAACTCCCCTGGTGTCGTTTCACCTTAATTCTGACAAAGGAAATCCACGAACCTGAGTCGCTTCAACTCTGGGACGCGACAGGGAGGAGGGCACAGAGAAGAAAAGAGAAGAGGAGAGGAGAGGAGAGGAGAGGAGAGGAGAGGAGAGGAGAGGAGAGAGGAGTAAGAGAGGAGAAAGAGAGGAGAGAGAGAGAAGAGAGAGAGAAGAGAAAGATCTCATGGGACCTGGGTCCAGTGTTGGTCCAGTCAGCCGAGGGCTCCAGTTCCAGTGGCCTTGCACACGTGGGGCTTCAGTTTGTGTCCTTTTATCATCCCTGCTCCTCCTTCGGGTGGGCATTAGGCTAATTAGGTGTCACAAGCGCTTTGTGAGCCTTTGGGACTTGGGGGTGTGTTGGGGAGTCACTTCCCCTTCCCGGCAGGGTGAGCTGTCCTGCTCAGCGCATCAGAACAGTGGTATTGGAACCGGGAGCTGTGCACCCTCCAGCACGGCCTCCCCATCCTGCTGTTGATTGATGGGTGCTGATGGGTGCTTTTCACCTGGGGTTCCTTGCTGGGCAGGGTTCCTTGTTATGCAGAGTTCGTCCTTAAGCAGAACTTGCCCCACCACAATGTTTGAGACATTAACTCTTCCAGTCCTTCACGCTCAGGTCTCTGGTCTCAATGGTAAGCTTAACTTTCTCTGCCTTCCCCTTAGGTAATTCTTTTTTACATTATTAACAGTGTGGATTATTACCTCTCCTCTAAATGACTTTGACCAATGAAGTGCTAAGGTGTAAAGTACACACTGAACACTTCAGGTTCTCACAAATACTGGCAAAAAGTCCTTCACGCAGCCTGTTGTACACGCTGGGTAAAAGCTACTTAGCCCTGTTCTCTCACATCAAACAGATGTAGCATCTTTGTATCAGTTAAGGACTTTTAGTAATTGATAGCGATGGTTTACAAACTCTGCTAAAGATTCCATATATATTTGTCTGATGAAAATCTCTTACATGTATATTACAAATCTGGCTATTTAGTATGAGCAATTAAGCAGGTCTTCAGTCTGCAACTCCTTCTCAGTAGGTGAATTTAGCCCCAAGGTACTTCAGCGTGACAGGAAACACACATGCAGAATGGTATAATCTTTCTTAGGTTACACACAGAATAGAGAGAATTATACATAATCCCTTATTCTTCAAATTAGAGGAGAAATACATTGTAATAGTTTTCTTCGGAGGGTTGTGAGTTATGTCATGACTGCTGGCAGCTAACAGTAACCTTTAAAGAGATTTTTATGAGCATATCTGGCTTTAGGTTAGGAAGGAGAAAATCTCATTCGTAGGAAGAGTGGAATTCTCATAGAGAAGTCACCTTAGTAAACAGTTGTTTTAAGGCATATAACAGTGAAACAGGAAATAAAAAACCTTTGTAGAAGTGCTTTTATAACTGTGGGTTCATATATCAAAGTGCAAAAGGATGAAGCCATTGTCAATAACTAACATCATCCAATGCAATCCAAAAATATATCAACATCATATTTTCTAATGGCACTCCAAGATCTAGGGATTTTAACCACTTTTTAAAAACAGGGTTTCAAATAGTGTTTGGGACTGCAACACTGTACAAAGTGAAGTAAATCAAGACAATGGAGACTGGGCATGAAAGAGTTTGTAATTCACTGCAGAACTGAGAAAGTTGAAGATGGCCTGCCTTTCCTGTTGGGTTCAGAGGAATTTAAAAATTATTTCACTGAAACATGTTTATGCCAAATTAATGATCAGTTTCTTTGACTACTTCTGTCATAGAGCCTTGTTCACAGCTATGTCTAAAAGTAAAATTACAGAATACACAATTCAGTTTTCATATTTGAATGCAATGTTTAGAAACAGGATTATCTTATTTTATACAAAGTACATTCACAGAAGAATAATGTGATCTGAGATAATCAAACTGTACATCTGATTTGTCCATTTGATCAAAATGATTTGGGGAGGGGCACAAAGGATTCTTTGTTGTGCATTCAGTTCCACATACACTTTAAATTAAACAAAAAGGAAATTTTTTTGGAATAAGAGAACAGATTCCCAAAACCTTTATGAGCATCTTAATTGGAACAGAAAATGATATAGCCTTATAAACAAATCAAGTTTCTTTGTGACAAGACATTTATGATATTCATGATATAAAAATTTAAACTTGGGAAAAGCAATACCTAAACAGCATCTTTGTCATATGGGTGGCATGTTAACAACTAATATTCTGGGGAGGCAGGATTTCTCCAAAAGGCCACACACAAGGGCCTGGCATGACAAAGCAAATTCTGAAAGAAATCTGTTTACCCTTTAAGATTTGTTCTACCAATACCACGTAGAAATAGTGGTTTGGTGTTTTGTTTTTTTTCTTTTAGTTTTTTTCCCCTGGTATTTTGAAAAAGTTTAAAATACTTCATCCAGTTGATACTTTTTAAAATAGCCTAATTCATCTGGGAAGACCTTGGAAAGGTCTCTGTTGACAAGAGGAGGATAAAATTTAAAGCCTCTTCTAAAATCCTTCAGCTTCTCTTTTCCCTTGGAAAGATTCATCCTGGCAACTCTTCATACTTTTGTTAAAAATAAAAGTCATGGTCCAGGAATGTGAAGTCAGTGGAAGAAAACCCAACCAACCTATGAATATACAGCTCACACATTTAGTAACAGGAAGCACTGGAAGACAATCCACAGAGTAATTAAAAACAAAGCTGTCACAATAGTATAGTAAACTATTTCTCTGAACACTACTATAATCTTCATAACAGTTAGCATTTATTTGACCATAATGAGCAATAGTGATATAAATTCTTAAATGTATCATATTTGCATCCTAAACTCATATTTTATGTGTTTATAAACATGTAGAAGTGTATAAATACGTAAGTTCACATACCTACGTGAGCGACAATAGGAAAAAGGCAATTATCACGTTCTAAGCTCAAGGTTTCTACCTGAGGCTGAGACTGGTTCCAAATTTTCTATCTGACAGTGCTCATTTCTCTGTGTAGCTTCCTTTTGTTTACATACTCTTAAACCAGAGCTGACAGATACCCAGGAAGTGCTGGGATAAGGTATAATTTACCAGACTTTGAAGCATCTCTTAACCCTGTAGTGTTTGGAGAGAATTCCAGGTGGATCCATTTTTATGAGAGCCTGGAAAGATTAGAGGTTCCTACAGCTTTTGTGAATAGTATAACTATGGCAATTTGATTTAATCCCCACCGCTTGAAAGTACTGTATTGTATGCAGAAAAAATGGATTCATGGAAAGGTTGCAGTGCTTGCATAAAATCCTACAGAAATTCTGAAGCACAGCTGCAGGTAGCAAGTTCATCTATTGAAGTCTCACATTTTGAATTGTAACCCACACGTTCAATATAAGAATGAAATGTCTGACACCAATGGCGCTCTTGACACTGAATATTACTGGCAGTGGATATTTCTTGAAACTAAACCTGAAATTATATACTTCAAGTGACAATTTAGTGTGCTAAACCAGCAAAGGCCTTACATGAAATTAGTATCAGCATATAAATATAACATATACACCTATATATTCAATTAAAACTTTCTTTTCTCGCTTCCTCCTTTCTTCTCTCTTCCTCCTTTTATTGCTATGAAAGCAACTTATTTGCTGTGGGAGAAGAAGTATTGCAATATGAAAGGAAGTTACTACAGATTTAGGAAAATGAAGGGACATATGGCTTTTCTGTTGGTGGGGATAAAATACTTTGCTTTCATTTTAGTAATACAGTCTGATACGCAGTCCTACAGAGATAAGAATACATAGGTCCCAGAGACGTCAGATTCAAAAAGGAAAACTAAACTTGAAAGCAACAAACCGAGAAAAGGTTTAAAAAAATGTGTATCAAAGGCTGGTTCCCATCCATACCAAAAAGTAATTGGATAAATATTAATTTTGTTTGTTTGTTTCAAAACGTGTTCCCTCTTTGTTGGTTAAATTACTATGTTTTAAAGTACAAATAAAACCACAGCTCAAACAGCTGAGTTCAGATTCTGATGAACTCAAAGTACTCTACCTGTTGCTGGAGAAGAGAGAAATAAAAAAGCATGGCTGTTTTCCTCCTGACCATTCACAGTCCAGAACAAATAGTGTCAAACAAGCTACGTTTCTCATCATCAGAAGGCAGACTTCAAAAATATAGATGAGCAGCAGCATAAAAGAGATTTTACGGTTCATTAATTGAATGGACTCTGATAACATCATGCTTTTGCACAAAAGCAAAGATATGCTTGGAGATACGTATGTATATAAATATATATATATATTTACATATGTATAGTATCTATGTAGAGAAGCGTTGTCCATAAAAGTTATAAGTAACTCTTCTGTTCTCAGCAGACCTTCAAACACTCATTTCAAGCACCTCACCTAGTTTTAGTGCTGCACTTCAAAGACAATGATGACCAACTGGAGGACACAAGAGAACAGCTAGAATGAGCAGGGTGCTAAATGTGGTGCTGCAGGAGGAAGACTGAGCTGAAGCTGAGACATGACAGAGGTGAGACGTAAGACACACCATTTTTCCAAAAAGGAAGAAGACACAGGACAGTCCTTCGTGCTCATTTTGGACAGCACTGGCAGCAATTAACTTAGGTGGGAACAAAGATGGCAGCACAAAAAGTTTAATACGCCATTGCTTAATTATCCTTACTGTTTCTGCCAGAAAAGACCTAGATACAGTTGAACCTGTCACAGAGCATGGGAAGAACAAGATGCATCTGTATTTTTCTGGAATTTTATAAACATTCCTGTTTCAATACAGAAATTTTGTAACACCAAAATATTGTGTGAGCAATATCTAAGGGATATGTTGCAAATAACTATAACTAACAGCTGCATGTCCAGAGTATTCCCATTCCTGCCTCTATTCAGTTTTATTTGTTCTGACAAGCCAAAAGTGCCCAGCTGTGAACTGTGCCTGACTGCATTTACCATAGTACCTTCTACCAAATTATCTTTAAAAAGACAGAACTAATTCTTAGTACACTTGCTAGCTTAGTTCATGGATACTACCCATATTAGAAAGTGCAGAAAGTGGTCATATTGAAAAAAATAGACATTATACCAATTCCAAGAGTGAGAGGACTAAGAAGAATCTGCATTCAAAACATTAAAAAAAATTATCTTACTCATAAAGAATGATTAAATAATTTTACATGCTTTTCTAGATCAATTTTGTTCTTATGAATCAGTTGTTTTTGTAAAGAAATTGAATTATCATTGGATGCCTTAAAAAAAAAGTCTAAAAACCTAAGCAAAAGAATATGGAAAAGATTTTATCCTGTGAGGTAGTATTGTATTTCTAAAACAATCCTTGCTTGTTTAAAGTACAAATTTTATATGATTTGTTTGAAAGCTGTTTTCCCTATCCCACAGGATACACCATCCATACAAGTGACATAACTTTAATGTAAAATCTGAAATTTCTGTTTTAATAATTTTCAAAATAGTGTAAGTTGCAAGGTACTTCTCAAATTACGGTACAGAAATTGCAGGACAGTGGTCCAATGTCACAAGACTATTTGAAAATATCCTAATATTTGCAGGTTTTAATCTTATTTAACTATGACTATTTTCTTGTTCCCTCAGAAAAGAGACCTTTGCTAAATAATTTGTGTTGAACAGATTATATTTTGGATCTGTTCTATAAATTGAGCAATTTGAGGTAGACAATAGACATCAAAGCTTAAAATGATCTGCTAGACAATAAATGGCATGGAGAGTATGTGGAATATGTTCTAGAGCAGTACAATAACTCAGGTGAGAAGGAGCTTGGGAGGTCTCCAGTCCCACCTCCTGCTCACAGCAGGACCATTTCTGAGGTCAGACCTCCAGTTGATCAGGGCTTTGTCCAGCTGGGTCTTGAAAACCTCCGATGATGGAGGTTTTGCGCTCCAATGATGCGCAGCCTCTCTGGGCTGCCTGTCCCACGGCTCTGTTGTCCTCAGGGAGGAAAAGCTTTTCCTTATATCCAGCCTGACCACCTCTTGTCTCAGTGTATGCCCATAGTCCGTCTTCCTCCCAGCAGGCACAGCTGTGAAGAGCCTGGCTCCGGTTCCTTGACTACATCCCTGAAGGCACTGGGGGGGCTGCTGTTCCGTGCCCCCCAAGCTGTCCCCAGTCCAGGGTGAACCAGCCCCCAGCCTCTCCCCACTGGGCAAGTGCTCCAGCCTCGCACCATCCGGGGGGCTCTCTGCTAATGTCACTCCAGTTTATTGATGTCTGTCTTGTATCAGGGTCCCAAAACTGGAGATGCTATTGAGGTACTGTAAGAAGTCTGTTCTTGAATAGCAATTCTACTACTGATACAATCAGTGATTGTAATGCAGCTCATATCACTAAGTTTGTTATTTGTCCAAAAGAATTATCTCTTCATACACAATTATACACTAACATCTTGTTTTCATGTAGTAACTCTGCTTTTAGGTTAGACTGTTGTTCAATCTATAAAGTTGAGAGCAGAGCTATAAAGATGAGAGCAAGTTCTTTGTCACAGCTTTCCTTTTGCCAAAATCTATCAGAAAATCAGCATAATATTTTCCTCAGAAAGAACATTTTTTAAAATTATACACTCTACATTGCTAGAATGCATGCAAAAGCACCAGGTGGTGAACATAATGCATTGAAATAAAGAAATCAAGTAATTATTTTCTAAAATAGAGAACAGTAACATTTAATTACACAAGACATTTATTCAGACCTTTTGGGGGGTTTTTTGTATTAACATAGAGGGGGAAAAAGAGTCACTTAACAGTGCTAGGATCCAAAGGTTGTCACTGAGAATGTTGTAGGCAGCCCTCTAAGTAATAAGTCTTACATTATCCTGGGAACTTAAAGTTTACACAAGTGAGCAGTGAAAAAAGATGATGAGAAAAGTGTGCCCAAATTGAGAATAAAATCCAGGCTTCTTAGTTTAGTGCCTTATTTGCTATTCTATGCCTGCATCCCAAGGTTAGTATGTCTGTCATTTCCTTTTTCAACAATTAGGACACTTTCTTTGGATTTCCTGTGTCAATGTAATTATTTCCCGTGAGAACAGTGATTAAAGGCAATGAAATGACTCTAGACATTATATTCAGGAAGTCACCTCTACTGACAGAAGGTTTTTATAAAAACAAGGATTTCCTCTCTTAGCATAAGTGATTGCTTTTTAAAAATGGGAGTTAATTAGAAAGGAAATTGCAAGTACAGCTATGCAAAAAGTAATGTCAATAACACAACTCAAAACAAATCTATGAGTTGAAACAAGCCTGATTTTGGTAAACAGTGTTAATTACAACTTGCTCTGCTTTCTAAGTACTTAGCAGCTCTATATCTGGTAAACAGAAAAGGTTGATACTGTTTTGTCTTGTGTGTAAAACACAAACAGCTAGGGCATTGGTTTATATGAGTCCAAGTCTGGTTCCAGTAGAAACTCATTATCCCCTAGCAATGACATAAGCTGTTAATCTCAGATAAGCATGGATTGTGTGAAAGCAGGGGAAAAAAAAAAAAAAAAAAAAGAAGAAGAATATAAAATATTAGTTTTAAATCTTTTTTTCCCAGATTGAATGTTAACTGAAGGCATGCATGCCAGAGTTACTGATGCTTGTAATGAAGGTGCTTCCTCCTGACTATAGCATACTCCTCCCAGGACATCTTGGCATTCTTCTCTACTTTTTCACCTTGTTTCTTAATTTAATAAAAAGGAGTAAATGATTGACGTTGTGCCTTCTTGGATCTTCACATTTCAACAGAAAATAGTCTTTACAGCAAGGAAAAAAACCCTAACCAAACCAAACCAACTTTGTAACTCCTACTTTTTATTCTAATCTTTGTCACTGATAATGCTGCATGACTAGTGAGCAAAAATCTTTTATCTGAGATACAGATTCCCTACTTTTCTTAAGGGTCTGCCTTTGGCCTTCTATGAAGACCTTACCACAGAAGCTTTGGTATATTATTGTATGGTAGGAAGCAAACTGTGTGAGAAATCATTTTAGAGGTGTTTCTTCCCTTAGAAGTTACCGGTTAGGGGCAATTTCAAATAGTCCTTCACTTGTCATATCTGATAAAGCAGCTACAGTCTTAATATATATGTTGCTCAAGAAAGAAATTCAAACAAAGTTTCTTAAGAATTTCCCCAAGTAAAATAATTTGTAAACTTTTTCTTTTTGTAAACTTTTTCTTCGGCTGCTTTTGTTTGTGGAAAAACTGCAGAAATAGACCAATCCCAGAGATGGAAATTTTTTAGTTAGCCACATTTTGTCAGAATATTTGTCGAGAGATACTGTTACTGGGAACTGCTTAAAAAAGAAGGCAAAAGGTACCTTTTAAAACTAAAGTTAAAAATATACTTTCATTTGAACTTTCAGTGAAACTTAGACTACATATTCATGAATACCGTCTGAGAATTCAACATATATTGCTAGAAGTTGCCATTAACTAGGATCATAGGATTTCTTTTGTTTGTTTATTTGACCCAAAATAACTTTTACCCTTGTTTTTAGAGATGCAGATACATACATCTCTATGTATGTGTGATGTCTGTCCAGAAGCTGCCTAGCAGTTTGAAACAATTTGAGAAAGCATAGAGATTAATTTATGACATTCCCCACTCCCCCACCCCTCCAAAAAAAACCAAAAAAGAAGGTAGACAGTCAGGAAGAGCTGAGAAACCTATAAGAAACAAAATAGAGATTATCCCCAGCAACAACTCACTTCTGAGAGTAACTACATAACGTCACATTCTCTGGAAAGCCTTGAAAGACAACTCTCCCAGTGTGACAGAGCTGAGAAACTCTGAGAAAGACATCTCCACAGGCCCCTACTGCTATGCTTGTTGTAGATAAAAATATCTGGTAAAACAGGACCACAGTGAATAGGTTTTTACACTGAACTCTTCCCCGGGACAGTCCCAGGCTCCTCTGGAAACTCCTAGACACATATCCAAAGCTTTGACTTTTCAGCTGACTTCCTCACAATGCTCCCGAGTGCACAGGAGAAGAAGGGATGCTCCTCTGCGGCTCTACACAACACCACATGTCCATTCCAGAGAGCCATGAGAGCTGCTCCCTGCTGCTTCTGTGGTCCAAAAGTCAGGGAGGCACTGGAGAAAGGATGCATCTGTTTGTCTTACACCTACTCTAACATCTTCCCTTTAGGAAGGCAGAAGCAGGCCATGGAAGCACTAGAGGTGAAAGATTTTGTAGAAGCTACTAAGTTTAAAACCAGAAAGAGCTTTGGTCACTATCACCCTTCTCCATTAGCTCACAAAGTTGACTGAATCTGTTAGTGATCCAATACAAACATGAGAATCATTTTCAGTACAGCTCAACATCAAACACATCAGGCCTTAATGACACATAGCAGTAATAAATGAATTACCTTGTATCACAGACTTTGGTCTCTTAGGTTCTTACAGTGGTCTCTAACCTTTTTTTAAACTTGCATCTTTGCTGTCACAGCTACGCAAACTATTCATATAACAATGTGAGAATATTTTAGGTGATATAAAAAGTTTAATAAAAAGAAAACAAAAGATGACCAAATACTACATCATCTGAAGGCAAGATATTGCTTTATGTGATTATTTAACCCTCTGACATTTTAGGCCACATTTTAAAGAATTTAGTCTCTCAAAATAAGTGTCTATGAAGCACGTGTCATCATGTGTAAGAATATCTGCAGCACATTGACAATTTACTTGAAGTCAGTTTCCTTAGGGAAGACTCTCAAGGTGTGTGATAAAGAGGGAACCATATGCTAAAAAAATCTTTCAAATGGATTGTTTGCAAGTGTTTACCTAGTAGAGGCAAGATCTTCAGTTCTTCAGGTGTTTTAAAATAACCTCCTCATGTTATTCATGCGTAAGTTGTTTCTAACAAGCTACGATTTTTGTACACTATGCTGTAAAAGTGGAATACTTGAAAAAGGAAACAACAACAACAAGAAAGCAATGGAACTGGAGAGTTATATAGTCGTTATAAGGAACGCAACAAGAAACTGGCTGAATATGAGACTAGAGATTTTTTTTCTTTTTTCTAAGGAGATTTCACAATAAAGACTGCTATAATATTGTCACTCTAAATGATCTGTCTGTCATTTCTGCTGTATGATGTTTGCATGCCACATTCAGACCCATCAAGATAAATGATATCTATTACCATCAGACTGCATCCTTAGATTGGCTTTGCTTTTAACGTAGGGTTATGATAAGAACCCACATTGCTAAGTGCCCTTCATTCTCAAGGCCTGTTGCAAGAAACTCGTGGTTAGAATAAGGTATCAACCATTACAGCTGGCTAACCAAATTATCTCAAGAGTTAATCTAAATAATTATCTGATGAAATATTTGCTTCAAGACTCAGAAGAGCAAAGTTTAAGATTTCAGAGCTACAGTATTAATATTTCTGTATTTCTTCTACATCTTAATTGTACCATGAGATGAATATAATTTTATACTTGAAATGCTATAATAATCATAGAATCATAAAATCGTTTGGGTTGGAAGGGACCTTTAAAGGTCATCTAGTCCAACCCCCCTGCAATGAGCAGAGACATCTCCATCAGGTTGCTCAGAGCCCCGTCCAACCTGGCCTGGAATGTTTCCAGGGATGGGGCAGCTACCACCTCTCTGGGCAACCTGTGCCAGTGTTTCAGACCCTCATCGTAAAAAATGTCTTCCTTATATATAGTTTGAATCTACCCTCTTTTAGTTTAAAACCATTACCCCTTGTCCTGTCACTACAGACCTTGGTAAAAAGTCTTTCTCCACCTTTCTTATAAGTCCCCCTTAAACATTGAAAGGCCTCAATCAGGTCTCCCTGGAGCCTTCTCTTCTCCAGGCTAAACAACCCCAACTCTCTCAGCCTTTCCTCATAGGAGAGGTGTTCCAGCTCTCTGATCATCTTTGTGTCTGTCCTCTGCACCCACTCCAACAGGTCCATGTCTTTGCTGTGCTGAGGACCCCAGAGCTGGACGCAGCACTCCAGGTGGGGTTCCACAAGAGCGGAGCAGAGGGGGAGAACCACCTCCCTTGACCTGCTGGCCACGCTTCTTTTGATGCAACCCAGGATACTGTTGTCTTTCTGGGCTGCGAGTGCACGTTGCTGGGTCATGTCAATGTTTTCATCCATCAGTACCCCCAAATCCTTCTCAGCAGGGCTGCTCTCAATCTCTTCATACCCCAGCCTGTATTGATACAGGGGGTTGCCAGTTTAAGCTAAACTGTAGCATGTTTTTAGATCACTAAAAAATGCATCTATATTTTGTCTTTTAAAAAATTATAATAAAAAGCAGATTTTGTTGTTGAGAGACAGAAATCCCAGTTTATAACTCCCTCATGAACTTGTAAAGAGCAGCAGTATTTTTTTGAAATATTTTGTGTAAAGCCAGAAATATACACCTAGGTTTTTTACAGGGAATTTTAAACTTTTCTTGAAAATATGTGTTCTCTGACCTTCTAAAACAATAGGCAGCCTATTGCCAGCTTCCTCACCAATACCTCCCACCAATGATAGCTTCCTCCCCGTGCCAGTCAGGCATGATGACATTTTCATGAAGTGACAGACTTAGCCAAGAGATACTGCACTTAAAACTGTGGCAAAGTCCAATGGCAGGATTTTGGAAGGAAGGGACTTTTATGTCTAGTGAATCTGAGCCTACAAGAGTTACTTATTGAACACAGCAAAGGTAGCTACCCATTGGTGACCAAAACATGTTCTAGTAAGGAATTCATGCAAGATATGTTCAGATCTATTTCTCCTAATGACACAGATCAATTCTTCTACTGAGGGTCAAGTGCAAGACTTTTCCAAGTAGCCAATCTTACATCTCACCAGAGATTGTCCCAAGTGATTTTTCCAAAACAAATTAAAACAAACAACAACAAAAGAGAGGTAACAAGACAACACACTCAAAAGCAGCATTTTGGAAAATGGTTACACTTAGAATGTAATTCTAAATAGTTATCCCAAGAAACTCCTGACAAAGCAGGAATCTGCAACAGTTTGGCACCTTACATAACAGTGAAAAAAAACATGACATGAAATCACGTGGGCATGCAAAGTAAATTTCATTTTTTAAATTTTTTTAATGACTTAGAGCTATGTTTTACCTGCTAGTGCTGCAGGTGAAACTAATAAAGAGTCTAAAGATTAGCTTTTTTTATTAATACAAACTGTGCTAATCATTCCATATGCATAGAAAAAACTGATAACTTGATTATTAAAATTTCAACAGCCATTTATTAGAGACCATCAGAAGCATGAATATAAAGGGGACAGCAATGACAGAAATAATTTTGCCAATTATACTCAACTGGGAGTATCTTAATTGTTAAATGAGTGTGTAGTGGTTAATAGGACCAAACATGTGCTGCAGGCAAAAATTAGATTTATGTAATGGACAATGAACTGAGGATCTACTTTTACCAAAAAAACCCCCAAAAGCCAGACTTAAAACAATCTAATTCTAATTTGTTATCTTTCAGGGAATGACAGCATGGTATGACAACTTCATTCTCAAACACCTCATGATGAAGTGTCATATTTAAACTGGAAAGAAATGTTATTCAATTGTTCACTTTAATAATAACAACACTGAGTTTTCTCATCATCCATAGCAGAATGGCAGATACATAACCATGAATTACTAATGTAAAATATTTACAATATTAAACTGTACCACTCAATTTCCTTTTAAAGGTGTTAAAAAGGTATTTAAAAAGTACAAAATAAGTGTTTAAAATTATTATTATTATTGTTGCTGTTATTATTTATTATTATTATTATTATTATTATTATTATTATTATTATTATTATTATTATTATTATTATTATTATTAAAGAGGAGATTGGAAGAGAATGCCTGCACACATTCACACATGAACTGCCAAAAAAACACTTCAAGTATTCAAGAGCTATATCATTTAAAAGCATTACAATAGCCAGGTACAGGAAGATTTGCTATTTTGATCATAACACGCAGTCTAAGAATGCCTACATTATTAGCATTGTGATATATTTTAAATATCATCATTGCAATCATCTGACAAACATGGAATATTGCATCACAGCACATCTATAATACAGATAGTTTCCTCGTCTGATGTAATAGATGGGATACTCTTCATACGCAACATCTGCATCTGGCTGCTAAAACCCAAGTCAATAATATCTAAAAGTAGAGATGCCTCATATTTAAATTTCACTCTTCAAAAATGACAGATAAGAGTCAGAAGATACAATTTAGGAGAAGGCTATCAAGATTAACTATTTCAAACCAGAACTGTTGTAATTTTGTATCCCCTTCACTATCCTAAAGTTCCCTTCAAAGCATTGGTAGTATTTAACAATGGTACTTGACTCTCATCTCTCATATCAATGTATATGTTACTGAAAATACAACTGGAGGAGGGAGGAGTTATTTAGAAATTAAATAATAAGACAACTTTTTGAGAAAATTAACTTACAGGCCACTTGGGAGCTGATTTTACTTTTGAGTAAGACAGAACATCTACTGGAAAGTGGTAAACTGGAAGTCTTTAATGCCATGCTACTATAGAATAAAGCTAAGCATTTTAAGTTATTTATACAATAAACATGTATCAACTTACACAGAGATAAATTTAAGCTATACAAGGGTGACTGACAAGATATTCACAGCTTGATGATGTGGCTTCACAAGTACAGCTATGGTTTGATTATTTTATCTTAAATAAATCTCCGCTTCCCCCCTCCCCCCCCAATAAACATTTTTTTATCCTGGTTTATTTATTTTGTAAAAAATACTCTACAAAGAGCTCCACAGGTTTAAGGATTCTCAGCAGCTTTTAGCTGCTGGATAGCATTATTTTCAAAAATTTAGGAGAAACCTTGCTCCAAACTCTTGGCTTTTAGGCTCACACTTGAATTTTTGTACACAAATTGACCTTTTGGGAATATACACAAAGACATTTAAGAAATTTTCAAGTTCCTGCACAATCCGGAAAGAATGGTGCTTTGACATCTTGTGCAGATTATACACATTGACAGACAGATGAGTAAAAATATTTTTCCTGCACTTGGACGTTTCAAGAACTTGTATTTTTCAGCAGCTATTTAACACTTGTGGGGATCTTCTATTGTGTTTTCTCAGCTACTTAACATTAAGCAAAAACAAGCATCTATGCTGAATGTTTGCCGAGCCAGATCATCCAGTAAATTAAATTCGACAGAGTCCCCGCCAGCTCAGCACCTGCTCCTGCCAAGCACAGCTCTTTATAAATGTGACGGGTTCAGCCCGGCACCACCTGCGCAGTTTGGCGATGCTGCCGATTGCCTCTTGCTCAAAGCCGTTCACCAGAAGCTCTTACCCACCCCTTGAGCACCTGTGGCGCAGCAACTGAGAATAGGATGCAAGAGAGAGATTTACAAAGGCTGGACTTGAGGCCAGCTTTCAAGAAGACCTAATAGGCAGTGTCCATAGAGCCTATTGGAAGAGGGGACCAGAAGGCAGTGAAGTTGCATCTTTGAGCACCAGAGACACTGGCAGCATCTGCTTCCATGGGCCATCCATTGACAACAGAGAGTAGTTTTGCTCCCTGAGAGAGTCGCTGACCAGTTGCTTCCTAGAGACCCCATTCTTTATGCTTGGTTCATTGTGTATTTCTAACTCTTAATAGTTAATTTTCTGTTACTGATTTTTGGTAGTTGAGTGGATTTCTAAGAACAGCTAGAATTCAGCTTGCTCTGATCTAATAACTCAGTCCCCTTCTCCCTGCCCCCTGTCCTGCCCCTTTTCTTAGTGCTTCACAAAAGCCCCTAGCCTAGGTCTGACCTTCATTGCCCGAAACCCCCACTTTTCCTTTAAAAGACTGCTTGTGTAAGCAAATTTAACATGGCAACCCTGACATTTTATGCAATAGAGACATTATGAATTAGTGGAAATAATACCGTGAACTGGAGAGGAAATCCTTGAGAGAGTGTGAGGAAGGAAGCAAGTACCAGAGGAAAATGCAGGGGGCTGAAAAGTATCTGAGCAACAAATACAGTTAACAAAGAATAGTTTTAAAACACAACATAAATGAGGAAAATGCCTAAAACAACAGAAAAAGAAACAAGGATATGAATACTTAGTCTTTTGACATTAACAACTGAAGAAAAAAAAAAGAGACTAGCTGGTTTTATCAAACAAGCAAGAATCACAGATGTTGGAATATCTTCAGAGATGGCAAATTCAATGAGTATAAACTTTAACCTATAGCTGTAAGCACTGAATTAGCTTCATGAACCTCAAATTCTTTGAAGAATAAAGGACCAATACAGGAGGACCACTACTTACTCAAGTAACTCGCTCAAGTTACTGCTGTCCTCTGCTGTCCAGTAGTCCAACAGAAGCAGAGAAGCAGGGACCAGGCTGGGGAAATATGATGTGTGGTTATGGTGAGTTAGATGAAATTGCCCTAGAGAGGTAGAAGCAGCTGTTGGTTTTAGCTACACTTGTAAACTCCTCTGTTGCTGGTCTTGTGTCTTTTCAGATTTCCTAGAACACATCCACAGAAACACAGACTCACAGAATGGTTGAGTTTGGAAGGGACCTCTGGAGATTATCTGGTCCAACCCCCATGTTCAAGCAGGGACACCTAGAGCCAGTTGATCTGCTCCTGGACACAGGACTGTGTCCAGATGGCTTTTGCATATTTCCAAGGACAGAGACTACACAACGTCTCTGGGAAACCTGTGCCAGTGTTTGGTCACCCTCACACTAAAAACATGTTTCCTGATGTTCAGATGGAACCTCCTGTGTTTCAGTTTGTGCCCATTGTCTCTGGCCCTGTCACAGGGCACCACTGAAAAGAACCTGGCTCCATCTCCTTTGCACCATCTATTCAAGTATTTATAGATATTGATAAGATTCCCCCTGAGCCTTCTCTTCTCCAGGCTGGAGTCCCTGCTCTCATATGACAGGTACTGCAGTCCCCTATTCATCTTATTGACTGGACTGTCTCCTGTGACTCCATATATATTCCTCTTGTACTGCAGAGACCAGAACTGGACACAGAAATCCAGGTGGTGCTGAGGGCGCACTCTGCCCTATCATCCAGATCATTAATGAAGATTTTAAATAGGATTGGATCCAGTACTGACCCCTGGGGTACACTGCTGATTACTGGCCTCCAACTAGACTTCATTCCAGTGGTTACCACCTCTCAGCACCTTGCTGTTCAGTCAGGTTTCAATTCACCTCACAGTCTGATCATCCAGCCCATACTTCATCAGCTTCTCTGTGAGGCTCTTATGGGAGACAGTACTGAAAGCCTTCCTAAAGTCTAGGTAGACAATATCCACTGCTCTCCCCTCTTCTATCAAGCCAGTCACTTAGTCATAGAAGTTTATCAAGTTGGTCAAGCATGACTTCCCATTGGTGAATCCATGCTGACTACTCCTGATGACTTTGACCTTCATGTGCCTGGAAATAGTTTCCAGGACTACCTGCTCCATCACCTTCCCAGGGACTGAGGTGAGGCTGACCGGTCTGTAATTCCCTGGGTCCTCCCCTGGCTCTTCTTGAAAATAGAAGTGATCTTTGCTTTCCTCCAGTCTTCAGGCATCTCTCCCAGTTGCCATGATTGATCAAAGATTATCAAGCGTGGCCTCACAATGACATCATCCACCTCCCTCAGCACTTCTGAATGCATACCATTAGGGCCCATGGATTTATGTATGTCCAGTTTGCTTATGTATCCCCTGACCTGATCCCCTTCCAACAAGGGTGGGTCTTCCTTGCTCCAGCCTTTCCCCCTGACTTCTGGGGCCTGCAATTCCTGCAAACCAGTTTTGCTAGAAAAGACTGGGATGAAGAAAGCCACAGCACCTCAGCTTTTTCCATGTCCTGTGCCACCAGGGCCCCTGCCACATTCAGCAGTGGGCCCAAATTTTCCCTAGCCTTCCTTTTACCACTTAAATACTTACAGAAGGCTTACTTGTTCCAGGTAGGCTTTGGCTTTCCTAACTGCATCTCTGCATGTTCAGATAGTATTTCTGTACTCCTCCTGGGTTACCTGTCCCTGCTGCCACGTTCTGTACATTTTCTTTTTATGTTTGAGTTTGGTCAGGAGTTCCTTGTTCATCCATGCAGGCCTTCTGGCATTTTTGCCTGAGTTTCTGCTCATTGGGATGCACCACTCTTGAGCTTGGAGGAGGTGATCCTTGAAAATTAACCAGTTTTCTTGTGCCCCTCTTACCTCCAAGGCCTCCATTCTTCTCGCTTAAGCCTCTTGACAAACCGAGGTCCCTCACTGGCTGTGAGTACCCAGACCACCTCTCTTCCACACATGTTCTCACAGCACATTCCTCCACTGCAGAGAGGAGCCTGCATCCCATAAGTACTCCATGTGCATGCTCTTTCAGCTGAAGGCTTGAAGGTTGAAAACATTAATAAGGCTTACAAAGACTCTTAACAATGCAATTATTTGGAAAGGTTTGAGTTCACTTTGATAGTGATTTTTAAGGGCTACCTTTCCCTTTGAGGGCCAGCACTGTTGACAGGATAATGGCCTCGCAGTGAGCTGTGCTGGGAAGAAGGAATGGCATCTGTATGCACAGCAGGGCCAAAGCTAGACCTGGGATGTCTTACTGCTTGGAATCCAGGGGAGGCTGTCTTAAAAAGCACCAGTATCTTCCTTGCTACAGTTCTTTGCAGAGTTACACAACATTTGAGTCAGGGAACTGAACGTTTAAATTTTAAACTGTGGTTTAAAAATACCACTTTTTACTCAGATTACACATGCAAACAGTCAGGAAATTGCACTTTAAGATGGACCATACTAGGAATCTCTGAAATCAGTGAGTATTTAATGAAATTTAAGGAGAAACTTGCATCCTCAATATAGAATATTTTAATAGAGAGATATCAATGCTTATTTTGGATGTTATATAAAGACCAGTATTGTTGAGCTGTCTTACTAAATGTAACAGGAACAGAAGTGGCATACGAGTCCATTTTACCCCTGGAGGTTTCCTAAACAATTACCCTATACAAATAAAAATAAATGTGTTCACTGTGAACTCAAATTATAATTCCTGTCCTATCCTTTTCTGAGGTTCAGGGTTTTTGCCTTTTCTCTAGAGGAGCTGAGGCAACATTTCATATCCAGCACTTAAAACATGCCAGTATGAAGGAGACAAGACCTATTCCTTAAACTACATAATTAAATCTACTATTTCTCCTCTCACTGCCAGCAGGAATCCCAATTTGCTTAAGTCATAAAATGGGTAAAATTCACTTAATAAGCAACTATTTAAAAAGTAGGCTAGGGCTTATTTATTCAAGGCACAGTAAACACTTGCCAGCTTTCTTATAGTCTTTTCCTTTGCATTTATTAGCATAGCGTCAAAGTCACTGGCAGTTACTGTTTTCCCCATTGCTCAGCAGTTAACTATCCTTTACTGGGTGAGGGGATGCTTAATAAAAGTGGCAAGGACAGATTTTCCCTTCCTTATCATTCTCTGTTCACTTTCAGATTATTCTGTTAAGTTTTCCCTCATAGTATCCACTCCCACATTCATCTCTTAAGATTTCACTTTTTCCAACCATGCTTTTTAAGACAAGTGGTTTTCCCTCCTCTTTACATTCAAGCAGTATGGGGGAGTAAAGTTACCAATGGCACAGAGACACCCAAGTTCCTCATATACAAGTCCAGATGTAACCATCACGTGCAGATAGATGCCTCATTTACACAGGAACATGCTCAGCCAAAAGGGTGGTGTAGACTGCAACCAGAGATGCAATGGAGGCCAGCTGATTGCAAGTGGTGTGTTCAGAATTTTATCTGCATACAATTTCAGCTATTTAAGAAATAAACTGAAGCTGAAACTGCAAGAATTACATCTGCAAGAAGGCAAATGTTTGACAAATTCCAAATTCCTGTTCTTCAGCAAAGAGAAGATAATTCTTATTATTAGACACTGTGGCAATATTTCCTTTCTTCTTTCTTATTGTAAGAAACTGAAGAAAATGCTTTTCATTAGAAAACATCAGTAACCTCGGTTATCAGTGGTGCACGCAGAGCATTAGAGCGAGTTTACAATATTGATGAGAAAAGCAGTCATTCACATTAAGCAATCAGGGGTTTACTGTCTCTTATTGTCCTTTTATTTTAAGAAGAGGAGAAAGAAATATATATGTCTAAGATTTAAGACTCTGAAGCCAAACCAATCAAGAACAGCAAATATTTTACAAACCATGTCTCACAAATGAACTTGGAATATCTCTGGCTACTTGGTACTGCTGATACCAACCTTCCCCAGACATTATTATCTCAATAGGTGGAGAACTATTGTTTTTCAAAGGAGAAACGGACATTTCTCCTTGTCTATGGCATGATAAGTCTCTTCCTTAGCAAATAATATATTACTTCACTGTTAATACTCACTTCAATAGAGAGTAGACTGTTTCAGAAGATTCAGTATTTCTTTCCCCTAGATGTTCTGCTGCTGGAGTTAATTCACCACTTTTATGATTATTTTGCCTAAAAAGCAGAGACTTCATCACAAAGTTTCTAATTATCTGTCAAGCAGAGCTTCCGTGAACACCAGCAGAAGACCATATGCTTAAGGGCAACTGTGTGCTCCACAAAACAACATGTAGCTTTGTCATCTCCCACTAGCAGATAGCCTCTGCATATGATGGTAATAGCAGACATGCTACCCTGACCTAAGCGGTGGTTTCACCAGAAAAACCTTATGTTTTGTGATCCAGAGGTCTTCAATTCAGTTTCCACACATAATTCCTCCAGGGTCTTCACACGCATTGGGATGTTACTCTATTATAACAGATTTATGCATAATTCAAATAGAGCAAATGCAATCAAATACATTTCAAATGAAGCAAAATCATCATTTTGCCTGGAATTACAACCTCAGTCAGAGCAAGCTGTGCCCACCCAGACATTAGACAAGCTGATTTTGATCCCTCAAGGTTGTTCATTCAAAGGAGTCCAAAACCATCTGACTTTGCCTGCTGACCATTCCATCACACTAAGCCCTATTTTTAGCCACTGGCTGCTGTTTGTATCCTAAAGCTGCCCTAGTCTCGAGCATGAGTTCATCAGGAAAGCAGTGGACCCAGCCTCTTCATGGGCAATGCTGCCTGCATATTCCTGCACCATCTGACAAGCCAACACCATTGCTCCTTTCTACTTTGCTATTTGTCCCCATAACCATTCAGATGGGCATTGCTTATATTTAACTGGGATTACAGAAGAAGGTTCTCAGTCACTCAGTAAGAAAGAAATTAGATGAAGAGGAATATATTTCTAGAAAAAGACCTGATAACCACTAAGCATGAGTTTGCACAGTAAATAGAGGAAGAAGGAAAGCTACAATAGTATTGTTTGATAAATGGATATACTACACAAGTATAAATTACAACTAATTATAAGCAGCAAATAATTCATTACAGCATGGTTACTACAGTAAATATAAAAATCAATTCATAATAATATTTTGACATTACAAAGTGAAACCACTTTAGAAATCTGATTTAATTGTCCATAAATTTATCTTTATTCTATGAGAAACCAAGACACATACATCAATATTACTCTCAGAACTGGAATGGAAATGAAAACAAAACACGTCCTCCCCTCAGTGGACAGGAGGTAGGAAACTTTCAATTTATGCTCTCAAATTCCAAAAGAACTGGCAAATTAATAATTTCTTTCAAATATAACTTGCTAACATTATGTTTCATTATGAAATAAATAAAAGGCCTTAAAGTTTTTTTACCACTCATCATTATTCAAGACTCCTATCACCTTAAAGCTGGCCACTTAGCCATCTTTTCCATAGAGATGCTTGGATTTCCCCATATCAAGTTTTTCTAAAAGCACACACATACATATGTCACCAGCAGCACATAGCTTCATAAATGATCCAGTTTCATTTTGTAGGCACTTGGGTTGGTTGATAGCTGAAGCAGGACCATCCATAGCAGCACCTAAGAAATTAAAAAAGAAACAAAAAAAGCAAGTACACCTCAGACAATGTGTGTTGTATTTGGATGAAAGAAACAACAAATAATCTCTTCTTCTAGAGGAGGCAGCATTGAGAAACACGAATCTCTAATTTAGTAGGAAACTTGAATACAAATAGCAGCCTTAAAAGGAAATGTCTACCTGGGCAGAACCCAGGACTTTACTTTTTATCATACCCCTTCAATTACTCAGTCTTCCTCCATCTTTATAATCATGGTTTAACTAACAAAAGTTAGTTAAACTGGTGAAGGCGTGGGAGCACTATTTTTCACTGAATAACACTAGCTCTCAAGAGGCTAAGGCTAAGTCCTCTTCAGTAAAAGTGTGGCCAAATTGGAGCAAATTTGTGGAATAAAGCAATTGGTGCTGATGATACTTAGTCTACACCACACACATTTCAGAAGCTAGAGTATCTTTAGTCTGGTCCCATGAACTAAATGTCTATGAGCTGCTGCAATACATTTTTCAGTTCAGTTCCATCTTGAAAAAATCCACTTTGCACTCTCCAAGTCTACACCAAGCTACAAAGCTATAAACTAAAGACAGTTAAGAGGAATTATCAGGTTATCTACTCCACAAGTACAACTCTGATCTAAACTAAGACAGTTAAGTAGATACACCTTAAGCAGTGATGACACATACAATATGGAATAAAAGTAAATAAATTACATTGGAAATAGTACAGTAGCTAAAGCACAAGTAGAAAAGGAAGGAAAACAATGTAATATAGAGTACAGAAAGGCAGCATCAAACAAACAAAATCTTTCCACTGTTTGAACCAGGAGTTTCCTTCTTTCTTTAAGTTTCTCTTAAATAATCGTATCTACATGTTCAGCAAAGATATTTTATTGGATTTATAGATAATAGTATGTATCAAAGCTTAAAGAGGTGGGGGGAGGTAAGGAAAAAAGAAATTGCCATCTAGAAACATATGGAGAATTTTTATTACGTCATACATATCTATGTTAAATTTTTTTTCTTATAGTTAAAAGTGGTAGGATGATAGTGTGAAAAAAGTGTTCTGAGGTGCATCTGGACCAGAAATCTGTTCAAATAAGTTAATAAAAAACTAGGCAGCCTTTTGCCAATTGCCTGCAGATAAGAATACAAAGAAAGAATCATAGCTGACTATATACTAACCAAGTCATCTTTTTTCATTAGCCTACTGACAATGCTATATGCTTTAATGATAGGCTTGTTTCACACCTGCTGTCTGTTGCTATAACTTAATAATTCTAAGCTGCAGTTAACTCATGTAACCTGTGGACTTCAGTGCTATTACACTAATTTACATGACCTATAGATCCTGTCTTTAGAATTTCTTGTGCACTGTAACTCGTATCTCTTGTGCGTCTTCATTACAATCCCATTCTCAATATGGTGCTTTTGCAGTGAAGTCCCTGATTCCGTCAACATGTTAAATACTTAATTTTACCTTCCTGATATCTTTTTCATGTTTTATCTTACAAAATAGGTATAATTCAAACCAAGTACTGAACATAAATTATTAGTTTCCTCTGAGGTAATCTTAATGATGATCTCAGCAAAGTTGGCCTATTGTTTTATAAACACCAACAGGTACATAACACTATGAGACTGGAAGTCCAATATCTCCATTTTACAGAAGCAAACTCTGACATAAAGTGCCTTAAAGCCTATTTACTTAAGAAGTAGA